>NC_056691.1:21230277-21551388 GCF_018350215.1 Panthera leo | reverse complement strand
AACATACTGTATGCTGAGTGATACTGACAAGGCAACCTCAAAAATATGAACACAAACCCACTTATTCTTCCAGTGAGGTAATTTTAAACAGGGCAAACAGCTGATATAGATTGAAAAGTTAGGTTGTTTATTTTCTTAATAGGAAGGAAGTGTGAAATTCTGCCTTAAACCAAGGCTCCTGAAGGCTCAGGAGTTGAAATTTGTTGTTCATGGTGTTAAACAAAAACAACAGTATTTGCATTCTGTTTCCACAGGGGAATCAAAACACCCTGGCCCTTAGCTTTAGTTCAGGCAACAATGTTGCTTTGCCTTTCAATCATTTATAATATTGAGTATTACCACTTTGGAAACAGGGACCATCCAGCAGGAACACAATGTTAGAGTTAGCACATTAACAGCGAATTTCTATTCTGCATAACGAGCATGCATTTACTTCATTAACTAGCAGTTACATTTCCCACGACTTCAATTAACACTGGTTTCATTTTAAATGCTATCAGTTAAGACAAGATGTGATAAGAAAACATCATTGCTAGGCAAGCATTCCTCAAACACAGCTGATTTATCTCTTTGGCAATTCATTAAAATGCAAAATATATTGAAATTGATTTTCAGCACTTTCAGGCAGGAATGTTTCTAATAACGTTAATTTGCAAATTTCCTTTTTTTTTTTTTTTTTTTTTAAGTCTCTGTGCTGTAGTCGCCATGTTCAGCCGGAGGCTATTTGTATTGTGCAGACAGAAAATGAACAGCGAACATTTATTTCTCATATCTTTCTGAGAAACCTGAGGCGCATGAAGATATTTGTGCTGTAACAGGCAGAGTCAATCCCCCTCAGTCCCTTTAGTCGCTATATATCACCAGCAAACTCCCAGCTAGTCCTGCTGTAGCAATTAACCTGCCAGAGCTCTCTCCTGTCAGGCTCCGTAATAATAAACTCCCCCCGCCCCCCAACCACCCCTGAGAGAGACAGAGCTATAGATTCTGGCTCTGCAACGTCCATAGAGGCTGATTATTCAGAATCAGCATGATTAAGAAGGTGACACGGTATTAGTTAAAAAGACATACTTCCCCCCCACCCCCTGCCCCCGACTGAGGTTTTAAACCTATTAAGGTAGAAACAACTGATCATTCCCCTCTTTGGTATACAGTTCCTAAGATAGGATTCTTGAAAGACTATTTACAATGCCTTGTCAATTTCCCAGTGTATGAATAAAAGTATAAATACCAGGAGGGAAGTATCAGAATCATAATGTACAGCATGTGTAAACCTAGGAACTGGCTAAAAGTAATATTTTCACCCCAAAGAGACAAAGGGAGCAGGTTCATTTTGAATAACTGGTCATGTTTCAATTGTTACTCTTAAAAGAAAAAAAAAAAAAACAACACCCATATTTGTGTCTTTTTGGGTTAGTTTCAAATGGACCAAACTGTGATGAATTATAAATTAAAAATCCGGATATATAATCTGCCAGATAACGAGTTGTTAGACTCTGGAAATAGCACATCCCTAACAATAAACCTTGTCTTTATGGGGATGGCGGTATTATAAATGTCATAATGGATTGCAGACGAACCAGCTGTTTATATTCTAGTTCAGTACATGAATGAGAGAAGAGCAGGCCAGGAAATAAAGGAGATTGAGGAAAATTTACTAGTACCAAGTCACAGGGAAAAAAAAAAAAGCCCAAGGAACTCAATTTTTACGCATTCCCATCCAATTTACCCTTGCTGGTGACTTTTGGGGGGAAGTGTAGCTTTTGAAACCAATTGTATTATTCCACTTTAAGATGGCTTCTAGTATATTCAATAGACCCATCACAGTTATATGTTCCTTTTTCAGTCTCAAGCTGCCCTCACCATACGAGATTGGTTACTGTCAGAGGACTTTCAGAGAAGGATTTGAATGCAATTTCAAAGGCCAGACAGAGCAGCTGTCAAAAACACTGCGAGCTTAGGAAAGCAGTGTTAGTAGCCCAGGAGGGGTGAAGATTCTGGCTTTCTGTTTCTCAATTTCGCTCATTTCACTTCAAGCTAAAGCACCTTTTGATCCCAACCAGGTGAAATGGAGACAGCACGGTATACTGAGTGAGTGACCCCACCTACCCAAAGCCCTGCACGATGGCAATTATCTGTAACTGCATGACTGCCAGCATGGACATTAGCCCGTGGACACTGGCAATTCCCTTTGAGGACAGACACACTTTGCTCCTCTATGTATGATTAAACCTAGGTGCACCCATGAGGTGTCAACAAATCGCCAGGCCGTTCATAGATGGCTGTTAGCAGATTACCAGATTTGCTGCACATCAGGTATGAATCATACGTGTTTGTTATGCAAAGATCTCATTTCAAGTTTCACATCCTCTTTTCTCAGCCAGAGCTCCAATCCAGCAGAGGGACGCAGAGGAGGGGTCCAACTCGACTTTAAAAAATTGAGAGAGTATTGCTTTATGGGGCATTACAGCTACTCTATTTAAAAATCCAATCCAGAAGATAAAATTACCACTTGTTATGTTTGCATTTTCAGATAAGGCACCTCACCCTTGGCTGCAGTTCTCTTATCTCTGTAATATTCATGGAGTGCTAGCTTTTAATTAAACCATCCACAACTCTCTGTAACTCAAAGTATATATTTTACTGCTGCAGGAACCAGTAGTCAAGAAAAATTCTATATTTTACATTTATTTTTAAAGCCTGGGTAGTTTTATTGCCAATGATGTCATGAACGGTGCCGTCCTACAAAGATGACTAAGTCTTCTGTTTCGAGAGGCACGTCGATCATAGTGGGGGTCCCTAAAGTTCATGAGACTCGTGACTTTCACAGATACAATATTCAGAAATTTGACTTTCTCGGGAGCCCTGGGAGGTCTGTGATATGTCATTTTCTTAAAGCAAAATTTTATTCACATGCATGGAGGCCCTGGAATACAGAGCAGGTCACACGGTTACTAATTCCACCAAAGCGGTCATCTCTCTTCCTCAAATATAATACGCCTTCCCTTTCCTGACATTTTCTCAGTCCCTTTTTCTGGTTCTTTTTTAATTCCCATCTGTCAATGCTGAGGTCCAAGGCTGTTAGCTTCTCATTCTTCACGCCCTTCCTGGGTCATCTCATTGCATCCCAGGACTGCAAGTTCAATGTGTATGTAGGCAACCCAAACCAGAATCATCCACCCAGATCTCGCTCCTGAAATTCAGAAGCAACTGCTCTCTAGGACACTGGCTATCCCACTGACAATGGAATTCAACGTATCTATAAAGCAATCTATAATAATGCTGGTAGGATTTAATATGGAGTTAATGTTTACATTCATAATCTTTACAAAAACCCTACCAGGTATGACACGATCATGTTCCCAGTTTTACAGGTGAGGAAACTGGGGCTTGGATAGGTTAATTATCAAGGCCATATGGTTATAAGGAACTAGGAATTGGACCCAAGTCCATCTGAGCAGTCTATGAGTTTGTTTTGTTTTGTTTTTTAATTTTGTTTAAATATTTATTTATTTATTTTGAGAGAGAGAGAGAAAAAGAGAGAGAGAGACAGGGTACAAGCAGGAAAGGGTCAGAGGGAGAGAGAGAGAGAGAGAGAGAGAGAGAGAGACCCAAGCAGACTCTCCGCACTAGTCAATGCAGAGCCTGAGGCAGGGCTTGAACCCAAGACCCAGGGATCATGACCTGAGCTGAAATCAAGAGTCGATCGCTCAACCAACTGAGCCATCCAGGCACCCCTAAGGAGTCTTATGTTTTTACTCCCTATTCCCCATGCTGCTCTTCCCTCTGTCTCTTTTACGTGTATAATTCGTCCTAGTGACCCTTTCCTGGTTCAGCTGTACTTCTTCAAGGATTGTCTTTTCTGATCCTACAGAGTAACTTGCGTTTCCACAAATGCAGTTCTGTAAACGTAAAGTACTTCGTTTTCAAGAAAGCCTGTCATTATGTATTCATTTGATGTTTAATCTTCTGAATAGCCTGGCAAATACAAAGGGCAGATACAGTTGAGAATACAAAGGGAAATCAATGGGTGAGAGAGGGAATAGCGTGGAAAGAGAGGAGCAAGTGTGAAGGGCCCGGTGGGGGAAGTGCAAGTGACATGGTCAAATAATGGACCAGACTTCTCTGAGATGAGAGCACAACACATGCAAGTGAGGAGAAACAAGAAGGGAGACTTGAAAGGTGGACAGGTGCCAGATTACAGAGGGTTTTATAAGTCCCATGAAGACTTGAGGATGTATTCCAAGCACAAAACAGAAACGTTTTACGCAATGAGAAGTGAAAACACAAAGTTCATTTACTTACTTAGGTCTCAGTCACTAATGGGCAAAGCCAACCTTGGAGACTGAAGATCCAAAACTTTGTCCAATGCATGGGGGATACTGATACCAAAGGGCAGAAGAACAGTGACAGGCTGTGATCGTTTTACTTACGCCTGAAAGGGCCAACACCCATATGAGCAAGGTAGTTAGAGAATAGGACTTGTTTTATGTATGTAGAAAACACAAGTATGTGTATACATACACCTATGTATATTTAATGAATAGACTTTATTTTTTAAAAATTTTTAAAGTTTTTATTTATTTTTGAGAGAGAGAGAGAGAGATGAAGCACGAGTGAGGCAGGGGCAGAGACAGGGAGGCACAGAATCCGAAGCAGGCTCCAGGCTCTGAGATTTCAGCCCAGAGCCCGGCGTGGGGGGTCAAACCCACAAACTGTGAAATCATGACCTGAGCCGAAGTCAGCCGGTTAACCATCTGAGCCACCCAGGCGCCCCAAATACACTTTATTTTTTAGAGCACTTTTAGATTCATAGCACAATTTGCAGAAAGTATAGTGAGTTCCATATGTTCCCTGTTCCCCCCACCCGCAGCTTCTCCTACCATCAACTTCAGGCATCAATTGTTATAACTGATGAATCTACATTGACAACGTCATGATCATCACCCAAAGCCCACAGTCTACACTATAGCACCACACAGAGTAATTTCACTGTCCTAGAAATCCTCTAGGCTTCACTCACTCATTCTTTCCCTCCCCGCTAGCCCCAGGCAACCACCCATCTTTTTACTGTCTCCTTAGTTTTGCCATTCACAGAATGTCATATAGTCAGAATCATACACTATGTAACTTTTTCAGATGGGCCACTTTCACTTGTAATATTCATTGAAGTTTCCTCTGTGTCTTTTTGTGGCCTGAGAGTTTATTTCTTTTTAGTGCTGAACGATATTCCACTGTCTAGATGTACCACTGTTTATCCATTCACCCAGTGAAGGACATCTTGATCGCTTCCAAGTTTTGACAGTGATGAATAAAGCTGGTCTAACATGCATGTGCACGCTTCCAACTCATTGGGCAAACATCGGGAAGCATAATTATTGGATGGTATGATCAGAGTATATCTAGTTTTGTAAGAAACTGACAAACTTTCTCCCAAAGTGACTACCACTTTGCATTCCCCAGCAAAGAAGGAGAGTGCTCCTTTTGCTCTACATCCTTGTCACCATTTGTTGTTTCCGTGCTCTAGATTTGGGCCATTCCAAGGGGGCGTAGTGGCATCTCAGTGCTGTGTAACTTAAAATTCCCTCCCGAAGTATGACGTTTAGCGTCTTTTCATCGGCTTATTGGCCATCTTTATATCTTCTTTGAAGAGGTGTCTGAGTCTTTTGCTCGTTTTTTACAAAACGACGGTTGTTCACCATCTGATGATGGAGTTTCAGAAGTTCTTTCTGTATTTTCAGATAAGAGTACTTTATCAAATAATTTGTAAACATTTTTGTCCCAGTCTGTGCCTTGTCTTCTTGTTCTCTTTATATTTGTATAGTCATTAGGTAAATTCCTGCATTCCTACTTAGCTCCCGTGGACCATTCCTATGTGTCGAGCATTCCGAATCAAGTGAGTAACACTTGAAACAATAATCTTTCAGACTTGACTATGTGCAAGGCACTGTGTTGTGGTGGGTGCTGTAGGAATGCCCACATGCTATTTCATTTCTGTCTTCAAGAAATTTATAGTCATAATGATGGAAAAGACAGGCCCACGAACCTGATTTCAGGATTTTCATCAACAGAGAGCAACAACAATTTCTAAAAGCCATCCCCACTGTCCCTGTTTCTGTCTCCCTGGGCCCAAAGTGAATGCTCATTACTCTTCCATTAGTTTTCGTCACCTGAAGATGCCCTTCCTGACTTCAGGGGTCTCAGCATTCCTATGGAATCTTCAGCCAGGTAGTCTCCTACCTTTCATACACTTCATCCCTTCTCCCCTGAGCTCATCCGTTTATTTGTTCCAGAGAGAATTTCTTACGTCAGATAACCCTGCAGGAGGGCTAATGGAGAGATTACCACTCTAGGCTGTAGTAATCTGGGAAGATTTCATAGAAAAGAACTTAGAGCAGAAATGAAGAGATGAATTGGACCTGGCAAGAAGAGAAAAAAAAAAAGTGTCAGAGAAATGAGAAGTCACGAGGAAGAAGAAAATGACTCAGGAACTGTATAGCAAACCCCCAAAGTGGACCAAGTAGGAGATGCAAATAGGGGAAGGGTGTGGGCAGCTCGGAAAAATTAACCTAGATCCGTAAGAACGCTTTTCCTTTAGATGTTCTAGAAGGTCCTGCACTTCTGGTGTGCTGCCATGTCGTTAGAAAGTACCAGTACCTTTACAAGGGCTTTAGAGTATAGGTCTCTGGCAGAGAGCCTGATTCTAGATCTCTGCCCTCAAACCACTGCACTCTGCATCAGTTCCCTCAGCCCCATTCTCTTCTCTTAACATTAATGGCAACTGTTATCCACTGTATTCCTCTCTTCTGAGATCTTACTGTAGTAAGCCGTTGTGGAAAGAGGCAAATTTGAAAGAATCATACAATTCAAAAAAATACATTTATAGCAGTGTATTGTTGCTCCTGTAACAAATAACCACAAACTTAGTATGAAACAACTCACACTTCTTCTTACTCTGAAGTTCAACATGGGTCTCATTGGGCTAGAACTGAGGTGCCAGCAGGGCTGTGTGTTTTTCTGGAACCTCCCAGGAAGAATCCATTTCTTTGCCTTTTTCCAGTTGCTGGAAGTCGTCCTCATCCCGTGGCTTTGGGCCACTTTCTCCACATTTAAAGCCAGCAAGGGCAGTTGAGTCCTCACATGGTATCATGCTAAACTCGGGGCTTTTATCACATCTTTCTTGATTCTCTTCTCTTCTATCTCCCTCTTCCACTTTAAAAAAGCCCTTCTGATTACATTGAACCTGCCCAGATAATCAGGATAATCGCCCTGTTGTATGATAAACTATTAGCAACCTTAATTCCCCTTTGTCACGTAACCTAACATAGTCTCAGGTTCTGGGGATTAGGACGTGTTCATCTTTGGGGGACCATTATTCCACTTACCATAGTGCCTCAGAAATATTATTTATTAGTACTTTAAGTGGAGGAGGAACTGAAATAAACATGAAGCCATTAATCATGAAATGATTAATACTGAGTTAATAAATTCTTCCTAATACTTTACAACAATCTTGCTCCCACTTAATTCCACAACAGTGTTTGTTTTGTTTTGTTTTGTTTTTAAAGGAGCTCAAATGTAGAGAGTGTATTCAAAGTATTTAACTTAACTTTCATGGAAACAAAAACTCCTGCCTTCTCACACTCTTGTAGGGACTGGAATTTACACGATATTTAATTCGATTACATAATGACAGAGATCATTATATTTGGGATACATGCATGGGGAGAAACACAACTGACTGTTTCTGGAGTCATCTGGAGAAGCCAACGCTATTGGGCTCAACAAAAGAACGTCTTCTCGTGACCAGCACACAGCATGTAGTGAACACCCATCCATGTGTTTTGTGGAAGGAATGGAGATTGTCCATTAAACTGGCAAACCAGTTGAATGGGAGTTTTTAAAGAAATCTTCTCTTCTACAAACAATAAATGCAGGGCCTGAAGGCAGACTTGTGTTCTGATCCCTTCGCACTCGTTCCTTACAAGTTGGTAAGTTAATTAATGCCTAAGAAGTTAGTGAAGGCTGAGATACTATCTCCATCAAAGCACAGTGGTAAGTACTGAAGTAGGTTTTGCAGGGAAAGGTCTTCATTTGGATAACTATTCTGTCAATCACCAATATTTGCATACTGTGTCCATTACTTCTTAGAATAAATTCCTAGACATGAATTATTGAAAGGATATGTTTACAAATTTCTCAATTCCTACGAAGAACTATTACCAAAATAGCTTCCAGAAATATATACACAAATTTCACTCCTAACTACAATGTACGATGATACCCATTTCTTCAACAAACTTGCCAAGGCTCATCATTTTAATACTGTCCATTGGGTTACCTAAATAAATAACGAGGATCTGAAATTGTTCTTTTCATTTGAATTTTTGTGATGATTGCTTTTGGGGATGTTTTCATGTGAAATTATATTGACCGTTTGATTTCTTCTTTTTGTGAATTGCTTGTTAATGTCCTTACCCATTTTAATTGGGACGTTTACAGTTTTCTCATTGATTTGTAAGAATTCCAAATATTAAGACCTTTCCTTTTTGTGTCCTTAATTTTTCCGATCCATGTTTTTCTATTTTATTTATGTGTCCTAAGGAGATCCTTGAAAGACAATTCCCAAATTTCCTCTATCCTCTAGGGGAAAAATCAATTTTAAAGCACCATCTGCCTGAGATTTCCTGTGGCTAGTAAATTTCCTAATAATATTAGCACATACATCTCGGTATTCATCAAAGAGTTCATTTGAAGCTCTAATAATTACCTGACTTTTTAAGAAACCACAACTATTTTCAGAAAATATGTTTCTTCTTTACATTCTTCTCACACGTTAGGTACCAAACCAACTTGCATTTGTGATCCTTGACTTGTTTTCACCAATCAATTTCTATTCTTTTTTAATTGCATATTTCACTAGGCTTGCCTTTATTTAGCAACTGTTACCTTAAAGCTTATTATTATAGCACCTCCGTCTGTTAAATAACGTCAACATCCTTCCCGTCACCTCAGCACTTCTAATCCCCCTCCTCGCAGCCCCCTCACTGAATGAAAAGCAGTGCGTTTTTTGTTGGAAGCTTTGAATGAATAATTCATTTGGAAAAATCGTCCGTGTTGTGCATGTTCAGAAGACGGAGCACTTCTCTTGTCAGTCACAATGGCTTGCTTAGGACTAAGTGCTGTTCAGCGTGCGCTGGGAGAGTACTGCTGATGGCGGGTTGCTGAGATTGCCAACTGCGTTAATCCTGACCATCCTTCTTTGTCTTTTGTGACAGGAAGATTAAGATCCAGGGTCTTATTCAGTTGTTGCAGTTAGACTCTATTTCACTCGGTTGTTTCAAGCCTCCTTTTAAGTTACCGACAGATTTTCATCATTATCCCCTCAAGCCCAGTGAAATCCTGACCCAGAGTTATGTTCTCCAAGGGCAGCATAGTATAAAGAAGAGAGGGCATGGCCTTTTGTCAAACCTTGGGTCTGAATTCTGTATCTGCCATTTATGGGCATGGTAGCTTGGGTAAGGTGCATAAACTTGATGGACCTCAATTCCCTTATCTGGAAATCGGAGAGGATTATTGCTACAACACAGATTGTTTGTGTGGGACGGTTGTGGACCCTATAAGGAAATACTCTATGGAAGTGCCCCAGTGCTACGTCTGGAGGATGGCAGGTTTCTAGTTCATGTTCATGTCCTTTTTAATTAATTCTTTCTTTACCACTGCCTGGATCATCTCCTTTCCTTTCTCCATTACATATGTGCAAAATACTGAATGAGCTTACCCAGTTCCTAATGACTTTCTGGATTTTCTTATTTTCATGAGACAGAGTCTACTCTCACAGCATGATCCCAATCAGCTGCCCCCGTGCGGATATCCAACTGATGTGCCCAATGGACTAGCTTCATGGAAATATTCTTCACTTTCTGCAAGCAATTTCATGTTACTTCAGTCTCCAGGCCCAGCAGTTCCTGCTTCCTGCCTGGCTTGTTCATTCTCTCATGTGCAGCTGCAAAAATCACAGTCCTCCTTTAAGACACAGTAACGTATCATACACCTTCTCTGAATTCTTCCCAAGCCTTCATGGCCTTTGGTCCAGCCTCTATGCTCCACACATCCTGCACACATGTCCATTCTCATACTTACCTTTCTCAACCTAGGATAATTATGTGGCCATCTCTTTGCTCCCGAATAGACCGCAAGCTCGAAAGGGCATAGATACACCTAATGTCTCTTTGCTTGGCTTATAGAAAATGCCTCATGGAATTTTGGGTAAATACACGAATGGATGCCAGAATGCACAAATGAATGAAGTATTGAATATTTTAAGGAATAGTATCGTAGACATTAAAAAATACTAAAATCATGATGTCTCAATGACATGGTTGCAGGAACACCAGAGAATGCCTGTTTCATACTTTTAAGCAAACATCTGTAGAACTAGTTTTTGAACCATTTTAAGTGATAAGTGCATTGTTCTTACTGTCTATATGCACATCTTCCCTTCCCCCTCCCCTTGCCTCTCCCGTTGTTCCCTCCAACTCTTTCCCTCTTCCTTCTGCCTTTTGAAGAAACTAGAATTAAGAGGGATTATTTGGAGATCCCTCCAGAGGCTGGTAACCTCAGCTGTGACATCTGGAATCCAGCCTGTTTTACTTGCTCGGTCCATAAAACATCCTTATAAATGTTAACTGGTAACTAACCTCTCGCTCTGTTAACCCTCTCCTTCCTGGCTTGGCAGTGGCTCTGTTCTGCATCTGGTCTTAGAATTTACATTCTTTTTCTCCCCTAGGGGGCACGTCTTGTCTTCACTGGTGATGCCTAAAACTGCCAGGCAGCAAGCTACATATCATAAAGGCCTTAAGGGATTTTTCTCCTGCAGTTTCTACGTGATGTCCATTGATTTTTCAGGAAGTGCCCCTGCACTTTTCCTGTCTCCCTTGGGAGAAAATCTAGAGTCCTCACCCAGAATGTATGGTCTGATCAGCCCTTCCATGACAACATTGAATATATTTATGGATAAGGTCTTTACACAAGGGAGCCTATGCCCTCACCAGAAGAATTCAAAACTAATAATGCCAACGTTTGCCTGGAAGAAAAATAACCTAGAAACTCACATGAGAACAAGACTGTTTTCTTTTAACTTATTCCTTAAAGCAAAAAATTAGATTAAGACTAAAGAGGAATGATATTTGAAATGTGCTACTGGTCAACCTTCTACTTATGGACATTATATACGTTAACTGTGTGCATGTGCATGTGAGTCGTGTGTGTGTGTGTGTGTGTGTGTGTCTAATATCTGTCATCATAGAGCTGATGACTGCAAGGTTCAATATTCTAATGAAGGGGGTGAATAAGGATGGTTTGATTTTTGTTTTGAGTTTTGCCAACAATGATAGCAATAATGATAGTAACCGCCATTAACAGAGTGCTAATGACACTATGTCACATTTTGCATGCGGTATCTTATTTAATTAGCAAAACAACCTGTAAAATCAAGACTTATTATCTCTACTTTACCAAGGAGAACTGCATGCTAAAGCTGACTACTAATGCATTTGAGAAGCTTGCCAAATGTCTCACAGTTAGGAAGAGGGAAAGGAGAGATTCAGACTGATCACAAACTCTACCCTTAGCTACTGCACAATACTGCCCCCCAATCAGTCCAACAATATTCTACTTCTACAGCTTACTTTCCCCAATTGCTTAAAATATAATCCTGCCATTGCATAACTAATCAATGAGAACAATGACTCTCAGATATGATGATAGCTCGGGAAAACACCTGTTAAGTCAAAATGGATTTTATTAAAAAAGCGAAACCCTAGAACCCACTGAAGGCATGTTGAATCAGGCTATCTTCAGGCAGGACTCAGGAATCTCTGTTCAAATGCCTCCCCAGCCAATTCTGATGCAACGTCCTTGGTACCGCTTTGTTGACCCATAGCTGGACACCATGTCTTAGACACACTCTAAAATTTTGGCCACGGACTGTGTCTGTCCCAAAAGGCCTGGCACATAGTAGCCTCTCAACAAATTGTTGTTGAACTGAATTGTTGAACCACCGATCTTTATAGTGGTGTTTCCCACATTGGAATAATAATGAGCACAATATTTCCTTTACTTTTTAGAAGGGGAAAACCATTCAGTCCCATGAAGCAGCTCAGCCTTTCAAGCTTGGAGGAGGCAGTCAGGCAGCTGTGATGGAATCTCTCCAGCAGAGTTTTGCATTAAGGAGAAAGGCTACACTCAAGGTAGACATTTCCTTCCTAGGGCAATATGGGCATCTATCATTAAGGTTTATAGGTATTTGTATATGTCATTACTGTTATGGGTTTCTCCTGGGTCCTGGGGAGAATCAAGTTGAATGCCTATAAAAATACAAACTCCTAAGAGAAAGATGCTCTCTAAAGATATAGTATTACTATAAATTTCAACTGCTTCCCCTTGCTTGAAAATGCTGTCCTGGTGAGAACGATCACTTATCAGGTGTTGGCTCATTTCCCAAGCTAGTGGGAAACCGACCTAACTCTCAGGCGTCCTGAAAATGGAGGAATGGGGTCACTGGGGTAAAGGGCAGAGAAAATAGCTAACAAAAAGTGACAATAATCTGTTTTTCAAATATGTATCAGTTACAAGTATAGCCTTACCAATAGTTGGTGCAATAATAACAAAAACATGGGCTTACAAACAACCCCATTATCTGTTCTTAAATGGAATACCATCTTCTTAAAGGAATTTGTTTCACTTGCTGGCTTTCTTACCGCTGCAAGGACCCAACCCAATTCGGCATGTGACAACATCAGGGAGCCTGATTCTCCTCCTTACTCCTCAAGAACTATCAGTCATCTCGATCTCTATCAGATTTTCACAGTAGCTAGCTGTTTGAACCACGACAGTTGCTTTGGAGTTAATCTTTTAAACCCAAAGCCAAAATCCCCTTACCCATCTCATGTATATGAGAATAAACGTCTCTGAACTGTTCATAATCTTGGAGAAGTGCCATCCTTTGGCCTACAGATAAATATGTGCTTTGCTAGTTCCTGGTGATTTTACGCCCAGTAGGGAGGTGATGCCTACGTAAAAGCAACGTTCTCAGAGGAATTGGATACGTTTGTAGATAGACGAAGGGGATGTAAATTGTACAGCCATTTTGAAAAGTAATGGTGCACTGTGATTAAAAGACTTGGAAATATTAACAACATGTATTTTTTTTATGTGTTGGCCTTATTCTAATATACATATTTATACAAATATTATAATTACTATAAAATATGTAAAATGCACAAACATAACACAAATATGTGTTATGTGTTATGTGTTATGTATACGTATATGTATATGTATATGTATATGTATATGTATATGTATATGTAAAGGACAGATGCCACATATCTGCATATTATTCTACTTGTCACCTTGTCCTATTCTATGCATTTGATGTCGGCAACTCTCAGACCTCTGTTCTAACTCCTCATTTCCAGGAGACCTGCCTTCTCAACATCTGTTGCATGACTAACAGACGTCTCGCAACTGAACTCTGGATATTCCCTGCCAGACCTGTCCTTTCCACAGTCTTCCCCATTTCAAATGGAAGCTTCAAAATAGGTCAAGACTCCGGACGTACACGATCATTTTCGGTATCCCCACTCCTCCAAGCCACCATCATGTTGGAGGTCAGAAGAGAGCTCCGAGTGGATTGACATATTACGTGGTCACCAGCAAGTTGATAGATCTGAAAGCCTTAGGAATGGATGTGACCACCTAGAAAAGGGGTGGGAAAAGAGAAAAGAATAAAACCCAAGAAAAATCTTCAAGGAACCTTAACAGAGCTCAGATATAGAAGGCAGAGGCTTGAGAAGAGTTGGCAAGACGACTCAGGCCCTCAGTTTGTTGGAGGTGAGAGTATATATTAGATTAGCATGGGAGGCAAAGCTAGGTGTGCTCTGGGAGGGGTTCTGGGGGAGCAGCTGTGTCACCCTCCTATGGATTGTTCCAGAAACTTCCCATCATAGAAATAGTGCTTAGGCCTAGGATCACTGTGAGAGAGGACTCGAGCCACCACCACAGAAAGCAGTCCAGCCCCATCTATCACCTCAGATTCAACAGAGCCAGGTCATGTGTTCTGTGGAATGAAAGGAAAAGGACGAGTCAGGTCCTCACTAGGTGGAGTCCAGGGTCAGAAGGCTGTGAGGAAATCCCTGTCTGTGGTTGTACAGTCTTCTCCATCTTATCTCGGGGCAGCAACCCCCATTGGCCATCACAATACCCAAGTTCCTGTTAGGTGAGCCAGGCTGCCACCCAAGGGGCTGTGCTATTAGGAGACAAGGGAGCCCCTGAGAGAACATTGTTGTGAGTGACAGCAAAGGGTGAAGCTGGGCCAAAATCGGAGCTACTGTCTCCCTAAGCCTCAGTCCAGCAACACCCTGGATTCTCTGTGTATTTACACTAGGAAGGAGAATCTGTCATGTTAATTTAAAAACCCTGGTGGTGCCTGGGTGGCTCAGTTGGTTAAGTGTCCGACTTCGGCTCAGGTCATGATCTTGGGGTTCATGAGTTGGAGCTCCACATTGGCTCTGTGCTGACAGCTCAAAGCCTGGAACCTGCTTCAGATTCTGTGTCTCCCTCTTTCTCTCTGCCTCTCCCCCACTCGCACTCTGTCTCTCTGTTTCTCTCTCTCTGTCTCAAAAATAAATAAACATTAAAAAAAATTGAAAACCCCTGCAGAAACACCCCCCCCCCCCAAGAAGTCACTGATGGGTGAAGGAAGGAAGAGAGCACAGAGGAGACCAGGGGCTGAAAGGAACTGAAGTCTGGCCGTCCTAGGAGCAGACGGGGAGCAAAACAGTGCAACACCAGCCCCCAGGGCAGGGTGAGTAGGAACTGTGGGGTAGGACTCTCATTCTGCCCTCCATTGGCACCAGAGATTCCCAGAGGAAATTAGGAAAGGAGTCCTAAGGAAAACTGGATTTCCTCTCATAAAAGCCTCTGAGGTCCATTTAGACTTGAAATATTCTTAGAAATGTAAATTCTGGGATATTTATTTCCTAACTTGTCTTTATAATATGCATGACCTGCTTTTATTATTTTTAAATCAACAAAAAGAGGACTTAAAAGGAAATGACCATGGTTTTTGCACTTACGATTTTTCTCTGTATTTCTAAGAGATTTACTTACATTCATATCACAAATCTCATGTATGATAGTTGGCAAATATCCCATTTCATTGACCAAAAAATGAAGTGCTGGAGAGATTAACGAACCTTCTAAAGGTCAAAATTCTAAACACTAAATCCTGTGGGTAATTTTTCCCTAAGCACAAATTTCCTATTTCAACATGTTCAAGCAATTGCCAAATTATAATTTCTGCTTTTGCCCCAGATTTCAAATTGGTTGGGGCTACACTGGATGATTTCAGACAAATTTTTCAGATATTTAAAATGGCATCTGGCTTTACTTCCCTTAAAATACTGTTGACTATGATTGTTTTCCTTTCCCCTGCCTGAGGCTTCTCAGAACCTCAAGTTCGGTTGGTTTTTTTCTTGAGGACATACATCAGATGGAATTTCTTTTTTCTTAAATGCCTTGAGTGGGAACATTCCCTTTTGTCAACAAATGCTTTAGGGGTATTAAAGTATTTAAATACTTTACATATATATGTGGAAGATCACTGATGTGTTATTGAACCCCTCGCTCAAGAGTAAAAGCATAGTGATCTGACAGGAAGCTTGCAAATTTCTATTTTGCGTTGTGCTGTGAAAAATTCAAAGATGACTTTAATTTTAAAAACCTTGTAACATTTCACTTACATAAATGCTGTCTCTTATCTTTAGTTGAATATTTTCTTTCAGAGAGATTGTTTTAAAATATTGTTTAGAGTCTGTGAACAACTATTACAGTAAAAAAAAAGATATAGGTTCTGAAATACCACAGCAATTGCTTCCTTTCTTACAAAGTATAAAAATCCCTTAGTTGTGATATGTTTAAAAAATATATTTTATAACATGGATGTTATATTTGATGACAAATCAAATTTTTGAACAAAATCACAGATGCTGGTGCCATTGGGGGCTCATTTACCTAAATAACATCTATCCATTTTGCTTAAATTTCATGTTTGGATGAAATTTATATTAGTAAATATGAGTAAATATTATTAAAATATCAATGTCTTTGCTGTGCATTGACTTAATCTATTTTCCTTCCAAGTCTGATATAGCGAGTACAGTCAGGCAGGGAGAAAAAGAAAACAAACAAACAAACAAAAAACCAAATCACAAACTAATAGCGCATACAAACCGCCACTGCATAGTTTATAATGATAAAAACAGAGGGCAAAATATAACTTTACAAATGTTTCTCTCTTTCTCCTTCTTTCTTTTTTTCAAGCCCACCAAGTGCCAGTAATTACTCTCATAGGCAGAATCAGAGAAACAAAATTGCACTATTAGGAGCCAAGAAGCAAGAAATGTGTTTTAGAAAACATTTCAATGAATGTGATTTCCTACTGAGTTATGGTTTTGCCAGGTAAATGACTCTTTTGACCAATTCTCAAATGTAAGCCTGGAATGAGTAAACATTATTGCTCAAGCTTCTGGCTTAGGAAAAACACACACATAATCTCATGTCCACTATCTTTCCACATTGAATACATGTACAAACGGTCTTCACTTAATTAGTCTGGGGGAGAGGCCAAAGAAGGAAAGGCCAGTAGCTGGCATGGGTGAGCAGTAGATAACAACTTGCTAGGAGGGGACAGGAATCAATTCAGAAAGGTCTGCTTTGTTATTTCATAGTGACAGCAGCCAATGAAGCTCGGAGAGCAGATTTGCCAAAAAAAGAATCAAGGTCTAATAAGCTTCGAAAGTTGAAAGACTTGACGGCCATTTAATTCAATAATCTCCCATCTCAGCAGAGGGGAATTTCAAGTCTGGAGAAGTGACGTGGCCTGCTGAAGATTAGACAGCTGTTAAGTGAGAAAGCCAGGCTTTGTACCAAGATATTCTGCGCTCCACGAAGAGCTCTTTTTATTATTCCCAATTCCATACTCCCATCCACCACTTTTTGAGGTGGATCCAGATGATAATGGATTCTACCTGGGGTTTAGTCTGTTTTACCTTAATACGGGAACTAATGCAGACATTTGGGAAGGATGGGGAAGACTTTGATGATGCACAGCAACTAACACTTTGGCTTAATCAGAGATCAGTTTGAAGACGCTAAATACCTTATAACCACACGAAGCCGATGTGGGTGGGGAGGGTGGGGGAGCAGGAGCTGGACACTCATACAGAAACAAAGCAGAGACTCGAATATCAGGAAGTGATGGTTCTTTGTCAGGACAGTCTAAAAGAAGGTCTAAGACAATAGCTTTGCATGTCAGGTGCATCTACATGAGGGCTGAAGGTGGTGGAGGGGGAGAAGGTGGGTTTCATTAACAAGGTTCACTGATCTCTGTCATGTGGGCATGTGGGGACTTCCCAAGCACATTTCCCTAGGAAGTTTCCCACTTCTGCTGAGTCGTAAAAGTACCCTGTGTTCCGAGCAGGGCTTTCCACTGTGGTCCAATACTTTTGCTTCACTATCAGAAAGCGACGGCTGGTGCATTCAAACCATCAAGAGAAAATAGGTAGGTTTAATTCACAGAACGGTTTGGACATGTAAGGCATTTTTTTCTTCTATCCTCAAGCAGCCTGCTTGAATGTGTAACTTTTCTCATGTTCTAAGTTCATTAAGACCGCATCTCTTTTTAAAAATTCCGGCCAATTAATAATGAATTTCTGTCATGTAGCTGATTCCAGTTAATCAATGAGGTCACCAGAAACATTGAATCCAACGTTGTTCATTAAAATTGTCCCCATTCTAAACCACCGATGGTTTCTAAAAATGTCAGATGAGCAGCTATTAGGATAATGATCACTAATGGCGACATAACCTCCGGTGTCTTGGCCACACTTTAACCCTCGAGGTCGAAGTTCAATTATATCCATTAAAGCTCACAAATTCAACAAGAGGCACGGGGCTTAACTTTGTCACAGAACTGGTATCCAGTTCAAATCCGTTGATTTGGCTTTCTGGCCCCACGTGTTTTCCCAGCTTCTGGAACAGAGAATTCTACTTGGGCTGTGTGTTTAGTTGGTACCACTGCCTATGCTCCATTGTATTCTTTCTAACCTGTAACTCATTACCAGTTGTGTTATTCCAAGTTATGGGAAAGAAGATATTCGGTAATTAATTTTGTTGGTGACGCTGAAAAAGGCTTTTACATAACCTTGCACGCTGTGCAGTGCCAGTTTAATACAATCCCATGATTCCTTCTCCGCAACTGTAAAATACAAAAACTCTAAAGATCAAATTAAAAAAAAAAACTAGCAGCATATTTATTTAGTGGTAAAACCTGACTTGCACTGATACGACCTTATTTTGAGTCTATTTATCTCCCTTTAATGTGAAGATCTATGGCTTTCATTGTAAAAATTAATGCGTTTGATTGGGGGGAGCTGTCCCGGACCCCACTGAAGGTCATTATATATCATATATGTGCATATGCACTGTACTGGCGTTGTAACATCTGAAAAAATAATCTTGGAAATCAATGCGACAATAAATTATATTTAATATAAAAAACAAAAGCAAAATAAAATTTAAAAAAATCTGAATTCCAAGACAGGACTGCCCAAATTAGTTTTAGATAAGGGATTGTGAAACAGAAAAAGTAAAAAGTTCGGGTAATTTTCTAAGCCTACAGAAAGTGATTTTGAAAACTAGGTCTCTTTGTTTTTTTTATTTTAAAATCTTTGTTTTAATGTCTGTTTATTTGTTTATGGTTTTTTTTTTTTTTTTTTTTTTGAGAGAGAGAGACAGAGACAGAGTATGAGCAGGGGAAGGGGCAGGAGATACAGAATCCATAGCAGGCTCCAGGCTCTGAGCTGTCAGCACAGAGCCCGCTTTGGGGCTCGAACTCACAAACCGTGAGATCATGACCTGAGCCGGAGTCAGAGGCTTAACGGACTGAGCCACCCAGGCACCCCTGAAAACTGGCTCTGTAGGGCTCTGTGAAGACAGCTCGGAGCCTGGTGCCTGCTTCGGATTCTGTGTCTCATTCTCTCTCTGCTCCTCCCCGACTTGTGCTCTGTCTCTCTCTGTCTCTCAAAAATAAATAAATGTAAAAGAAAAAAAAATTAGATAAGCAAATCTTATTTGCAGCCCACACATTCAGACTCTTTATCCCCTAGTAGATTTTGGTTAGGCTTGTATTTCATGCTATTTTGTTGTTGTTGTTGTTGTTGTTTTCTTACTTTACTTTTTGTGTTACGTTATTTTATTTTCCAGTTTGTGTATTCATGAAAAACAGCAGATTAAGAGCACTAGGAACTCTCACACAACAAATCCATGGTGGGCATGGGCCCTGCAGCCTTCCTGATGCTGTTAGGGCAGCACCTCATGGCTGTTTTCCTGGCTACTTCTTGTGATGAGAGACACATTTATCCAAATAACATTCAATATTTGGCCTCTCAGCTGAGACCTCGGACAAAGGACCTAATTGTAAAAAGAAGTGCTGTTTATTTGACCCATGCCTATTGCACCTCATTCATTTCCACTGCAATCACAGAACCCTGCATGCGTCTTATTCACCCTTAAAAATAACCCCTGAAAAAAAAGGGGGGGGGGGATAGGTATCTTTCAAGGTGTGTTCCAACAACGAAGCCTTTTTTGCTTTCAATGTATTGCTCTGTTTTTCACAGTTTGGATTGGAACCAGCACTCTATTTAAAACCAGCCTATTAGTTTTTAGTTGCCTTTCACAAGGATTTTATTTTTGTACACCTTGGTACCAAATTACATATGTAAGGCTTCTGGACAAAGAATATTAAGTAGCTCTGATCCCTTATTGATTCTGATACTGAATTCCACAAGGGAGAGAGAATATGAACACAACCATAACATCAAAAGACCCTGTTTTGGCAAGAAAAAAGTTTTTAAAATATTCATTATGTACATGGTTTTCTGTTCAGGAAGCTCATCTTGGGTATGTAACTTCCAGTTAGAAAAAGGGAGAGAATGAGATGGAGTTTTGTGGTCTGGGAATACTCAACTCAACTTTTATTCAACAAGACGCGAGGAGGACCTTGGAGTATAAAATCCAACTGCACTGGCTTTTATTGTCCTCATTGAAAACAGAAAAGAAAGTAGACTTTTGGACTCGGTATGTGCTCAGGTCCTAGACTGGAAATCAACTAACATCGACACTGACAAGAAAGTAAGTGGCGGACAGGCAGCCTGTATCTATTCATCCGGGTGCATTCTAAGTGCATCTCATTTAAAAGAGGGCTCTTTAAAAGTTCACCAACAGTGATTATTTCCAGTTGACAGTCATGAGCTTTCAATAAATGTCTGGTTCTTCGGAACTCAGTAGAAACCTCACTGAGGAGAAAAGCAGAAACCACGAAGCCACAGGGAAGTGACAACTCCTATGAATTAGTGTGACTTCAGAAAAACAACCACCAACCTTTAAACAGCTTAAGTGAAATGTCAAGTAAATCAAGTATACCTACCATAGGCTAAGCCTGGGTTATGATAATGTTAACAAATGACTATGTATTATCACAATGAAGAAAGCACGTTGCACTTGACGGCAGCTGGGAAAATTATGAAAGTAAACACCAATATACACCGGACCTAAAAAACTATTTGGCAACACAGAAGAGAATTTCATAATCTCCCTTTTACACTCACAAAATGTTTAGGAGTATTTCTGTTAATCCTTTAGCAATAATTGTGTTCTTTTAACCCAAGGTGAGGAGTTGGCATGAATCACGTGAAAAGGGAACTAGCTAGTGAGCCTGGTAAATATATCGTTTGCCTGAAGATACTGGTGAAATGCTCCGCATGTCTAGATTTAAGCGTCACATGTAGCCAGATGCTCCCATCTATCTATCCATTTTTCATGTACTTTCCTTTTTACATATTCAAGCGAAGTGCTTTTTCCCCACTTTTCTTAGAGGGATATTAACTTAAAAGGCCTATAGAACGCAGGCTATCCAGGCTGGCATGGTATACTTTATTCATTCTTAACTAGACTGTAGTATTATAATTAACGTAGGAAATGTACATGCAAAATAACAGGTACACCGTGAATATAATTATCCCTACCATCACACATTGTCCCATAGGGAACTACTATTTAAAGCTTCTTAAGCATACTTTCTGGAACTTTCTACACAGCTTATTGTGCACAGCGTCCTTTTTTTTTCTCTTAGTGTCTCAGGAAGCATTCTATGTCAGTATTTCAGTACCTAGTGAGGTGATTCATTTAAACAAACGGCTGAAATGTCATCCATTATGTGAATATTCCATGATTTATCCAATCATTTTCCAATTAGTGGGCATTTTAGAATATTTCTAGACTCTTATTATTAATAAGAATGGACACATATCTTTCATACGTGTGTTAGGCATATCTATAGGATATATTCCTAGAAATAGAGTTGTCAGGTTAGACAGTATCTGAATTTAAAATTCTGAAAGATATCTCTAAGGTGTGCCTCAAAGATATTGTACCAATGCACATTTTTATTAACATTGTTTAGAATGGTTCATTTCCCCATACTCATCAATGATATATATTACCATTTTTGGCCAATATAAAACTGAAAATTGTATTTCACAGTTTTAAATTTTAATATTAAATTAGGAGTGAAACTGAGCATCTATTCATATTTCCCAAGCTTTTTGTATTTTCTTTTTTTGTATTGTCTTTATTAGTGTTCTTTTCCCCTTTTTTTCCTATGTTTTTAATTGATTTTTATGATAAATTTAAACCTAAACACAATCATGTATGTTGCAAGTATTTTTTTCTTTTCTTTTTTCTTTTTGAAATCCAGGTATATTGGCCCCAAGAAATGTTTAGATAGTGAGGTTTATCAATTTTCCCCCTGGATCAGTGTTTAATTGCTTTTAATAAAAATATAGAGTCATTTTTGCAGAGAAATAAGTGGCTATGTTATTTTAAGTAATTAAAAGCATAGAACAAAGTTTTATTTACCGTTATTTTAAGAATAAATACATTTTAAAGGGCTTTTATTTAGAAATACTGGATTGTGAGTATTTTCATCTATAATACGTCAGTAGACGTTAGTTCTTATTTTTGAGAGTATTACTAAAGGCTCCTGACATGGGAAAGTTGTTTCTACTGGTTTCCTTCTAGATTGAAAAGCAGCAGTCACCTCGAGAATACCCCTGCTACACGGAAGAGATTAAGTACCACAGAGGGTTTTTTTTCAATCTAAGAGCCCCATACACTCCAGTTTGCCCAGCTATGGGAATGTGGTGGGATCAATAGGGCTGCAATGTATGAGGTCACAAAGCGGCCTCTCTCATACCTCATTTCAAGGCTTAAGTTGCTCTTTGCATCGTAACAAATTGCCTTACAGCTTCCTGCTCACCTCTGTCAACTTGACTGAATTGGATACCCCTGGAGGTTCATGGCTTTGCCTCTGATATAACCTGCTTAGGTAAACCCCCAGCCTGTGCTGGAATTGAACTTTTAATAAGTAACTCAATAGAAAACATGAAATTGTAAAATAATGATATGAGGAGATTCCAACACCGAAAGGAAACATATTTTGAACCGATGAAATGGCAAAGCTAGTTATAGTTGACAAAATTAGTAGTAAAAAACACAGCAACTTTTTTTTAAAGGTGATTTACTGGAGAGCCTGGGTGGCTCAGTCGGTTGGGTGTCTGACTTGGGCTCAGGTCATGATCTCACCGCTTGTGGGTTCGAGCCCTGCGTCGGGCTCTGTGCTGACAGCTCAGAGCCAGGAGCCTGCTTCGGATTCTGTGTCTCCCTCTCTCTCTTCCCGTCCCCTACTCGTGCTCTCTCTCTCTCTCTCTCTCAAAAATAAATAAACATTAAAATTTTTTTTCAGTTGATTTATTTATTTTGAGAGAGAGAAAGTAAGAAGGGGCAGAGAAAAAGGGAGAGAGAATCCCAAGCAGTCTGACAGCATGGAGCCCAATGCAGGTCTCAGTCTCACAACATGGGGCTCCATCTCAGGAACCATAAGACCATGACCTGAGCCGAAATCCAGAGGCAGGACACTTAACCTACTGAGCTACCCAGGTGCCCCAATACATAGCAACTTAAAAAAAATTGTTAATGTTTATTTATTTTTGAGAGAGAAAGAGACAGAGCACAAGCAGAGGAGGGGCAGAGAAAGAGAGGGTGACACAGAATCCAGGGCAGGCTCCAGGCTCCGAGCTGCCAGCGCAGAGCCTGACATGGGCTCGATCTCACACACTGGAAGATCATGAGTTGAGCCAAAGTCAGGCACCCAGGTGCCTCAGCAACTATTTTTTTTTTAAGTTTATTTATTTATTTGGAGAGAGACAGAGAGAGTGTGAGCGGGGAAGGGGCAGAGAAAGAGAGAAAATCTCAAGCTGGCTTTGTACTGTCAGCTCAGAGCCCAATGCAGGGTTAGAACTCACGAACTGTGAGATCGTGATCTGAGCCAAAATCAAGAGGCAGACACTTACCCGAGCCATCCAGGCACCCCAAGACAAAACACTTTTTTTTAATGTTTATTTATTTATTTTTGAGAGAGAGAGAGAGAGAGAGAGCACAAGCCGGGGAGGGGCAAAGAGAGGGAGACCTAGAATCCGAAGCAGGCTCCAGGTTCTGAGCTGTCAGCATAGAGCCTGACGCGGGGCTCAAACCCAGGCACCGTGAGATCGTGACCTGAGCCGAAGTCAGACACTTAGCCAACTGAGCCACCCAGGTACCCCAATATATAGCAACTTTTAATTGCCATTTGGAGAAAATGTCTATGGATTTATGACCGTGATTATAGCTATCTCACCACCACTTACCAAAAGCGATGTACATTTGTGTTCCCTGAGTTGTCTTTTCTCCATAAATGTTTGCTGTTTAAAATTCAAACCTCCCCAAACATTAGAAAGTAAACTTCTATTGTCTAATTTTTTTCTCTAAACTCATGATGCCTTTACATTCGATATCGTTCTGATGTGCGCCCGACTGTTTGCTGCTTATATTATAGATGACACTTCATCTCCAAGGATGACTTTATCTCCCCATTGTGCCTAGTGAACTCCTGGATAAACAGATCTCAGTATCATTGATTAGTTGTACTTGAACTAAATACACCTTCACACGCCTGGGATCTAAAGAGCCATCATCTCAACAAAAGCTTTTAAAGGTTTATCAGAGTGACAGGACAAAAATATGACATATGTTCAGAAAATTAAACAGCCTCATCTTCAGATCTAAAGAAATCTGTTACCAGGGTTTCCTGGTCCTGGAAAGGTAAACTGCAAGTAAGTGTTAGTGGCATTTCTAAGTACCGTGCAGGATAAACCTCTGTACAAATTACCATCAATAGGCACAACAGGGAAGCAGAAGCAGGAAGATTCATTTTCCTCTATTTGACTAGTTCAAATGAGTTTCTCTGCACAAAGCAATATATATGGTTCTCCAGCAGAAATGAAAAAATTTGAACACTATCACCTTCACCACAGTTCAAATGAGATATTAGAAGCTGTATACCACTCTGTGTGTGTGTGTGTGTGTGTGTGTGTGTGTATGCTTATACGTACACACACTCACACACACACACACGCACACGTATGTGTGCACCACAATCCAGACAAATAACTCCATTTAGATGCTCCAAGCTCTGGGATAAGCTAGTTATTCTTGTAGATTTTTGCTGAAAACATCTAAAAATCTCTCTAGCTGAGGCTAAATTTGCCTCCATTTTTTGAGGGCCTTCTTGGTGTCGCCGCCTTAATCTGCAGTCTAGATGGGTTTTCTGGATATCTGGACTCCTGTGAGCATGAAGATTTAACTCTCTAGGGACCGGATTCCTTATTTGTGTTACTGAGCGCTTGTTACTTTTCCTGTTCCATCCTGTTCTGCAGATTATGAGGACATCCTGGTCCGGGCACCTGTGCCTAGAATGTGGCCGTCAGCTCTCACGATGAGGAGGTTAAGAGCAAGGGCTCCGCAGTCACTATCTGCGGCTCAGACTATCTGGGCTCAGTCACTATCTGGGCTCAGACCTCTGACCGGCAGGGAGACCCTGGACAAGGTGCTTCGTCTCTGAGCCTCAGATTCCTAATCCACAAAATGGGGATAACCTGAGTGAAGATTAAATGTGATAACCCATTAAATATCCTTACAGTGTTGCCTGGCACATAATGATTCCCCTGTAAGTGTAGATATTATTATTTATTTCACTCCTTCCGGGCGCAGACTAGCAGGAGGACTACATGGCAGGGCATGGTTCTTGTGAAGCCCACCAGGGAACAGGTCCATCAACCAGGTGGGCGGTAGGAGGCTCATGGGACCAATTTCTACTTGACAAAGGCTAAGACTGCAGTCGCAATAACCAGAGCAGAATTGTAAGGTGAGGTGCGTGGGTTTTTTTAAGTTTATTTATTTACTCGGGGGAGGAAGGGTTGGCAGAGAGAGAGGGAGAGAGGAATCCCAAGCAGATTGTGCGCTGACAGCGCAGAGCCCAACATGGGGCTTGAACCCATGAACCACGAGATCATGACCTGAGCCGAACCCAGACAAGAGTCAGACACCTAATAGGCTGAGCCCCCCAGGAGCCCTAAGGTGAGTATTGTTTTAACCAGAACTGGAGAAGTTAGCAGAGTAAGAGGCTTCTTTCAGAGACTCTCATTCAGATAGACTAGAAAAGAGTTAGAAACGCTGGCAGCTGCTTGGAAATCAAAGGTTAATACGTTTTCCGGAAGTAGAGCGAGGACTGAGAATATCTGAGGACAGTTGCTACAACGTCAGAAAACTATTGAATAAACTCATGAAGGATAAGGTTCATGGAGCAGGTAGGGATTAAGCCTAGAACAGGGGTCTGCCAACTTGTTCTGAAAAAAAGCCAGATAGGAAATATTTTCAGCTTTGTGGGCCATACAGCGTACGTTGCAATTACTTAATTGCCATTGTCACGCGAAAGCAGCCATGGATGGTATGCAAGCAAATAGGCATGACTATGTTCCATAAAAATTTATTTGCAAAAATAGGCAGCCACCACATTTGACTGGCTGGGAATAATTTGCTGACTCCTCTTCTGGAACACCAACAACAGTAACCATCATCATGATAATCATTTTTAATAATTAAATCTTGACCACGTACCAAACGCTGGGCTAAACTCCCTTTTTAACTTATTTTCTTATAACACTATGAGGTATATGCCATTATTACCCCTATTTATTTGTCAGAGGGGAAACAGGATCAGAGAATTACTTATCTCCTTTTCTCCTAACACTGCATGGTCACAAGGTAATCAATATTGGCCAGAATTTACGCCCAGGCAGTTTGGCCCCAGAGATCGAATACTCTTAATCACTGCATCATTTTGCCTCTTGAGTGGGAGTGGGGTTGGGTGGCGTAGAGGCTATTTTAATTACCTATTCATCTCCATGTCCTCCTAAAGGGCCACTTACCCTAGTTGTTCCTGTTTGCTTTGGCTATTTTATGTGGCTCAAATACACTCAACACTTTAAAATGGCCCCCAATTCCCTGCAGGATCTGGACCCAGCCTAGCAAGCCAGTTTTGCACCAAGCTCCCCCTTTTGTTCTGCTTTCCAACTCACCTGTCTTCCTGCCCTGGAATATTCCATTCTGCTTATTGCCTTAGGCATTTGAATATGATATTTCCTCTGCCAGGATTATTCTTCCCTTCCTCTTCTTTTGGTTGACTTGTCCCTGATCAAATCTTAGTTTAATCAGCCTAACTTAACAGAAGACTTCTCTGATCTTGTACCCTTAGGCAGCAGGTGACTTTTTTTCATAGGACGCTGCAGCTTATAATTTTATATTCACCTATGTGAGCATTTGACTAATATATGTTTTTCCTGCACTAAAACAGAGTTTCTCAACCTCAGCACTATGGACATTTCAGGCTAGACAATTTCATGCATGTGTGCGTGTGTGTGCATAACACGGGCACAAAGCCTGTGCATTATATGAGGTTTAGCAGCATTTGTGGCCTCTACCCACAAAAAGCCGGTGACATCCCTCCCCTCAGTCATGACAATTAAAAAAATGTCACCAAATATTGCCAAATGCCCTTGGAGGAAGCAAAATCTCCTCTTGCTGAGAACCACTGTCTAAAATGAAAGCTCAATGGGGCCATACTGGGTATCTTCCACTTGCCTCCTGCCCGTATCCCTGTATACACTGAACTTTTCTCTCTACCCTGAGACCCTGACCCATATGGACTGTATCAGAGGCTCCTTTGACTTCTCACTTCCGGTTGGGTAAGGCCAATGGAAGGCCTTCTCAGGAGACAGAAGGACAAGAAGGAAGTGAGTTGGAGGTCTTCTCTTGTGTATTCTAAGTCATCATGATTTGACTGCACCCTTCTTGTACCAGTGCCAGTGTTCCTATCGAATAGCCCTCTCAGAGCAACCACTCCCTCCACTTAAGGTGGTAATGGGTTTTCAGAGTCCAGCACTGTCCCTTGTTGGTTCCCTTAAGCCTTGCCCAAACCTATGTAAATAATTCATTTAGTATGCATTCCTCAAATGTTGCTGAGACTCTGCTGCAAAGATTATGTGTATATTCCTCACCATTGAATATACAGTGTTGGTGGCAACGAGCTCCTGGTGAAAATGTGTCACGTGAATAAATGAGGAGACATCTATTTTTCTTCCTCTCTCTGACCTTCTGCCTTTGTTTGCCTCAATGCTTTACTGGACCCAAACTCAAGAGTCTTCACCTGGTTTGATACATGAGTTCCAACTCCGCTGAGGGTTTCTGAGACATACTCAGAAATGTTACACTTGACCCCATCCCTATCTCTAATTCCTGCTGTGTCTACATGTATAACACATTACCTCTTTTTCTTTTCTTTTCTTTTCTTTTTTCTTTTTTTCTTTTTTTTTTAGGTTTGGAATTCTTTGTTCAGTTTTGCTATTCAACTAGCTTAATACCAACCATGTTAAACAAAATGTCTTTGGTTAAGGGTTGTCTTGAAGTAATAATATCTAATATTTTATCTATAAATCAATAATAAAATACTTGCTTTCAGCAGTGTCTATGTTTTTCCAGAAATTACGATGATAGAGCCGTTCATAACTCCTGCTCCATTTCAGAGGACTACTAGTTCAACAGATATTGTGACAATATTATTTGATCTGAAATATTTCCAATCTAAGCAACACTTCACACATATTCCACAAACCCAGCTGTCCACCTCTGGAATAAATAACATTTATTTTGGGGAAAAAGCAAACACAGACAGGGAGCTAAGTAATTAAGAATTTATTATAAGGGTTCAGATCTCTCCAAGACAAACTTTCAATTCTCAAACCTTTTTTGTACCCTGTAGACTCACAAATTCTGATCAGGACCTTCGACTGTCTTTCTCTTGGGGAATCAACAAAAGATAAGCCCTAACAACATTTTACTAAAGAGGAGATACAGTTTTTCTATGTTAGAAAAAGAGGCTATTTAATTCTTCTCTTCAGTTTGAATACCTGAAAAATAACTGTTATTTAAGTATATCAATGCATTTAAAACAGGCCTTAACTGTGCTGCATATTCACAGAGATTACAATTACAATCTTTTTGGATTCTGTAGCCTTTTTAGGAAATGTGGAAAGATGAAAGTAAGAAAGACAAGCACTCCTAGATATCCCACAGGGAAGGGAGAGGAAGCTGTCAGTTCCCGGGAAGTCAAGTCTGCACAACTACATTCCCTGATTTTTCTTGGAAAGAGACTTGTTTGTGCCCATCTTTATTTCCTTGTTTCCTAGCCCTTCTTATACCACAAAACAAGAGGTCATTCCAGGGTAATATACATAAATAAATGTTACCGATGTAAAGTCAAGTGTACAAATTAGAAATCATGTAAAAATTAACATCAATAATGACATAAACAAATTGTAATGTGGAAAAAAGAAAACAGTTGTAACATTAGCAGAGAAGTTTTGTGGAACTTATCTTTCATTAAATGATTTAGTATTTTAACAATAAATCAAAGGGAAGAGCCTTCTCTTCTGAAAATCTGAAATTCCTCATGGATATGATGATTGCTTGATTTTGAGCTATAAGCCTGCCTTAAGCCATTTTGTGAATGGCCCCCAAACCATTTTGTGAATGATGAAGTAAAGAGAGAGTAGAATCATTGGAAACATCAGAAACAAAATGCCTTCAGATTAAATGAACAGAGACAATAACTTTTCCTTTGGATTATGGTATCTTTTGGGGTATTCTCTATGATAACTCAATAACCAACAAATAATTTTGAAATAAAGACATTAACTTCCTTAAAAGCAACGTTTTCTTAAATTTCCAATTAATGTTTTATGCAGAACTTGTTGCAATATGTATAAAAGGGAAATCTCTAAACAAAAACAAACAAACAAACAAACAAATGAAAACCAATGTTTTTGACTGGCTTCAATAAGCAAAAGGGATGATTTAACTGAGATACTTCTTAAGCCCTCTAGATATCAGCATGATTAAACAAAAGAGCCTCCCTAAAGAGATTAATTAATTTAGATAAAATGTTGGCTAAAGGTTCATATCCTCTCCTCATGCAACACAGACAAATGTCTGAAGAGGAAAAAGAGCTCTTTTGGGGACATATCTTGAAGTGAATCCAAGGTTTCTCTTTTCTTTCTGATGCAGTTAAAGAAGTTCCAGTTTGAAGAAACAATGGAATGCATGATTTCCTTTATTTCAAAGTATTTTATTATACAATTTTCAAATGTACAGCAAAGTTAAACATTTTTACAGTGACTGTCCATATAGCTACCACCTCGATTTTGTTATTAACTTTATACTATACTTACTTTATGACATATCTGTCTATCCAGCCATGCCTCGATCAGTCCATCAAGCTATTTATAGTTTCATGCAATTCAAAATTCAGCAGGCATATCTTTAAAAAGAGTTTAATTTTTAATAGTTTTCTTCATTTTGAGATAAAATTTACACCTAGTGAAATGCAGTGATCTTACGTGTCGAATCACTGAGTTTTGACAAATGCATACATTGTAGTGTTTTAAACCCCTATCAGGAAATAAAACATCACTTCACTCCAGAAAGCTTTCTTACACTCTCTCTGATCAATACTCACCCTCTCTAAGTTCGAGACCAGTATTGCTCTGATTTTTCTCTCGCCATAGATTATTGCCTTTTCTGGAAATTCATGTTGTTTTGCTTTTTCTAAAAATGTACGTTAATTGAATAATAGACTAGGCACGCTGTTCTGGATGATCTCTTAAACTCAGCATAATGGTTGTAGAAAACGACCGTGTAGTTGCATGTAACAATATTTTCCCCTTTTTATTTTTGAGTAGTATATCCCATTATAAGAAGACATCACGGTTTAAATTCTATTGACCAATATCTCAGCCATTTCCAATACAGGGCTATAATGAATAACACTGCTATGAACATTCGTGTATAACTTATCTTGTGGATGTATGTTTTCATTCGTTGGGTAAAAAAAAATGGAATTTCTTGGGTAAGGTGTTAAACTTTATAGGAAACTGATAGATACATTTTCAAATTGATTCTTCCATTCTATATTCCCACCAATAATTCACACAAGTTCCATTTGTTCCATATCCTTGTTGACATTTGGAGTTCCAATCTCTTTAACTTACAATTATACATCTACATATGAAAAGCTTAATTTAGGCCTTTACCTGACACCATGTAACAATGAACTCAAAACAGATCACAGACTTCATTTTACAGCTAAAACTATAAAACTTGTACAAAAACAAAATAGAAGAAAAACTTTGTGACCTTGCGGTAGGCAAATAGTTCTAAGATATAACACCGAAGACATGATCCATAAAAGGAAAAAATAATAAATTGGACGTGATTATAGTAAAAAGCTTTTATGCTTCAACACATATCATTAAGTAAATGAATGAATAAGCCCAGAGTTGGAGAAAATGCTCACAAATAATGTATCTGATAAAGGACTTATATCCAGAATATATAAGGAACACTAAGGACTCTTATTATCATAAGAAGGTAAGTGGACCAATTTAAAAATTGGTAATGGACTTGAATAAATATTGCCCTACAGAAGATATACAAATAGCAGACAAGCAAATGAAAAGATGCTCAATGCCATCTGTCATGAGGGAAATGCATATCAAACCATGAGATACCATTTCACATCCCCTGGAAGGCTATAGTCAAAAGACAGGTAATGACAATTATTGTGAAGGATGTGGAAAACCGGAACAACGCTTGAAGGAATGTAAAATGAGGCAATCACTTCGGAAAACAGTTTGGCATCTTCTTAAAATGTTAAACATAATTATACCATATAACCCAGCAATTCCAGTCATAGGAATGAAAATATATGTGTACACAGCCTCGTACATAAATGTTCATATTAGAAATAGTCAGAATGTGGGATGACCCAAAGTCCATCAGCTGGTGAATAAACAATGTAAGATGTCCTCATATTATGGAATAGTGTTCAACGTAGGTTACAATCACGTAGGTTACAACCTCAAAAGCAATATGTTGAGTAATAGAAGCTAAGGACAAAAGGCCACATATTGTATAATTCCATTAATACCAAATGGTCAGAAACAGCACATCTATAGAGACAGAAAGTAGATTAGTAATTGCCTAGAACTGGGGGCTGGCGGGGGGGGGGGGGGGGGGGGGGGGGGCGGAGAGGCGGAGATGGGAATAAAAGTGACTACAAATTGGCATGAAGAATATTTTTGAGGTGAACAAAAATATTCCAAAATTGGATTTTGATGATGGCTGGAAAATTCTGCAAGTTTACTAAAAATTATTGAGGTTTATACTTAAAATGAGTGAATTTTATGGTATGTAAATTACACTTCAATAAAGCTGTTTAAAAAAAAAAAAAATGTTTCCACAAAGAAAACTGCAGGCAGATGGCTTCCCTGTGAATTCTACCAAAAATTTGTGAAAGAAATATCACCAAATAGGCCAAAAACTTTTACAAAGAATAGAAATGTAGGAAATGTTTCTCCGATCATTTTTTTGTACACCAGCAGGACTTTGATACTAAACCAGAAAGTGACACAACAAGAAGGGAAAATTGCAGGCCGGTTGGTGCGTGTGTGTGAGAAAATGGATATAAAATTCCTAAACCAAGAATTGGCAAGTTGACTCCAACATTATGTATAAATAACAATACACCACAATCTGCATTGATTTGAGTAATAGCTGAAAATCATTCCATATTTCTGAGGCTGCAAAAGAAAATAATAATAAGATTTAATATTCTTTCTTGATAAAGGAAGAAAGGCCTCTTAGCAAACTAGTAATGGAAGAAAGTTAACTTCATCCACTGAAGGGTGTCTATAAATACGTTATAGCAAACCTGATACTTAACCGTGAAATACTGAAAGCTAAGCACTTGAATTAGATGGGGATGTCTGTTATTGTCATTTCTGTAAATGTTGCTCTAGATACTGTTGCTGATGGCATTAAGCAAGCATAGAAATAAAAGATAGAACTAAAGGTACAAAGGAAGATTGGAAAGCTATCATCATTTACAAATGGCTGCGTATGTAGAAAACCCCAAGAACATAGAGTTAAAGAATTAGAATTAATTCATGAATTTAGCAAGAACACTGGATAAAAATCGGTTTTATAAGCAGCAACAACTATATTTCTGTACGCTTGTAACAGAAGATGAATTGTAAAAAAAAAAAAAAAAAAAAAAAAATGCTGTTTAGAATAGCAAAGAGTTTTAGGTACCCTGTCTAATAGTAAGAATAAATCGCAGAGCAGAATCAGATTTAGCAGGACTTCAGATATCAACATGATCGAATGAAGACTATAAAACAGCTGTCTTTCTATATTTAAAAAAATGTTAAAAGACTTAAAATATAAGCAAGGAAAAAAGGCCACAAAATGACTAAGGAAATAAGATTAAGAAACAAATACACATTTTAGAAATTTAAAACTGGATGTAAGAATTTTAAAGGATAAATCAAAGAGCTGATCAAATAGCTGAAGAGATTTAGGGTATCAGACGATGGATACGCTCATTTTCTAAAAGGTAACATAAAGGACTAAGGTGATTGAAAATATTATAAATAAGTGGAAAGACATGGAAACAGGATGAGGCATTGTAGGACAGGAGGTGTAACCTCTGAAGAGATAACACCTGAAAAACTTTTGGAACATTTAAAAGACATCAAAACTCAGGTATGGTTATAGATGAACACTATACAAATATTTTTGAGTGAAATTAAAAAAAAATCAAGTCTCAAATAAATACAAATAGTTTGACCTCATATAAATAAACTGAAAAGCATACAGAACTATTAGATAGATAGATAGATAGATAGATAGATAGATAGATAGATATAGAGAGAGAGAGGGAGAGAGAGAGAGTAAAGCAAGACAATGGTAAAAGATAATTAGGATGGTCATTACTTTCAGGTAATGAGAAGATGGGAAAAATCCACAGGTTCTATGAGCGTGGGTCATGTTCTACAAGTGAAGCTAGGTTATGGGTACAGGGCTGTCTGCTTTGTTACTTACTTTAATGCCCTTTTCAGATGTGAGAACATGTTTAGGCAGCTTACAGAAAAAGAAATAGAAATTACTTTTAACTATGAATGCCTGGCCAATGTTATCCCAGGTACAAAATGTAAATTGAAACAATAAGCAAACATTTTTCACCTATTGGATTTAGATAAAAAGTTCAAACTGGGGTAATACAGACTTGACCAGAGTTTAGAGAAACAGACACTTACACATTATTGGCCAAAGTGCAGGTTCGTTCAAACACTTCACAGAGCATGGGGCAATATTGTTCATAGTACCATAAAAGCTGTAACCCATAAATGTCCACAGTGGGTACTGACTGAGTAAACTATGGTGCATCTACACAGTCCAACACTATACAGTCACTAAAGATCATGAATGAGGTCCACATGTGCTGGCAGAGAATGACTTCCAAGAAAGAACCACTCAGTGAAAATAATAAGATGCCGAACAGTGTGGATTTTTGGTTTGCTGCTATTCATGTGAAAAGAGAAGTATAGGCATTGTATGTTTGGCAAGGCAGGAAGTATGGCCAGAAGGATAACTACACGAAGAAAACAAAGCCTGGCAAAAATGGTTACGTCTGGGGAGGAGCGAAAAAATGGTTCTAGACTGTACTTTCTTTTCACTACCATCCTTTTCTTTCTTTTTTAAATTTAAAAAAAAATTTGTTTATTCACTTCTGAGAGTGAGAGAGACAGAGTGTGAGCAGGGGAGGGGCAGAGAGAGAGGGAGACACAGACTCCGAAGCAGGCTCCAGGCTCTGAGCTGTCAGCACAGAGCCCAACGTGGAGATCGAACCCCCAAACTGTGAGATCATGACCTGAGCCGAAGTCAGACGCCCAACCAACTGAGTCACCCAGGCATGCCAATCATCCTTTTTTTTTTTAACCTTCTCTATTTTTTATCATATACAAGACTTACCTTTCGATTGAAAAAAAGTGATTTGTGTGCCAAGACTCACCTAGGTGCGAGGGTGTAACATGATTACAATGTGGGAAGCAGTCATGTTGTCTAAGTCTCTGTAATAATTCCCTCCGTATTAGGAATTTACTTATAACTAAAGCAATAATTTAAAATCTTTTAACAAAATGAGTTTTTGTTTTATTTTACACTACTTGAGTGTTATCATCAGGAAGGAAAACCTATTGCATGAAATTTCTAGCTCTGTCTGGGTTTATCTTGCTCGGAAATAATGAAAAAAAAAAGCTGCCTCAAACATTAAAAAAAAAAGGGTTTGCCGAATCTCTCCTTTGAAATGTATAAATATAAAAGCAAACAATAGAAATAATTTCAAGACACCTATTTTGGGATCCACTCTCCAAAATCGGGTGTGTTATTTAATTTCACTTTTTATCAGTTGTTCATTTGGGGTCAAACTTTCTACAGTTCCATAATGGAACTTGCCACTCTATTTTCAGAGGCGCAGATGGTGGAAAAACGTTTCACAAGTAAACCATTTTATTTGAGTGGAACTGAATTAGCTTTTCCAACCCACAATTTCCAAATACGATGTCAGAAATGAAATACACCCTTCTACACCCTAGTGGTGCGGCTCTGGGAAACTCATGGCATCTCTCAGAAATACAGCCTCCTTCTCCGCACACTGAGAATCCCCAACGCCTTTGTTATAGTGTTGTGAGATTAAATCCCCTGGCACATCCCTTTGAAAGCATCTGCAGACCGCCTGGCACACCTTTGCACCTTCAGCATCACTGGACAGCATCTAAAAACACTAATACCTGGCCCCACGGAGGCCAATTAAATCAACATCTCTGGTCCTGGACCCTAGCCAGCATCTGCATTTTTCAAAGCTTCCTTGATGATTCTCATGTGTAACTAGAAATGAAAACCCTGGACCGAGTCTGGACCGGTCATCTTCCAGCTGTTAAAAACACTGAGAGTTGTATTGATAAGACACCAATAAAGTTGTGAGGATCCACAAGCAAACAAACTGAGCAGTAATTCGTTTGTGGTGGCATGTGTGGCCTTTGTTCGTTTTGATTCTTGAGATAAGAAGTGCCGACGTTAACCTACACGGATGCAACCGGCCACTTTATCAGCCTCCAGCTGCGTGGCAGGTAGGAGTGACATTTTAAGAGAAGGGTAGAAAGGGGAGAAAAAAAACTTGCATTTTAAGTTTTTATTTTATTTATTTACTTTGGGAGAGAGGTGGAGAGCAAGCAGGAGGGTCAGAGGGAGAGGGAGACAGAGAATGCCAAGCAGACTCCACCCTGTCAGCGCGCAGAGCCCCGCGCGGGCCTTGAACTCACGAACTGTGAGATCATGACCCGAGCCAAAACCAAGAGTCAGACGCTTAAGCTACTGAGTCACCCAGGCACCCCAGGAACTTGTATTTTAAAAGCATAAAATCCCCTATGGTTTTACGTGTTGGAAAAGACACGTGACAGGTGAGTATGCCACAGGTTAACTCTTGTTCTGGGTCTGAATCAAGCCTGACCTGACATGTATCTTTCTGTGACAATCATGGCTACTCTTTAAAATTACTACCTGTCCTCTCTCCAGCCTCATTTGGACCTCCCAGTGTCCCTTCACTCGTCATTTCGTGCACAGTTATTTACCACATTTGTTTTATTTGACTGTATATTTACCTTAGACCACGAGCTCCACGAGAGAAGTGCTAACATCCCAGTTAGTTCTTACCCCACTGAGATTTCTTCCTAAACTTCTCCAGAACAAGAGACCTATCCCTGAGGCAAGAACTTTTTTTTTTATTTTCAAAGGAAAAGAGACTATGTCATGCATCAAAGTAGAGCACAGTAGAAAAAAGCACAAACTGAAGGAAGGTGAAGTGTTTAGAATCAATCATTTAAAAAAGAAAAAGCTGCTCTCTTCAATAATAGCCTTTTCCCTACGTGAGCCATTCTTTCCCTTATGTTGGCTTAGTTTGATTAAAAGGCTTGTTTCCAATTCTGCTGGATCATCCACAATATTTTGTCTGGCCATTCCTTGGAGATCGCTGTTACTCTAACTGGTCTCTAATTCTCTGGTATGGCTCTGGTTCCTTTCATTAATAATTGTATTCTGCTGGCTGCTTGCTTCCCTACAGCGTTTCCTCTCCAAACTAAGTGAACTTGTAACAACATAAGATAAAGCTTTTCCTCCTTTTATCCTTACTTTCTTTAGACTCTTACCAAAAATCCTGTTTACTCCTGGGGGCTACAACAAATTATCCTTTCCCCATTGTTTACAGGACAAATCACATATGTGTGTTGTGTAATGTTAAGCAGTTCAACATACCATTCCGTTAGCGAAGGGAGAGTCTGGCCTTGCTCTAGGATCCCTGTACTGGATTCAGTGTTCTGGGGAGTGTTTCATCTATTGAACTGTGTGTGTGACTTTGGCCAAACCTTCACCTGTGTGGACCTCAGTTCTAAATCTCTGTTACAAAACACTGGCCAGGGTCATGTCAGTTTTTTCCCCTCTCTAGTTCATGATTGTTTTATAAAAACAAATGTGCTATAAATATGAACTGTTTAGTAAGTTTGGTCAACTCGGTAAGGTATAAAGAGCTTTAGTTTTAATTTTCTCCCGCCAGAGCTTGGCAACTCACTGTAGGATAGAATTTTCTCTCATCAGACACCATGATTTAGAAAGGTTCACTTTTGGGGCACCTGGGTGGTTCAGTCAGTGAAGCGTCCAACTTCGGCTCAGGTCACGATCTCTGGGTTCCTGGGTTGGAGTCCTGGGTCGGGCTCTGTGCTGACAGCTCAGAGCCTGGAACCTGCTTCCGATTCTGTGTCTCCCTCTCCCTCCACCTCTCCCTCCCTCCCTCTCTCTTTCTCTCAAAAATAAATAAGTATTTTAAAAAATTAATAAAAACAAATAGTAAGTAAATAAAAGAGTCACATTCTGTCTTAAAACATCTGCTTTAGTCTAAAAATGTTAACCTCATATCCAATGTAGAGCTTCTTGCCTGTTCCCCCAAGCCCAAATCTGACCTAAGGTTTGGAGAGCAGAAGTGAGGAAGGGAAAACAAAACCCACATTTTGCAGACCCATACTGTGCCAGCACTCACCAGCCCTGACCGGCTTCCTTTCTGATTGGTCAGCATGTGTGCCCCTTCCCTGTTTGTGAAATATTTCAAATATCGATCGTCCCTGCCCTTTTCATTGACCTTTCTCTCCCACCATTTCTGCTGCTTCCGGCCAAAGCTTTGCTCCTTTTCTTGGATAGCAAAGGCCTTCTGTCTGTCACTAAATATCTAAGTGATGGCCCTGCTGTGCAGCACAAGAATTGGCTTTTGGAGATGTCCATGCACAGATCCTTCTGAGCCCAGATCCTTTCAAGACATCCGAAGCCTGGCTGCCTTGCAAGCATGATGTCCTGTGGGAAAACACAGATACTGGCTCTTCCCAATTGAGGAAGGAGAGCTTTCCCTACTATGGATCTCTCCTTTCCTTTTTTGCAGTCACCTCCGACTGGACTTAGGCATTTAGACTTTTTCACGTGAAAGGCAGATGCTGGGCTGTGTGCCCCTCCCCAAACTTCGAGGGACACATTTCACACTTTCTCAAGAACAACTGTGTCTTTCACTCCAGAAACAGCTAAAAGTCCCATACCAACACTCTTGTAGCCAGAAACAGCCAGTCGGCCTTTGACCGGCACCGTAACATTTAGTGGAGGGCCCCACTCTCTTGGCCTAGAAGGAGGAAGTACCCTCTCCCCTCCTTTGCAAGGAAATTTCCAAATCTGCTTTTGAATGTCTGACCTTCCGTTACCTGGGTTATTGGACCGATGGTGGCTGAACTGGGTTTCCACCTCCAGCAAATCCTGTGGGGTTACATTTAGCTCTTTTCTTTAGCCTGTTGGAAAACTTTATCGTCCTTTGTACCTTTCACAGCTTTAGACTTTTGTTGAACTTCCAGAATAACAGAAGAATTCTCATCCTATTATATTTTACCTGATTTTCCCTTGCATGTGACATTTTTACTGTTTATTTGTTACTTTTGAGAAAGAGAAAGAGCACAAGAGAGAGCATGTGAGAGTGGGGGAGGGGCAGAGAGAGAGGTGGGGAGAGAGAGTCCCAAGCAGACTCCATGCTGTCAGCACAGAGACGGATGGGGGGGCTCTATCCCATGAACCGTGAGATCATGACCTGAGCTGAAATCAAGAGTTAGACACTTAACCAACTGAGCCATCCAGGTGCCCCACATGTAAACTGTGTTTTAATGCTTGAAGAATACTTATGACTGTAGAATTGGTAACTTTAGAATTGAACAATGTAGGAAAATACTAATCTCTCTAAGTTTCAGTGCCTTAGATCTAAAACGAGCCAGGAAGAAATTACCTGACATGATAATTATGAGATCAAATGAGATAATCTGTGGGAATTCTAGGTAAACTTTTTAGTGCTATTCAACGATTAGTTAGTATGTTAAATATAACCTGAGTAAAGCAGAAATTAGAAGCAGTTATTAAAGTAATTCAGGCTTACAAAATGTCTAACAGTAGGAAATGGAGATAAACACCTGAATGTGGTCTGAGGCATGTAAACAGCACTACATACCCTTACCTTCAGCCTGAACTCTCAGATGAATCCTAAAATGTTTTAAAATGGATACACAGTGCATTCTCAAAAAGAAGGAAGGGAGGAGGAGAGACAGAAGAGAAGAATTATTAAAGAGAGAGAAAACTAACACCACTATACAATGTTCAGTATGACCGAGCAAAATCTGCTTCTCCTGCCATGTGCTATCAACACCAGCCTTCAGTTCTCAAACATCTACTCAAATCTTGCCACCAAGCTTCCCTCCTGCGTTAGCTTACCCGTAATATTTCTTTCCGAAACGTTCACACTTCCATAGATGTAACTTATAGTTTTCTAGCTGTTTCATGCATTTTTTTGTCCCTCCAATTACAATTAAAAATTTGAGATGAAGCCCGGTCCCTCTAATTCTTCTGGGGAGTGCATAACAATTTGCAATGAATGAAAGACAATTTGGTCCACAGGTGACAACAAAGGTATATTCATTTGCCTTCATTTGAATCAAAGTGTGACACAAACCTAGGTGGAGAAACCTCGGGTAAATTGATTTCTGTAGCAGATTTGATGAATTCTAATGTTGCTAAGATGCTCAACAAAATATACATATTGGATAAATATCTCATTTAAGTGAGTACAGATACTGGGCTCACATGGGAGCCTCTAAAATTCTTGGTGTTTCCGGTAAGAGTGGAAATACCATGTGATATTTTTGTATTTCTGTTTTTGTATCAGCACTTCAGAGTAAATAAAGCAAATTATTCATACACACACACATATCTGCCAAATGCAGGTAGCTATGCCACTATTTATATTAAGAATTTTTTTTCAAGATCAGAAAAACTTACTTTACTTCATTTGTATCAATTTTAGTCTTGATTTGTGTCAATCACTTCATTCTTGCCTACTTTGAAGCACACATGATTTGATTTCTGTTTGGTAAAGTACAAATTTTTAGATATGCAGAGTGATTAATCAGTAAAGAAAGAGGTTAAACCAAAATAATTGCTTAAGAAATTACTGTAGATCAAGGACTCTATCAGTTTATATCTTTTCTCTCTTAAATTAGGCAAAGCAGCCAGAATAGACCTTGAGGGTATAGGTCCAAAGCAGGTAAATAATTTGCCTGCGATCATACAGAGCTATGTGAAGGCAGTCTATTTTTTTTTTTTTTAATCCCTGCTCCATTTTGTGCCCCTGGACTCACTTAACCAGGGCAAATGAGTGTTGGCTGTAAATATTCTGCTTCTGCAGAATATTCCCTCCGCGTGAGAGGGAAGCAGAAAGCAGAGGATTGTGCCCAAAGCTGAGAAGTGATAAATTCCCAGCCGGGCCTCATCTACTCCTTGGTTTCACTTAATCCACCCTCATACATATTGTTTAGGCCACTTGTTTTATTTGTCATAGGCCATCCGCAGAGCCCATCGACTGCCTGCTCAACAATCTGCACGTGCCCCAGGGAAGCATCACGTCTTAGCAGATGCCATAGATGTGGGGTCTGAGGGGAGGCATGAACTGTGGCGCTTTAAGGAATCAAGAATAAAGCAGAGCTGAAAAGAGGCTAATCGACTAACTCAGACTTTCTAGTCAGAGATAAGTCTTGTATAGCCAGGGGTCAGCACGCTTTGTTAGTATTCCCCACCCCCTTGGATGATGCCCCTTGGGCCCCTGCCTCCTGGTTACCCCCTCACTCCTCATCCCTGTCCTCTTGGAAAGTCCATCTGACTTTCCCTCTTCTTTCCCCCTCACCCTGGATGGCCCTCCTTTTCTTTGTCTATCTACAACCTTCACTGTCCTAGTGGGTGTGAAGCAGTATCTCATGGGGTTTCTTTTTGCATTTTCCTGGTGCCTAATCCTAGGCTTTTCTTGATGTGCATCCTAAATATTTATTATAGCTATCCAATTCAATGTTTCAATCTTTGACCTTAAAGCAGTTGAAAATCAGTGAGAAGAAGTGGCTGTATCTGCACTAAGCTGATATGAATGTGTGTGCATGTGCGTGTGTGTGTGTGTGTGTGTGTGTGTGCACATGTACCCTTGGTATAACTTGCATGCACGTATGCGGGTGTACATAAACGTGTATGATTTAGAACTATTGAAAGCACCAACTCTCAGTTAAATTGCTTGAGATGGGGGGGGGGGGGCGGGCGGCGCCTGGGTAGCTCAGTCGGTTGAGCGTCTGACTTCAGCTCAGGTCATGATCTTGCGGTCTGTGAGTTCGAGCCCCATGTTGGGCCCTGTGCTGACAGCTCACAGCCTGGAGCCTGCTTCGGATTCTGTGTCTCTCCCTCTCTCTCTACACCTCCCCCGCTCATGCTCTGTCTCTCTCTCTCTCTATCAAAAATAAATAAACATTTAAAAAAATTAACAAAAATAAATTGCTTGAGATTGGGGTGCCCGGGTGGCTCAGTCAGTTAAGGGTCCAACTTTGGCTCAGGTCATGATCTCACCATTTGTAAGTTCGGTCCGGCTCTGTGCTGACAGCTTGGAGCCTGGAGGCTGCTTCAGATTTTCCATCTCCCTTTTTCTTTGCTCCTCCCCTGCTTGCTCACTTTCTCTCTCTCTCTCTCAAAAATAAATAAATTTAAAAAAAATTTTTTAAATAAGGAAATTGCTTGAGGTCAAATCCAGGTGACGCCGTCTAATACCTGAATGGCTTGAAACAAGTCAATTAATCGCTGTAGGTTTATTTTTCCTACCTACAAGCAGGGAGAGTAAAAATACATATATAACTTGCTTAACATAGTGCCTTCTAGATAGTTTGTTTATAAATATTAGCTCAATATCTCTATATTCATTGACTCTTCTACATTTAGGAGATATGCCATATACTGTGCAGTTTAAAAAATCGAGTGGTACATTTCATATTTGCACATATTTGTTTCTAAACATTTTCAGCCAATGTTATGGTTTAGTGTTTAATAGATTTCTTGTCATGGATCGGTGTCCCTCCATTCCTAACTTCTTTACTACCCTTTAGAAAAGGGTAGTAACAAAAGAAAATAATATGAGATATGTTTTCTTTATTACAAAATAGCATCTTCAGGTTTCGTAGCAAAATGCATGCCATTTTAACACAGCCCCAAGAGAGGTCCCAAAGCAACCAAAAGAGGAAGAGGAGACCGCTCAGGGCCTGTGACAGCGTGTGCCCTTGAAGGGCAGTGAAACTCTCCTTCCTTTCCCCTCCAAAGCCTCCTGATTTAGCCCTTACATTCCCCACCCGTCAAACCTGGGGAGCTGTAGAAATAAGCAGCACAAATTGGCAGATAATGCACCTTATTTCCATGTAGAAGCAGGTGCATTTTCCTCAGGATAAGTGGTGCAATGACACTGATCCGCTCTGACAGGCCAGCTGATCTAAAATTACTCAGCACACATCGCCACTGGCTGGGGAAGCTTCTCCCAAGAGCTTTCCCGAAACTCTTCAATCCCCCGGGTGCTAATTAAAATTTACTGGATAATATTTGCAAAGCTCAATGGCCCCAGTTACAGCAATTATCAGTTACTAAATGTTAGTGCCAGAGATGTCACCTGATGATTGGCTTTTTTATTCAAGAGGATTGTCCCTTTCTCCCCCTCCCCTGATTCTTTCCCTTCGCTTCTTTAAGAAACCAAATGAGCTAAATGTCTCAATTGGCTTCAGAGGAGGGGAAAAAGAATCACCCCTCTACACTTGTAATAATTCTTTTCTCATTGGACCCCCTAGCCACTGAGGGACCTCGGCTTTAATCACAAGCTCCTGATCCCAGTATCAAAGTGAGGGGCTAAATTGGTGGGCCACCTCTGAGCTACTAACAAAGAAAATGGGAGTTCCTTGCTCAACCATTGGGCTTGGTGATTGCACCTGCAGGGAGACAGAAGGCCCCGGCTGGCCAAGACCTGCTAATCTTACTCACGTTATGGCAAATGGTTGCTCTTCAAACAGGAGGTGGTATTTCCAAACAAAGGAGATCCAACCAATTTATGGAATTGGCCACCAAATGAGCCATAGGCCAAGGACTCAACCACCTGGTATCGTGTTCTCATGCTGGCTTCTCTAGACCATAGGAGGGGGCAATTAGTGCAGTGACATAGAGATGCATTTGCTGTGTTTAATTGAGTTCATGAAGCATTTGGTGGCCTTCATTAAACAGATAATCTGTGGCGAGAAATAAGATGGTCCAGATTCTCTTTAAATAAATGACCTTAAAATCGTCAAACTTCTTTAAGTTCTAATGCAGACAAGACATCAGACCTAACAGCAATATTAATGAACCCTGTTACTGGGGTAGCAGAAGCTTTTGCTCTTTGTTCACATACCAATGGCAATTTTTTACCAAGACACTATGTTCTCCATTGTTTGTTTATTTGTTTCCAGAAGAACATTTTTCCAGGGTTCTCTTCCAAGGGAACTAATTTTTGTAGAACACCGATTATTTGCCAGATATTAATGTTTGGCACTTTACACAGAGATGCATATCTTTCTTTCCCTTGGCCAACTTTAATGTCAGCTCTTCCTTTTCCTTTTTAAATAAATCTATTTTCAGAAGCAGAGGAAAAGATGACAGCCCAAATGTTTGATAATTGGGGGTATGTGTGTGAAACGGTAAAATAAAGACCAAACTTCATGACAGAGAACCCAAGGTTATTTTAAAACTCGTCCCTGTTCCATCTCTGTGGCCTTCCCCAAGGCATTTAGCCTCTCTGTACCTCACTGGGTCAAGATTAAGCAAAGTATGTAAAGGATCTTAGAAAGAGGTGACGTTTTATACAAGCATTCAGTGGGAGGACTTTTATTCCAGTCAGGAGATCCGTAGAAGTGAAATATTTAGGATCCTCATGAACACTGGTAATGCTCATTGAGATAGAACCAAAGCATTACTAAATGAAAAAGGTACAGCATTACCTCTCTTGCGGCAAATAAAGATCATCAATATTTTAAATATTTTTCCTCTTTCTGATTCCATCAGGCTTTTCTCTGTAACCAAGCAGATTAAAACCAACTCTCAACAAAAATTACTATTCTAGACCATTCCATTTCTTTCACTTTACATCTCTCATTACTTATACATACTGTACGATATATAGCAACAAATTTTGCATCCTTTCGAAATTTTATGGGAAGTATGTTGGGGGCTTAAGGAGGAGAATTTAAGTTTGTTGCACATTATACATAAGCATTCTCCTCCTTAAACCACCAATATATTTTCTATAAAATTTTGAAAGGATGCAATATGGCCAGTAAATGCTAAAAAAAGAAGAAAAAGAGAAAAGAAAAAAGAAAAAAAAAAAAAGAAAAAAGGCTTGGGACCAAACTTGCTCGATTTTCCACTAGGTTAAAATAATTTGGTGAGTATGTCCAAACTACTAAACCAAATAATGAAAAAAATTATACAAGGTGGCAGTTTCATGTCTATTTTCAATAGCTATTTCCCTGGGCTAAATTATTGATGAGGCAATTTGCATGGGTGTTACTATCCTCAGCCACGAAACATTTAGTGAGTGTCAAATATTTGTTGGAGCTTCTTGGTACTGATGTACAAATCATCGTAAATATGTGAAGACCTGAAGGATGGGATGGAGGGACTTACAGGTAAAAAGGACGAGGGAGAGCAGTTCAGGCCAAGGAAGCAGCATGAACCTTTGAGTGGGAGAGATCCTGGCTGGAATACAGAATGACCTGTGGGCAAGGTAGGCAGAGGTTAGATTATGCGGGACCTTATACACCCATCCTACTCTTCAAGGTCCTAGCCGGAAACAAAACTCACTCAGATGGTTTCCTAAAGAGGTTTTAACAAAAAGGGATACTTACGGGTGTGTAAGGCAATATTTCAAGAATGACCCAAGGGTCAGGTTCCCAGAGAAGAGCAAGGACAGGAAGCTGCCACCATCCAAGGAGCCATGGAAGCAAGGTACCCACAGAAGCTAGCAGAAAGTAAGGCAGAAACAGGGAAGCAACAGGAAAGAAATGTCTCCAAACCCTCTCTCCTCGTGCCCTGCCATTGCCTCCCATCCTATGTCTTTCTCGGGACATAACGCAGAGCACAGAGGCACAGAGAAAATGGGGGAGGAAGTGATGGTCAACACAGGGTAGCCAGCATATTGGACTGTAAAATTTTCATCCTAAGGAAAATGGAAACGCTTTGAAGGATTTTAATCTGTGGAGCGAAGTGCTGAAATTGGGCAGTTTAGGTCTCTACTGTTATAGGTTTTGTGAAAAGACCACAGCATTTAAATGTACATTTTCTTATTGATATTCACTGGGTGAAAAAAAAAAAAGGAAAAGAAACAAAAAAGCATGAGATATTTCAGTTTTGGTTCAAGTTTAAAAAAGAATAGAAAAAGAGTATCAAAAGACTAAAGGCAAATTTGGACACGCCAGTAATAACCACAAGGGACACTTATGAAAATCAGTGGGTGATTCGTGGGGCATAGTGAGAGAATGGCAATGAACTTGGTCAATGATCATGTTGAAGATGAGGAGTTTAGCTCATGTTCTCTTTTTGAGGAGTTAGTTTTGCAAATTTTCATCAAAGGATTTGCTAAAGCTCAGATGTTTCCTGTTTTTGTAAACTTGCAGTGTGAGTTACAAAACCTGTTCTTTTTTTGAGGGTTTATTTTTTTGTTGGGTGGTCTTTCTTTCTTTCTTTCTTTTTTTTTTAAGAGAGGGGAGAGGGGCAGAGAGGGAGAGAGAGAAAGAGTGAGTGAGAGAGAAAATCTTAAGCAGGCTCCATGCTAAGCACAGAGCCTGACATGGGACTCAATCCCACAATCCTGGGATTACAACCTGAGCTGAAATCAAGAGTTGGACACTCAACTGACTGAGCCACCCAGGCGCCCCTGTTGGGTGGTGTTTCTAACATTTGTTGAAAAAAAAAAAAGAAGGGGGATACTTTAACACCATTTGGGTTTCATGGAGATAGGTTGGTTTCCCCTCTTGGTTGCTTTTTGTGCCTCATTTTGACGCCAAAAATTGGGATCTAGAAGCAATTTTAGGGTAATTCTAGAGCTTTTATTTTTGACCAAAATAAAAAAAAAAAAAGAATACACATGGTGCATATTCTGTAAGTGGAGGGACTGTGAAGAATCCAGGAAGCTTTCTGAATCAGTGATTGCAGATACCTTGTTACATGTTATATAGCATCTAGGGAGATTTTTAACATGGTAAATTCCCAAGATGCCCTGAAAACCAACTGAAATTAAGTCTCTAAGACCCAGGGTTCTGAATTTTAAAAAACATCCCCTCTGATTCTGACATGCAGCTGTCTTTGGCAATCACCATAGATGTAATTTAAGCCCCAAACCACATTTATTTTAAAATTATGGACAATTAAAATGCTAGTGATGTTAGCCTAATGAGTTTTCAGGCCCTCTCACAACATTCTATTACTCTTGATACTGAGTTTCAAATTTAAATGCATAGAGATAGATTCAAACTTCTAAAATTCCTAAAATTGGATTGACCCCAATGACTTACTTTCACATTGTACAATGCCAGTGTGCACTTTTGATTATGGGTGTTTTAAAATAGCACACAATGCCTCATTTTAACTATGTTGAAATTTTATGTTTTTTTGTTGTTATGAATATATCTTAAGTGACTTCTGAATTTCTCGGCTGGGGGTGTATACATTGAGAAAGTTCAAGAAATAAAATTATTATTACTTTACACACCACAGAAAATTCTTGGCTTACTGCTTTAGTTCAAATGTGATTGCAATCTCTTCCAGGGCAGGCTGCAAAAAAACATCAGTCACTGTCAATAAACAGTATCCTGAAATCAACCCAAATCTTGGTTTTCAACACAGTTATTGTTTTCAAACTTCTTTCCTGTCATCAAATATTCATCTCTGCCTTGCGTTTTTGGAAGAGGTTTTGTGTTAAGACTTGTTTGACTCATTCTGAAGAATTCCTCTGATTTGTATTCTAGCTCTTGCTTTCTTATACCGTTGGCTGTCTTTTTTTTGGCTAACCAAGGACCAAAGATTCAATACTCAACTTGGAATACAAATCAGTCTCTGGAGATTGCATGCACCCATCCTCTCACTACGATAGCGACCCAAAAAGTAGACACAAACCACCACCATGTGTTTCTGTGTAACCTGCTTCTGAGCTTTTTGTTGTACAGTATATGCCTCTGCAAAATTATGATTTTCATTGCAAAGCTATGAAAGCAGAGTGAATTGGGTATGAGCACCCATTTTCGCCTTACCCCAAATCCTTTGAAATAAAATAAAACTGCTTAAAACATCTTATAATGTCATAAGGAAACAAACAAAAAAAAAGGTAACCTTAAGAGACTACAAAATTTTGATGAATTTCTGAAGAATAGAAAGCCAATAGGAATGAAAGAGGAACTGAAAACTACATAAAATTGTAATGAATATACACAAATACAGATGGTAAATGGTGTTGAGATCAGGGTGGTTTGGGGAAATACTCTGAGTCAAAGGATACAGGTAACAATAATGAAACTTTAATTAGCTATCAACCCAAGCTATCACTTTGTACAATCATGTTGAGAAGACAAAATAAATGAGTTTGCTGCCCAACGTATCAGTGAAAAAAGCACTGAAGGCAGAGAATTTCAGAAGCTGGAGGCACAGAGAAAAATGGAGGAGGTCCCTTTAAAACTAAAAAACAGGCTGCCAACATATCATGTTGTGCAGTATTTGTATCTCTCCAAAGACTATCTTCTGTAGTCAAAACGTGTGTCCACAAACAGACCAATAAAAAACATTACTGAAAAATACAAGCAGATAAGCTAAAAATCTGCAAATATCTGAGGCAAACCAAAACTATAAAAGAAAGAACTCCAGTTCAATAAGTATAAAACTAACATATGAAAAAAATATTTAATGAGCAAGCATACTAAGTCTATAATGAGATTATATGGGTATGTTTATGGTTTCTGTAAAACTAGAAGAATAGTCTATGGAAAAAGAATCTGAAGAACATGGAAATAAAAATAAATTCAAAAAGTGAGATAAATAAAAAAATGAACTAGACTTAAGAATAAATTAGCAAGCTAGACAACCATGTCAAAGAATTTCACAGAACATGGCATGCAAGGAAAAAATGGAAGTTATGAAAGATAAAGGGTTGCAAAGAGGGGTGCCTGGGTGACTCAGTTGGTTAAGCATCTGACTTTGGCTGAGGTCATGATCTCATAGTTTGTGAATTTTGCCCCACATCAGGCTCTGTGCTAACAGCTCAGAGCCTGGAGCCTGCTTCAGATTCTGTGTCTCCCTCTCTCTGATCCTCCCCCACTCTCACTCTGTGTCTTTCTTGAAAAATAAACAGTAGACATTAAAAAAAAATTAAAAAAAAAAAAGAGTTGCAGAGAATGGATCTATTAGATCCAAAAAGCATTTAATAGGAGAATCAGGAAAAGGAAATTTAGAGAACAGAATATTTAATCATTGAAATAAAATAATATGATTTTTTTACAGAGCAGAAGAAAAGACCCAAAGATATCTACTTAGAGAATGAGTACAAATCCACAGGTAAATATAACAAATTGTGATTCCACAGCCAAACTAAAAAATAATACTTCTAAGATAGATATTCCAAAGAGGAAGGATAGTTTCCATACAAAAGAAAAAGAATCATATTAGCATCAGACTTTTCCTTGACAGCAATGCATATTGAAAGCTAATAACATAAATATGGCCAATTCCTAAGAAAAAACTCCATCTTAAATATATCTGATTTTTACCTATTTTGAAAAGTTGTAATTTCAACATCCTTTAAGATATTAATAAGTGGTGATGAATCAATATTATGACATATTACCATGTGATTTGATAAGGGGACAACAATAAGCACTTGGAACAGCTTTTCTCAAGATGATTGTCAACTTCAAAAGCAGTGGCTGTAAGATTATGAGGTTAAACAGAGCTTTCAACAGGCCCACAGGGCTGACACAAAGCTAGAACCCAGGACTTGACAAATAAGAAGGTCCTTGTAAATACCCATACTTTTTGGTGGTACAGCAAGTAACACTGAACCAGAAAAACACTTTCCCTAACAAGAACCAAATTTCAGGTTCAAATAATCTTAAACTTTTTGGAGTTTAGATGTTTTGAGGTTGTTAGTGTCCCTAGAATAATAGCCAGTCAGAAGCAAAGGGAAGCTTCATTAGAGAAAGGGAACATTAGCCTGAGCTTCAAATTATTTCTACAAGTTTTCATATTCAATCTTTAGTACTCTTAAGGGGAAAAAAAAGAAAAAAGAAAAAGCTAGGCATATCAGAAGAAAAGAAGTAACTAAAACAAGAGAAAACAAAATAAAACAGATCCACAGGGCAATCAAACAATGAAGTTATCAGACATGAACTCTAGACTAGCTACAGTTTGTATGTTCAAAAAAAGATAGCTATTCACAAACTACCAAATTCTACTTAATAAGAAATAAACAACCTGAATGATTATATATCTTGATATTAAGAGAGCCATATACAACAAGCCCACAGCTAGCATCATACCCAATGGGAAAAAACTGAAAGCTTTTCCCCTAAGGTCAGAAACAAGATGAGGATACACACCTCCTTCACTTTTATCAACACAGAACTGGAAATCCTAGCTAGAACAATCAGGGAAAAAAAAGCCATCCAAATCAGAAGATAACAGTAAAATAGTCTCTGTTTACAAATGATAACGTTTTATTCAGAAGACTCAAACAAAAAACAACTGTTAGAACAGATAAACAAATTCAATAAAGTTGCAGGATACAAATTCAGTATAAAAAAAATCAGTTGTGTTTCTATACATTAACAACAAACTATCAGAATTCCATTTACAATAATATCAAGAATGACAAAACTTAGGAATAAATTTACCAAGGAGATCAACAACCTATATACTGAAAACTGCATGACATTGGTGAAAGAAATTGAAGAAGCACAAATAAATAGAAAGATATCCTGTGTTCATAAATAGAAAGAATTAAAACTGTTAAAATGTTCATACTACTCAAAGCAATCTACAGATTCAGTGTAACCCTTATCAAAATTCCAATGGCATTTTTCACAGAAATGGAAAAAAAAAATCCTAAAATTTTTATGGAACCAAAAAGACTCCAAATAGTCAAAGCAATCCTGAGAAAGAATAAAGCTGAACATGTCACATTTCCTGGTCTGAGACTACATTACAAAGCTATAGTAACCAAAACAATAAGGTACTGGCATAAAAACAAACACATAGATCAATGGAACAGATTAATGATCCCAGGAAAAAAGCATGAATACATAGTCAACTAACCTTTGACAAGTGCTCCAAGAACAAAATCGAAGAAAGGAGAGTCTCTTCAATAAATGGTGTTGAGAAAACTGGATATCCACACTGAAAAGAATGGAACTAAACTTATATCTTACATCAATCACAAAAACAAATTCCAAATGAATTAAAATCTTGAACATAAGACTTGAAACCATAAAACTCCTACACATGAAACATAGGAGATAAGTTCCTTGACATTGGTCTTGGCAATGAGGCTTTGGATATGACACCAAAAGCACAGACAAGAAAAGCAAAAAGAAACAAGGGGAGCTACATCAAACTACAAAAACTTCTGCATAGCAACAGAAACAACCAGCAAAATAAAAAAGAACCTACAGAATGGGAGAAAAATATTTGCAAAGCATATATCTGATAAGGCATTACTATCTAAAATATATAAGGGTCACATACAACTCAATGGTAAAAAAATAATAATAATAATAAATAAATAAATAAATAAATAAATAAATAAATAAATAAAATTTTTAAATAATCTGATTAGTGTAGATTTAAAAATGTTTCTAATACAAGTCACCAGAAGCCAATACTTCAATAACTGACTAATTATGAGAAAATATTAACAATACACTAAGATGCAATGAGCTACTATTCAGAATATTTGGAGAGTTCCTGGATATAAATAGTGAAAAAGCAGATACCTTATTTGGAATTTTAGCAAAATCCATGACCCAGCATTTTCCCTAAAATTAAATGTAAATAACCAGTATATATGGAGGAAAATGTTAATCCTTTGTAGCAATCAAGGAAATGAAAGTTTAAATAGCTACAAAATACAATTCCTTCACATTAAATTGGAAAATCAGAGGGGATAATAATATTTAATATTGGTGGGATTTTAAGAAATGCATATTCTAACTTTTTTTTTCTTTTTTCTTTTCTTTTCTTTCTTTTTTTTTTTTTTTTTTTTGGTATTGCATTGGGTAAGTCTTTAATTGTCTTTACTCTGGTTTACTTGTCTTACAATGAAAGATTCCACAGAAACAAAATGTGTAACATATTTTTATGAGAGAAAAATATTTAGTATCTTCCATTTTTGTACCATTCTTTCTTCTGAAAATTGAATGCAAGATTTGGGAAATTAAGTTACATGGAGAACTTCACACAGATGGTCATTGGTGAAGATAAGAATTAGGTCCAATTAGCTCCCAGACTAGAATAATCCATCGTTTATCTTACCTTCTAGTCATGCCAAGCAAGTTTTATCTAGGTATCCTGTTTCATACTACCTCATAATGCAATAGATTTTCTTTATTTAATCAAGCCTATAAGCTACTACAAATGTTCCTAATTTTTCTTATATTTTCCAGTCTCCACGTAACATGCATTCTCACTATAGAACTCTGTATTTGCAGTTCATTTTTCACATTGCTCCTTTTACCCCATTCCCTATATCATGGGAAATGTTTGCATCTTTCCTGGCAAATGTCCTGGGTATTGTCACTTTGTTGATTTTCAACCTTTTCTGTCTTTTCCTTGTTGTTAGGACAGAGTGGTAACTTCCAGCTCTTTACATAGGCAACTGTTGTTTGCTTTTTAATGTTCATAAATATAAATGCATAACATGTATCTTTGACCTAGCCATAAAGAACATAATAACCCATAGAGGGGAAATAATTTTTGTTGAGAGGATCAGGCTTTGGAAACATTGATATCAATTTCAAGAGGAAACTTCCTTGTTTGTAATGAAGATAATTTTCTAGGCCAGTGACATGAGTGAGTGTCATGAGTCATAAATGTGCAAGTGGCAGGAATTCTAAAGGAAGGGTATTTGTTCTTTGTCTATAGATGGAAGGTAGTTAGAACAATGGTTATATTATCCAGGTATTATGCTTTAGTATTAGAACAATGGTTATATTGACCAGGTATTATGCTTTAGTATATACAGTGTAATGTACTAATGTATGAATTCATTTTAATCTGCAACCTAGGACCTGTTGACACTTGAACTCTGTCTGGAATTTTTATCTCGATGGTTAGGTAGCATTTCAAGGACTCTGCTCAATAATCTGTATTTAGAGACTGTTATGTAAGAATTTCAAATAGTCAAGAAATCTATACAAGTTGTTTCTTTTCTTAATATAAGGGATTACTTTTCAGTGATAAAATGAGAGTTCAAAATATATGACTGGTCAGCCTCTAAGATTGTTGCATAGGAAAGGTATAGGAATGTCATCGCAGGCCCTTGCTCTCTTTGGACCTTTCCAGAGAACACTGTGACTGACCCAGCTAGATATTGGCTGCACTGAGTCCCAGAACTGTGGTTTCTACCTCAGAGGGAATCCTTCACAATAGGTACATGTGGGAGTGCTTTAGACAGTGTGCGGAAATTTCCTCACACCTCATTCATGGATTATTGTAGTTGGGTCTAAGATTTGTTTTTAATGTAAAATACTATCTCGTGAAGAGACCTTATAGCCTCCACATACTTCTAATCTCTTCTGTTTTATTCACCAAAATAGTTGAAAACTACTGAAGGGTTAAATTGACTTAGGTCAATTCCTATCACCCTCTATCTGGAGAAGAATACAAAGATATTCCAGAATCTGTTTGGGGAACATTAGGGTCTCCTCACTCTTTTACTTTGTTTTACTTTCAACTTGGTATAATATTTAAACTAGCCTCACTTGTAGGTAAAGGAGGTAACTACTGATTGGGTGGGTCAGTGATCAGAAAAAGTTCCCATAGAGGTGCCTGGGTGGCTCAGTCGGTAAGCATCCGACTTCAGCTCAGGTCATGATCTCGCGGTTCATGAGTTCGAGCCCCACATCGGGCTCTGTGCTGACAGCTTAGAGCCTGGAGTCTGCTCAGATTCTGTGTCTCTTTCTCTCTCTGCTCCTCCCCCACTCACAGTCTGTCTCTCTCTCAAAAATAAATAAACATTAAAAAAAAACTAAAAAGAAAAAAGTTCCCATGACATAGAAACTTTTTCCTGAATAAGTAGGTTGGTTCCTAAAATTCCACCATTAGAACATCATGGCACTAATGTGTTTTATTCTGTTTCACGATTGCCTTTGCTGTTGCTGTTTTTTAGCAAGAAATCATAGTACCGAGAAATGGATTCCTTTGGCATTTATCATGAGTGTTTGTTAGAAAATCCTTTATTACCGGTAGAATAAATTGTCTCTTTATGAGCAAGTTGTGATCCACAGATGTGTATGTATGAGGGTGTACCCATGTTTTGGCTCTCACTGCATGTAAGGAGTATCTGAGATAGTTATCAATTCTAAAATTTGAGAAATTTCGTATAAAAATTCTGATTTTTATTCCTACCCTAAAATCAATAATTATTATGGTCTCATATCTTTTATTTATTTAAATTGCCCCCCCCACTCTGCATATGAACACCCTATTTCTTTAAAATAGGATGCATCTAAAACCACAATCCTTGCCTTAATTTTTCCCCAAAGAGGATATAACCACAGAGGGTCACACTATAGGACTTGGCAACGTGAAACTGAACAGAGTATAAACATGTTCTACAGCAGAGGTTAACATGTAGTTTCCATTTCCATCCTGTCTGTTTCTTTTCTAATGCCATCCACAGGCTGAATGCTTCTAAACAAGTTCCTTTCAGCCTGGAAATGAGGGGTTCCTTATCTGTGTTAATTTTCTTCTTTCCTTTTCTTAATTCAAAGGTAATCAGCAGAGTTTGATGCACTCTGTCAACAGAAAATAGCTCTGGTGCCCTTTTCCCCTTTCTATTGTGGAGTACCAACACAAAATGAAATAGTTCATTTGTACCAGCAGAACCATCTTCAGAAATATCAAATTAGCTCCTCTTTACTCCCAGGCACTCACAGCTTTTTCAATCTAGTACCTAGCATCTGGGAGGAATAAAGTGGAAAATGAAGCCTAGATAAGTAGGATGAGCTGGAGCAAATGACAATTAGTATGAGGAAACGTGAGGAAAGCGTAGCGAAGGCTCTCCGGAGCCACTCATCACCGCGCAGACGCTCCCTATATGTGGCTTTATCATAACACGGAAAGCAAGACGCAGTGTGCTTTGCTGGTCCTTCTTCCTCTCTTTGAATTTTTAAACTGGAGTGTTTTAGGGCTTAGTCCTTGGACCTCTTCTCTTCTATGCCTACATCCATTTCCTTGTTTATACCTTCTAATCTTAAATGCCAACTCTACACCTCTGCATCTTTCGAGACTCACATGCCCAGTTCCCTGCTCAACATCTCCCACCAGATGTCTAATTGGCATATCCAATTTATCCTGGCAAAAATAAAACGCATGACCATCACTCCCTAGCCTGCTCCTGTGTTTTCCCCCACGTCAGTTGATGTCCTCCTCAACCTTCTCTCCTCTTTTTCCTTTACACCCCACCTCTATCCAGCTATCAGGAAAACGTTTGCCTTGTCTTAAACATATCCCAAACCCAATCACTTCTCACCACTTTTGGTGGGAGCCGCCATTATGTCCCCTTGCATTATTGCAATGGTCTCCTGACGTATCTCTCCATCCCCTTTTTTGACATTGTCCACCTGCTCTTTATTCTCAACATAGCATCCAGAGTGCTCCTGTTGTCCTTTGCTCAAGACCTGTTAGTTTGTATGAAAGGCAAATTTTTATAACCATCTATGAGGCCTTACACGATTCTGTCCTCTACTTTCCCAATGGCCATCATCTCTCTCTGACCTCATGACCTTATTTCCAACCCTTCCCCTCTGTTTTCACTCTACTCCAAGCCACAGGGCTGCCTTACTGTTTCTTGAACACACTAGTCATGTCCCCAGTGGAAGACCTTTGCACCTGCTGTTTTCTGTCTGGAAGGCTCTTCCCTTAGATATCTATGTGCTCATTCCTTCGCCTTCTTCAAGTCATTGCTCAGATGTTGCCTCCTCAATGAGGTCTCCTCTCCTCTGACAAACGTACGTAAAACTGTAGTACCCACATTCCTATACTCTCCGTTCTTTATCCTAGATTTATTTTTCTCCAAAACATTTACTGACTTCTAACTTGCCGTGTAATTCATTTAGAAAAAGTTTAATGGTCTGTTTCCCTTCCAAAAAATGCAAGATCTATGAAGGCGGGCATTTTTGCTTGATTTGGACGCTCAATAAATATTTATAAAATAAAGAAAGAATCTGAAGTCTTCTGATTTCAATTTGATCTAAAACCAGCTGAGTGACAAGTCATTTGATCACCCTGGGCCTCAGTGGGTTTGCCTGCAAAAGTGAGAAAAATAAATTAGACGAGTGCATATAAATCACCTGGGGATAGCTTTGAAGGGTCTGTTATAATTCGGCTGGTGTGATGTACTGCCTGAGACTCTGCATTTCTAATACTCTCCCAGACGATGCCAATGCTGACCATCCATGAACCACACTCACTCTTTGAGTAGCAAGGCATTAGATAATTACTAAGATTCCTTTCCTCCAGTTAACTCGATGGCAGGGTTGGCAAACCACAACTGGTCATCCTTTTTTATAAATAAAGTTTTATTGGAGCACAGCCATGCTCATTCATTGACGTATCACCTATGACAGATTTCATAGCACAATAGCAGAGTACCGTAATTGCAACAGAGACCATATCTGCCCTTTGTTTGCAAAACCAAAAATGTCTGCCCTCTGTCCCTTCACAGAACAAGTTTTCTGACTTCTTCTCTACATCAGTGGAGTTGCCTATGGCAATTAATATGAAATTTGACTGTATTAACGATGGATTGTTAATCGAATTTTTCTTAGCTTTTTCTTCATTGTATTATTTTGCTTCTTTAACAAAGTTTTAATGTCCTCCAAGAGATAAAGCACACCATTTGCCTCTTTGATGTCCACACGAGCCTATTGTTGGAAAAATCTAAAGCTGAAATGGACCTTAGCGGCCAGGTAGCCTAACTTGAATTTAACAGCCTAGGGGTGTGAAGTGATTTTCAATGTCACCTAAGAGTCGGGACAGGCAGAGGGAAGCCCAGAGCTTCAGACCTAGGTCTCACACTCTTTGTGTCATATGAGCCTCTTGCTTTACTTTCTGAGACTTAATGAAACATACTTATTCTGCTCACACCGGGATGGTATAAGTGGTCCCAGGATGAGCATTAACAGTCATTTATCCGATGACTCAAAGGGAGTTGAGGAGAAAGCCTGCCAGGGATTTGAGACTTGGCTCAGGAGCTCCTGGGTGGCTCAGTCGGTTAAGCGTCCGACTTTGGCTCAGGTCATGATCTCACAGTTTATGAGTTGGAGCGCCACCTGGGGCTCTGTGTTGTCTGCATAGAACAGGCTTCGGATCCTGTCTCCCTTTCTCTCTCTCTCAAAAATAAATAAACATTTAAAACATAGTTAAAAAGAGAAAATAAGTCGGCCCAAGGAGAGGTGTAGGGCCAAGGTCAAGAAAAAAATCTAGAAGAAAAGGAAGAAGGGGGGAGTGAATGTGCACTGGCCAGATCCCCCTTCAAGGCCAAGGTGCTTATTTTCCCCAGTTGCACAAGTCATTGGCTACAGACCACCCCCAGCTGAATCTTTCTTTGGAACTTGCCCTCAACTGAAAAGGATCACCTCCCCCAAGGTTCCGTTTCTTGCCTGGCAACACCAACCTTCAGTGGGTTGCATCATGGGGGGTGTGTACAAATCCCCAGCTCCTTGCCTCAGCTGGGGACATCTCTGAAGGGCTGGCCCAGTTCCAGATCCACCGATGTCGTTGGAAGAGGCCTCTACTGCAGCTGCAGGACAATTTACCTTACCCCTCTGCCCAGGCTGGCTTCCTTATCTCCCCTCACACAAGCCTCGGTCTTGAGCACTCCCCCCACACACATGCTGCACACAAATCTTCTGTGTCTGCTTCCTGGAGAACCTGACCCAAGGTAGCGGCCGTTCCCCAGCCCATCCTCTGACTCAGTCACTATGGATTCATGCAAGTGGGTAGAAACCATAATGAGGAAGTAGAAAAAAAAATCACTTCCATTGGAGTCACCGTGGCATCGAATTTGCTTTGAGTTTAAGAAGGAACCGACTGGATTAAAAGCGTTCTTGCCAGGCACTTGAGCGGTAACTTGAGACTCTGTGTGGCATTATAGGCAACGGGGCCGCTGCCCGCAGCATCCCGGTGGCAAGATTCCCTTCGTGCTTGACCTCAGGGACTGGCTTAGGAGCTGGCTGTCTCGCTGACAGACATCAGCACAGTAAGCAGAAAGGGGGAGAGGGGGGAAGGAGAGTCTCAGATATGGTGGCCAAGAGGGCTGTGTTCAAACGCACGGCAAGCATCCCCTGCGGTCTCCTAAAAGCACTTGGCCAGGTGAGGAGGGAGAAACAGAGAGTATAGTTCCTGCGGTTGTAGATAGGGCTGAGCCAGAGAAATATGATTTGGGTAAGAGCATGATCTAATTTATACTCCTCGGATGGTGTGGCCCAGGGAGACATTGGCTAAGACTCATGGCTTCTTTCATTATACCCCGTTGCTCTATTAAATTCTATTCCCTGCACCTTCAGAGCAAATAATTCCACATAACACTGTCTGCTTTCTTTGATCCATGTGACTGGAAGGATGAATCGGCGGCTCCCCTCCCCCGCTCCCCCTGCCACGGCCCGAGGCACAATCAATTTCAATATGCAGGGAAAAGAGACCACACAGGATCTCCGGCCTCCCAACAGGGACCTGACATATTAACTGTTGTAATGCCTCTAATTCCGTCTATTTACTTTGGGATAGGCCTGTCTCTCCTGCTCATCATTTTAACCCGTACATCGTCTGTGTCACGACTGTTTAGAGTGATGGGGGTGATCCTCCGGGCACACAGTCCTGAGAAGCCTGATGAGGGAACATCCACAGCAAGCCCACGTCGCCTCAGGGTAATGATGACTAATTCCGTTCACGTCCCTCACCCCTGCCTCAAAATCTGCTCCTGCCATTTACATTGACGTCTGTCGGAGGGAACGAGCCCCTGCCGGTGTCACCGCTTGATGCATTGGCCCGGTGGAGGCACTCCTGCTTGTCAGGAAGGGAGACTAGTGAGAGGAGTGAAGAAGAGGGGGGGGGGGGGGGGAGCAGGGGGGAGGGGAGCCCTCTGGGAAGATGAAAAATGAGCAGGGAGAGAAGGGGAAACATCCTCAACCAAACGCCACTGTTTTGATTTGAACACTTTTACAGCTTTTCTGACATAGAAGCAGACTATTGAGATGATCTCACCACACGTATGTCACAGCCCTAAATAGCTCAAGTTGGTGTGGTTTCCAGCTGCCATCTCTACTGAGAAGCGGGTAAAGGGGGGCTAGGCTGTGGCTGGTGATTCCATAGAGGCAACCCTTCTCTTTAAACTGCTCAGAACCTACACCAGGATTTTGACCCTTGATGCATTCTTTTTTTTTTTTTTTTAACGTTTATTCATTTTTGAGAGACAAAGAGAGACAGAGCATGAGCGGGGAAGGGGCAGACAGAGGGAGACACAGAATCTGAAACGGGATCCAGGCTCTGAGCTGTCAGCACAGAACCCGACGCGGGGCTCGAACTCAGGAACTGTGAGATCATGACCTGAGCTGAAGTCAGCCGCTCAACTGACTGAGCCACCCAGGCGCCCCGACCCTTGATGCATTCTTTAAAACAACAACAACAACAACAACAACAACTTTTTTAATGTTTATTTATTTATTTTGAAAGAGAGAGAGAGAGAGAGCACAAGTAGGGGAAGAGCAGAGAGAGAGAGAGAGAGAGGGAGAGAGAGAATCCCAGGCAGGCTCTGCACTGAACGTACACCAGGATTTTGACCCTTGATGCATTCTTTAAAAAACAAACAAACAAACAAAAAACAACTTTTTAAATGTTTCTTTATTTATTTTGAGAGAGAGAGAAAGAGAGAATCCCAAGCAGGCTCTGCACTGTTCACACAGAGCCTGACTCAGGGCTTGAACTCAGGGACCATGAGATCATGACCTGAGCCAAAATCAAGAGTCAGCTGCTTAACAGGCTGAGCCGCCCAGGTGCCCCGATGCATTCTTAATTAGCTACAGTAAAAGACAGTCCTTTAAATGAACAAATCTCTAGACCATGATGAGCTGATGGTGATGTAGTTAACTGTCTCTATATAACAAATGAATGGGTGTGCTTGAGGTCAGACCAGGAAATGGGAAAAGTAATCCCACTGCTTCACTTGACTAGCGTAAAAAAAAGGGGGAGGGACCACATAAAAAATCTCTTCTTCCGCCTTAACTTGTATCTCAATTTTTCTTTTATTAGAGAGGATTTTTTCTCCTTTTCCTTTTGTTTTTCTTTAAACTATGAACATCTTTAAGTTCTAGAAGACGAGCAAATTCAAGCTCGAGTTTGGCAGAATCTTCTGTCCTCTGATCTCACGGTAAAATGCCATTAATTAATTTCACGGATCTAGAAATGTATATGTCCTTCATTTGAAATGTTAACTATACGGGAATTAAAATTTTTTTAAATAAACAAATAAAACGAATGGTCAGACGTTACGATTTTCTTAATACATGCACAATCTCTGTGATTAAAAAAAAAAGTTCTATTAATTTGGATGTAATGAAATCACAAAGGAAAGCCATGGTTGAAAGAGCCTGCTAATGTTTGGATGATCCTGTACTCAGCTCTCACCATGGAATGGGTTCTGGCTCAAAACTGAGTCCCCAGCAAGACCAGAAAAGGCCTGAGGGAGTCTGGCCCAGCTCCCAGGTATTTTGGTTGGGCGATTCTCTAGGGAGGCCAGGGTGTTCCTGAGGCTAACCCAGGCAAGCTCACTGCTGGCCAGGATGAGTTCTCAAATAGTGATCTGGAATTGTGCCCTGTCAGTCCTGGAGAAAACCCAAAACCATAGATCTGCTTTAGAATGAGTCTGATCTTCTGCCAGCAGGGACAGCTGAGGTCAAGGGGAGGTTTTCAAGGTCTTTCTGAACTCAGAAGAGCTCGCTGCTTTCCTTTAGCCCACACAGAGCTCTGCCAGGGGCAAAGGTATAGAAAAGTAACATTTCACCACTGCCTGACCTGCTTAGGCAGAGGGCTTAGTTCATGTCCCTTGGCTTGTGCCTCTGGCACACCCAAGACGACGAATAATGACAATATTTATTACCATTCATTGAACAGCTTCTCTGCCAGGCACTGGGCTAACTTAATTACAAAACACTGAAGGTAAAAATTATTGTCCCTTTGCTTGTTGGTCTTTCCTGTCTGGACTGTAAATTCTTTTTTTTTTTTTTAATTAAAAATTTTTTTAATGTTTATTTATTAAAAAAATTTTTTTTTAACGTTTGTTTATTATTGAGAGACAGAGAGACAGAGCATGAGCAGGGGAGGGGCAGAGAGAGGAGGAGACACAGAATCTGAAGCAGGATCCAGGCTCTGAGCTCTCAGCACTGAGCCCAACGCAGGGCTCAAACCCATGAACTGCGAGATCATGACCTGAGCCAAAGTGGGACGCTTAACAACTGAGCCACCCAGGTGCCCCGAGGAGGTATTCTTTTTTGATACTGGTCTTTTCTTCTCTAAGCAAGTGTCTGGTAATAATAGGAACTCAATAAAGATTTGATAAGCTCAAGAGGGTCACATAAGATACCCAAGTTCACAGAACTAGCAAATAGCAGAGTCAAGACTCAAACTTAGGTCCTGATGGAAGTACACACCTATTCTACACCCTTATTCCACCTCTGCCCTCTGTGGGGTTGAACAGACCAGTCTGATTTAGGCGCACATTTCTTGAGGAAGGAAAGACCTCAAGAAAAGTGGAAAGAATCGGCTCACAAAGACAACAGCAATTCTGACTTTACCAGTACTTCTGCTGTGCCCAGAATGGAACCAAAGAATTGTAATTCATCAAAAAATGTTGTAATGCCTCGTCTTTCTACAGACACGGACATCTGAGCAGAAGGAAGGAGTTGTCTGCCAGCCAAGTCACTCCATTTGGATTTCTGATTTCTTCTTGAATTCTAATAGTCAGGTGCATAATTTACTAACATGTTCATTTAGTCAACCTATTTCTTACTACTTCAATAAAATGATTAGACGTGGGATTGAGTCATATCCACGAGTCTATAATAATAATAATAATGAAAATGTTATGGTCTTACTTTTCATAGTGTACAAAGTACTTCCACATACATTTTTTCCCTTTTTGGTGTCAAAACAATATGCAGAGCTAGGAAAGGAGAGTATTATTATATGTATTATATGGGTGAGAAACCCTAAATCCAGAGAGAGAGAGACTGCATTGTCTGCCTGAAGTTACATAGCTAATGAAAAGAGGATCACTGGAAAGCAGTGTGGAGGTTCCTCAGAAAATTAAAAATAGACCTACCCTATGACCCAGCAATAGCACTGCTAGGAATTTATCCAAGGGATACAGGAGTACTGATGCATAGGGGCACCTGTACCCCAATGTTTATAGCAGCACTCTCAACAATAGCCAAATTATGGAAAGAGCCTAAATGTCCATCAACTGATGAATGGATAAAGAAATTGTGGTTTATATACACAATGGAATACTACGTGGCAATGAGAAAAAATGAAATATGGCCTTTTGTAGCAACATGGATGGAACTGGAGAGTGTGATGCTAAGTGAAATAAGCCATACAGAGAAAGACAGATACCATATGGTTTCACTCTTATGTGGATCCTGAGAAACATAACAGAAACCCATGGGGGAGGGAAGGAAAAAAAAAAAAAAAGAGGTTAGAGTGGGAGAGAGCCAAAGCATAAGAGACTGTTAAAAACTGAGAACAAACTGAGGGTTGATGGGGGGTGGGAGGGAGGGCAGGGTGGGAGGGAGGGCAGGGTGGGTGATGGGTATTGAGGAGGGCACCTTTTGGGATGAGCACTGGGTGTTGTATGGAAACCAATTTGACAGTAAATTTCATATATTAAAAAATAAAAATAAAATAAAATAAAATAAAATAAAAAATAAATTAAAAAAAAAAAAAAGAAAAGAGGATCAAAGTTCAGAATCTGACTCCAGTTTACTGCTGTGTCCACTTCACCAGTGGTTCCCAACCCTGCTGGACATTAAAATGGTTCCAAGATTCTTATTCAGTTGATCTGGGATCAGGCCCAGGCAACCGTACTTTTAAAAACAACCCCAGATATTTGTGCAGCCAGGGCTGAGAAGGAACCACACTACATGGTCCTGTCTGTTGACCATCAGCACATTTGGCCAGACACAAGCTGGAACTTACCATTCTGTCACTCGAACAGAAGCATCTCAGTAATAACCTACTATTTGCAGAATTATTGATGCAAGATATTAGCTTCACAAGGGCTATTGTTTTTCACAACACCTTCCAGGTAGTTGGCCATTATTTAGTGTTTGTAAAACTGAAAATTTAATTACCGAATTTATGACTATTCTCTCCATCACTAACCCCACACAGAAAAATTTCCCAAGGATAGAAACCATGTCTAATTAACCTAAGGGTTATTTAGACTAAGGAAAAGAAGACAGAAAAGCAACTTAATGATTCCAATTATTTCCTTCAAGCCCAGAAAGGGCATTAGCAACATGCTTCCCTTGGACACGAAGCAGACAGACCTCTCTCTCAGCTTCCTTGTAGTCTCTCCCGCAGCGAACTGGGGCTTCGCTCAAGGGAAAGGGAGGTGGTAGCTATTAATGGCAGTGGTTGTTGTTTTTGATAGGATTCCCAAAAAGAAAAAAGGCTATACAGAGTTAAGAGTCATTTAATGCAGAGAAGAGCCAGGATTAGTTAAGATTACTGTGACAGCGTCGTTGACTGTATTAATCAAGATAACTAGGCTATGCTGCAGTAGCAAAAACACAAAATTCTCCATGGTTTCAATTTTTTTTTTAATGTTTATTCATTTTTTGAGAGAGAGGGAACCCACAAGCAGGGGAGGGACAGAGAGAGAGGGAGACACAGAATCTGAAGCAGAAGCAGACTCCAGGCTCCGAGCTGTCAGCACAGCTGACATGACCTGAGCTGAAGTCAGACACTTAACCGACTGAGCCACCCAAGCGCCCTTCTCCATAGTTTAATATTCCTCAGACACACTATGTGATCCATGTTGGTTTATGAGAGGACACAGGGAGGAGCTTTGCTCCAGTCACCCTGTCACACAGAGGGCCACCTTCTTGGGATTGGCCATCTGGAACGTACAGCCTTCTCAGCTGCCATTTTAGGGGAAGAAAGAAAGAAAGATTGGAAATTGTTCCTGGGCTTTTTACTCCTTTGTTTTGAAACTGACACACACATATTCAAATTTTCCTGACCCCAAACTGGTCACATTACTCTTTCCTAACTGCAAGCAGACTGGGAAATACCGGGTAACTGTATAGAACCTGGTGGGCAATTCTTTTTCTGCCTCAATCCTCTAAAATGTCATACCTATATGACTTTCCCAATATTTGGACCTAGATTGGTTCCTTAGGATACCCCAGAAGTGAGTTTTTCTGCCTTCTTTGGAGGAGGAGCAAATCTCTCTCGTCAATTGGGCACCCGGCTGGCTCAGTTGGAGCCTGAAACTCTTGATCTCAGGGTTGAGTTTGAGCCCCATGTTGGGTCTAGAGATTACTTAAAAAAAAAAAAAAAAATCTTAAAAAAACAATTTCTCCTCAATTCCTTGTCCTGAAAATGGAAGTCATAGAAGAGCTGTTGACAAACTATTGTTTGTTTCTACAAAGAGTACGATAAGTAATGAAATACTTATCCTATTGGGAAAGGCAACTACGTAGTGGTCCTGGTAACTTTCATGTCTATTCATGCATTTAATCATTCATTCTTGATGGATTATTGCCTAGATTTTAAAAAGTAGAATAAGCTTGGGGAGCCTGGGTGGCTCAGTCGGTTGAACATCCGACTTCAGTTCAGGTCATGATCTCACGGTTCGTGAGTTAGAGCCCACATCGGGCTCTGTGCTGACAGCTCAGAGCCTGGAACCTGCTTTGGATTATGTGTCTCCCCCTCTCTCTGCCCCTCCCCTGCTCATGCTCTGTCTCTCTCTCTCAAAAAACAAACATTAAATAAACAAATAAACATTAAATAAATAAATAAACATTAAACAATTTTTTTTTTAAGTAGAATAAGCTTGCATTACATGACTTATGGACTGTCATGCTTAGATTTGGTGATGTCTTGAGTGCCCTTCCAATTCTACTAAGGAAGTGGAGTTAGATTAATTTAGATGAACCAGGTTTTGCACAGTTGAAGAATATCTATAACAAAGAATAAACTAGACAATTTCGAAAGGAGCATTGCATTAGTTTCTCCAGAACGCTGGAGGCTGAGTTCTCAGGAAGCTTTCTGCTTAATGAGGAGCCCTTAGGAGAAAATAAGAGATCTTTTTCATAGTATTTCCATTAGGCAGCATTTGCTCCCAGCATCCAAATTTCTCTTCATAGGAGTAATCGGGCCAACAGAAAGTAAGCAAGCCAATTTGATAATTTCGAGATAGTTTTTGAAATACTCTACCATTACAATGAGTAAATTTCAGAACAGGTCCTCCCTCCAAAGCTATTTATGACAGTGTTTTTCCTCTGTGACAATTAGGCCCTAGACCTTTGTGAAGGGCAGAGAATTCTGTAGGGAAGAAAAACTAGAGTTGAAAGAATTCCAAAGGACATTGATCAACTTTTAGAGTTTTGAAGGAATATTACGACTTTGTTTCTTTATCACAATTAAAGGTAGATAAAATCTGTATCCATTGTAAATAAGCAAGATTTTTTTTAAGTCAATGTACTAATGGATACTGTTGCATGTAGTGCCTTGTAGGAACCAAGTCTTTGATTACTATAATTAAAATATACTTTGGAAAAAAATATATATATATACATACTTTGAAAAAAAATCTCACAAAGGAAAACATTTGTTTGATGAAATATTTTAAATGCATCGATCCATATCAACACTGATATATACAAAATCTATGTTAGCTGTTCCATCAAGACATTTTCTTTTTCATCAGAAATAGGACATTTTACACATAAAATATTTAAAAACCACCCAGTTCTTATTGATAAGTGGTTAGAACAGTGGTTCTCATCCTTGGCTGCACATTAAAATCACTTAGGGAGCTTTTAAAAACTAGTGATGATTGAACCCTGCCTAGACCACTTGAGTCAGAGTCTTTGGGAGTGAGGCTCAGACGTTGATACTTTTGAGTGCTCCCCAATGTTTCAGTGTGCAATCAGGGTTGGAAACCACTGGCATGGAACGCTTCCTTGTCTCTCTAGCTGGCAGCAGTGATACGTATCAACTTCCTCAAACTTCCTGTTTTTATACTTTCTACGCTTTTATAAAAAGTAGATGTGTATATATCACCTCTCCTCCTTTAAAGGGTAAGTTCCTGGAGGGGAGATCCTAAGCCCAATTCATCTTCGTGTTTCCACACTTTCTAACAAGGCACCGGCAGGCACCATACTGAAAAAGTATCAGATGATTGAGTGGCTTAGCGTCTGATTGGCTGAATCAATCTACTTTCAGATTTTTAATTTCATAAACTCTAAGGAGTCCCTTTCAACGGAGTAGGAAAGTAATGATCTATGAGGAAATCAAAAATGAAAAATTAAGATTGGTTATTTGGTGATTCTTGTCCAGATAGCACCTTAAATCTAATTGCAGGTAATTCTCTTGACATGTTCCTAGAGGCGAAGAAACAAATGATGTGATGATTTGCGTCAACGACATTCTTGTACATTGTGTTCTATAACTTTATAGTTGTCCTAAAGACAATAATATCAGTGAGTGGAAAGGGATTGCTTAGAAGCTAGATACAAACTTTTTTGTTCCCCATTAGGAGTGTAATAATAATAATAATAATAATAAAGTCTTCGATATACAGTTGCGTTTTGCTATCATAAACTAAATGTAACAAATGAGTCCATCAGAATTGACCAGGATGAAAATGTTTATTTCTCCGTTACCCTTCAATTTACACATCCAAGAATCTGCTTTTTATTGTCATTAACGTGTGTCTTGTCTAGGCAACTAACTTGCAACACAGCTCACAACTGAAAACTCTAGTTGAATGAACACTTTTCCCTGATGAACCTCCAGCAGGTGCAACGGCTCTTGTCTTCACAGCTATGGCTGGATAGTTACCAATCCTTACTGCATTAGAAACACCAGTAGTTCCGTATTATAGTTGTTCATACATTAAGTCATGCAGGTACCAGAATCATGATTTTTGCCCTCTATTTACAAGCCCTAGCCTATTTATTACTCATTTCATATTTTTAAAAGAGTTCATTGTCTTTTAGTGTAAATGGATTTGAAAGAGAAACTTCAAATCACTGTCATAAATAGAAGGGGCTTCTAATAGAAAATCTATAAATATTAAAATAAAACATTTGTTCATCCTGCACACCATCAATGGCACGAGATCCATCGGGTGATGGGAAACACCAGCATAAGTAAAACTGTGTTCTTGAAATATCAGTTGCATCATATCTAAGCCATGTTGCCAAAACGCCTGAATTGAGAAACGCCTCTAAATTTTAATTACTATTTTAATTAAACTTAGAGGGGCAGAGGGAAAGTGTAACCCTCTGGCTATCTCCAGGCGAGTAATTAAACTTTAATAAATCGTATGAAAAGGAGGACCACAGAACTCCCAACATGCTCCTCTGGAGACATTTTATTGATGACCACACTGAATTTGCAACATCCAGGCAAACAGATGTCAGAATATGGAGCGCCTTAGTAATTATCACAGTTTGTAATCACTGATTTATGTGCCTACTTTTTCTTTGTTCAGGGTTAATTAATAGTTCCTAGACCACCACTCCAGGTTCTGTGAGAGCAGGGACCACATTCACTATTAGAGTCCCCATGATAGACACATAGTAATTCCTAAACTAATGTTTGGTACATAGATGACTAAATATTCTTTCTCGCATCTGGAAAAATCTCCACTTCCAAAGCGAACGTCCCCTTTACTCATGGTCTGCTCTGGTCTGAAATATCCTCCACTTGGGGATAACATTTTCATAGACCTCTTAGCACAACCCCCAAACCCACACTGTCTCCAGCTCCCAACCCCCACTGCATCTCCCCCCCCCCCCCCCCCCCCCCCCCCCCCCCGCCCCATAATGGTCTCACTCCCTAGCACTCTATCTATGGCAGTTTACTTCTCTACTCAGGCAAGCTTCTGTAGGCACCCGGGGACCCAGATCTCAGACTGTCAGGAAGCCATGCCATGGAAGAAGGTGACAACTAGAAGACACATTTTGTCATCTTATATTATAATCCAGAGCCTCAGAGAGCACAGAGAGGGCTTGGCTTTATGACGTCAAGGACAAGGACGACAAATGATGGCAGACTTGGCAAGTATCCTAGGTGACTAAGCAAAGAGCTTCACTGGGGAAACAGCGAGTATCTTAAATGTTTCTTTCCCCACCACCCCCTTTCCATCCATCCTTGTTGCCATCCCTAGCATGACCTGAACAAAGCAAAGCATCTAGGGAAACTAGAGCTGAGGAAAGGGCCCACGGGGGGAGGGGGGGGAGGGGGTTGAGGGGGGAGGGGGAGGGGGAGGGGGAGAGGAGGAGGGAGCAAGAGAGGGAGAGAGAGAGGATGAGGGAGAGAGATGGGGAGGTGGGGGTGGGGAATGAGGAACGCCCTGCTATCCAATACCCAGAAAAAATTTGTTTTTAATTCCCTGGCTATCACAGATAGAGGCTGCTGCTAGCGTTTAAGATAAGATTAGTTGGTGTTGTGCTATCAGCGCCTCCACATTTTCCCTGCAGGGATTCCTTCTGACAGGCTGAGGCTGGAGGCATGTCTCAGGATTAACGGGAGCTAATGATTATACACTAAAGCTTTGGAACTGTTGGGACTAATAGGATTAAGCAATAGCGGACGCAGGTCCCCGTTCAGGTTAAAAATGCACTTTTTACATTACAAAGTCAGACAGATCCCTTTGAACATGCAATGAATATGGATGTTTTCAATTATCACAGTCTTCCAGGGCTATACGATATGGTAAATTAATCCCTTTAGAACATCGGAAACAGGACAAAATAGCCTTCTTGAAGCTGAAATCCCTCGTTTTAGATTTTCTTTCATGGGGATAAGCAGCGGTGCACCTCACATAATTAATCTTATTACAGAGAGAAAGGGGACATTTTTTTTAAATGCGTAAAAATTGTTTAAATATTTGAGAAACTCTGGGAAAAAAAAAAAAAGCACTTTGAAAACAACATCTCTTAATTAATTTCCAAAGAGTCAAAAAGACACACATAAGGCCTGAGAAGCCAATGTCCGGATGTGTGTTGGGATGGGTTTGTATTTCTCTATGCTCCAGGCTGTTAGTGCCACAAGGAGGAAGGAAAAAATTAAGGTCACTTTAAAAAAAAATGAACAAAATAAATAACTGCCAGTAGAAAGCACTATTTTCAAGATATTTGAGTTGATCTGATCTTATGCTCCAGGTCCTGGGAGGGAAGGGGAAGGAAAAGGGCATAGTGAGATATTAATATTTTGCTGCTGCACAAAAGGGTCTCTGCTTCCCAGTAGATAAAACCATCCCTCAGAATAGCGGGAGAGTAAATCCCCATTATTGCAATTAAATGGGGCCAGTTGTGGACATTAGTAGCCGGCTGAACCTCAAGAGTTCTGTGTGTTTGATTGACTTGGGGGGGGGGGGGGCGGGGAAACACAACTATTTAGCCAAGAGGACTTTCCAGAGAAAGCTGTTTGAGCTGCCAGCAGGGAATGGAACTACTTGTACACCAGTCAGCATCTAGCAGGCTTGCAGTCATGGGTTTGGTTCTTGAAAATTCATAAACCGACCATGTTTATATTTGGCCTGAGCATTTGGTATGAACCATGTTTGACAGGGCCTACAATCATACTGTCTGATGTCACCCCCCCCCGCCCCCATCCTACAATGTGGATAAAGTCATCGCACGGAACTCCATTTTTTTAAACATTGCAAGATGAAAGGAAAACAGGAAGAAGGTAGACGACACCAGCTTCCCCCACTGAGTCCATTCTTGGTTTCTATTTTGTCCACCATGGCTTGTTTCTAGGAAACTACGTGGATACTTCTTCCATCTGGGATCCAGATAAAATCTGAATGAAAGTAACAGGACACCAGAAGTGTTGCAGGATTTTTTTTATCGCAATACCTGGGATTTGTTGTCTCGCAGCTTCAAGGAATAAAGAGGTAGACACAAAATCAGCAACAGACAAAACTTTATTAGAATATAGGACTAGAAAGGAAGCATCACAGGAAAGCTCTCTTTACAGAGAGGGGACCTTCGAAAGGGAATGCCCAGGGACAGTCGGCGAGGGTCCTTGTTTCATAAGGTTCTGGTCAGCCCTCCCCTTCCCCGTTGTTCCTTCTCAGGTTCTACCCTTATTGGCTTGATAGCTCTAGGTGCTGGGTGGTCCATTTCTCATTGGCTCGTTTTCATTGTATGAGGGGTGGCCTATGGCTATACTTGGGTCTCTTGTCAAATAGCTGAGGGGAACCTCAAGGGGAGTAGGTGGGGGGGATCTGTTAACATTCTTAAGAGGAACCTTTCCCTGAGGGGGTTTGCTGTGGTCAGACACTCCCAGCGTTGTTCCAAAATTTGTGTTTTTCCACAGCCAGGGATCTCAGCTCCTATCCTTTCCCTCTCTGCCTATTTTATCCTATCTTTTCATAGAAGGAAAACGTGATGTAACTGGGCCATTCGTTCCATGGTGGAAGTCAGTCAAAGACACTCAGGTGTCAAACTCCTTCAGTTTCCCAGATGATCCAGTACAACTGGCTGCTCCTGGAGCAGGACTTTTTATGCAGAGCAAAAGTCTAATGTTCCTTCTCTGCAGTACTGCTCGGCCGATTAAAATACCTAAACTAATGGTGTTAGCAAACTTTTATAAACATTCTGTTTTTCAAACTTTTAATCGAAAAAGTCACTTCTTGGGGCACCTGGGTGGCTCAGTTGGTTAAGCGTCCAACTCTTGATTTCAGCTCAGGTCACGATCTCACGGTTTTTGGGATCGAACCCCACATCAGGCTCCACATTGACAATGCAGAGCCTGCCTGGGATTTTCTCTCTCCCTCTCCCTCTGCCCCTTCCCCGCTCTCACGCATGTGCTCTCTCTCTCTCTCTCTCAAAAATAAATAAACTTAAAAAGAAAAAAAAAAAGGAAAAAGTCACTCCTTGACAGAATGAAATGAAATTGCTATTTTAACTGGACTACTTGGTATTCTTCTTTTTCCTTTCTTTTGCTTCTCTGTCAGTTCACAATAAATTCAGAAGATATAAGCTGATTTTCAGATATTTTACTGCTACTCCAGTAAAAGGCATCAAGAAAGCTGTTGTGTTAAATATGTATGTCATCTCTTTTCCTGGAAGAAAACAGCAATTAATTATTTTTTCAGGTGGACTTAATCTCCGGTAACCATCATGCATATCACAATGACATATATTAATAAAAGTGCCAGTCAGCTGTAATGTGAGTGTGAATCACCTGGGATTGTTGTTAAAATGGAGCCACTAGGGGCGCCTGGGTGGCTCAGTTGGTTGAGCATCCGACTCTTGATTTTGGTTCAGGTCATGCTCTCACCCTTTGTGAGTTCAAGCCCCACATCGGGCTCTGCACTGACAGGGTGGGGCCTGCTTGGGATTCTCTCTCTCCCTTTCTCTCTCTTTGCCCCTCCTCTGCTTGTGCTCTCTCTCTCAAAAATAAATAAACAAAAGTTAAAAAAAAATGGAGATGCTGTTGCAAAGGTGTAGGGTGGGACCCTAGAGGCTGTATTTTCAACAGGCAATACAAATGCCGAAGGCCCAGAGGACCACACCTGGAACAGCAACATGTCATTAAGACACATTAAGACACCACAGACTTGTGGGAATCAAGCCTATGAACTCCATGCATTGCTTTCCTAACACAACATGGAGTGAATCTGGCAATGAAAACACCCCATTTCTAGGCCTTTTTCCTAAATATCCAATCTCCCTTTCTACCAGGCATATCCTTTTTCAAAATTTTTTTAAAGTTTATTTATTTATTTACAGAAAGAGTGTGTGTGCATGAGCAGGGGAGGTGCAGAGAGGGAGAGAGAGAGAAAAAAAAAATCCCAAGCAGGCTCTGCACTGTCGGCACTGAGCCTCAAGTAGGGCTCAAACTGATGAACCATGAGATTATGACCTGAGTCGCAGTCAAGAGTCCATAGCTTAATGACTGAGCCACCTAGGCACCCTCAGGCATATACTTAGTTTAGTTATTCATCCTCCAAAACTACTTTATGATAGATTTATCACATGAGTAGCTTCTCAACTATCATCTGGGTTCATTCTTCTGCATGTTGCTGTCCAGTTCTCCCAGCACCGTTTGTTAAAGAGACTGTCTTTTTTCCGTTGGATAGTCTTTCCTGCTTTGTCAAGGATGAGTTGGCCATACTTTTGTGGGTCTAGTTCTGGGGTTTCTATTCTATTCCATTGGTCTATGTGTCTGTTTTTGTGCCAATACCATGCTGTCTTGATGATTACAGCTTTGTAGTAGAGGCTAAAGTCTGGGATTGTGATGCCTCCTGCTTTGGTCTTCTTCTTCAAAATTACTTTGGCTATTCGGGGTCTTTTTTGGTTCCATATGAATTTTAGGATTGCTTGTTCTAGCTTCAAGAAGAATGCTGGTGCGATTTTGATTGGGATTGCATTGAATGTGTAGATAGCTTTGGGTAGTATTGACACTTTCTTACACCATTCACAAAAATAAACTCAAAATGGATAAAGGACCTGAATGTGAGACAGGAAACCATCAAAACCCTAGAGAAGAAAGCAGGAAAAGACCTCTCTGACCTCAGCCGCAACAATTTCTTATTTGACACATCCCCAAAGGCAAGGGAATTAAAAGCAAAAATGATCTATTGGGACCTCATGAAGATAAAAAGCTTCTGCACAGCAAAGGAAACAACCAACAAAACTAAAAGGTAACCAACGGAATGGGAAAAGATATTTGCAAATGACATATCGGACAAAGGGCTAGTATCCAAAATCTATAAAGAGCTCACCAAACTCCACACCCAAAAAACAAATAATCCAGTGAAGAAATGGGCAGAAAACATGAACAGACACTTCTCTAAAGAAGACATCCGGATGGCCAACAGGCACATGAAGAGATGCTCAACGTCGCTCCTCATCAGGGAAATACAAATCAAAACCACCCTCAGATATCACCTCATGCCAGTCAGAGTGGCCAAAATGAACAAATCAGGAGACTATAGATGCTGGACAGGATGTGGAGAAACAGGAACTCTCTTGCACTGTTGGTGGGAATGCAAACTGGTGCAGCCACTCTGGAAAACAGTGTGGAGGTTCCTCAAAAAGTTAAAAATAGACCTACCCTATGACCCAGCAGTAGCACTGCTAAGAATTTACCCAAGGGATACAGGAGTACTGATGCATAGGGGCACTTGTACCCCAATGTTTATAGCAGCACTCTCAACAATAGCCAAATTGTGGAAAGAGCCTAAATGTCCATCACCTGATGAATGGATAAAGAAATTGTGGTTTATATACACAATGGAGTAATACGTGGCAATGAGAAAGAATGAAATCTGGCCCTTTGTAGCAACGTGGATGGAACTGGAGAGTGTGATGCTAAGTGAAATAAGTCATACAGAGAAAGACAGATACCACATGTTTTCACTCTTATGTAGATCCTGAGAAACTTAACAGAAACCCATGGGGAAGGGGAAGGAAAAAATAAAAAAAGAGGTTAGAGTGGGAGAGAGCCAAAACATAAGAGACTCTTAAAAACTGAGAACAAACTGAAGGTTGATGGGGGGTGGGAGGGAGGGGAGGGTGGGTGATGGGTATTGAAGAGGGCATCTTTTGGGATGAGCACTGGGTGTTGTATGGAAACCAATTTGGCAATAAATTTCATATATTGAAAAAAAATAAAAAATAAACTACCATCTGAGTGAATACAAGTCCATTAGAAATTTTGCTTTTCTTCAACCACCTTGAAAACGGACGACATTACTATATCATCCACAAGTGAAGTTTATTCAAATACTATCACAGTTAGAGGCATTTCGTATATTATGGCAGTTTGATCAGCAGTACACACATTAAAAATTCCTATTAAGGGCTAGACTATTTTCTTTTTTTAAAAAAATTTTAAAAATGTTTATTCATTATTTTTGAGAGAGAGAGAGACAGAGTGCAAGCAGGGGAGGGCCAGAGAGAGAGGAAGACACAGAATTTGAAGCAAGCTCCAGGCTCTGAACTGTCAACACAGAACCCAACGCGGGGCTCTAGCTCGCTGACTGTGAGATCATGACCTGAGCTGAAGTAGGATATCCAGCCGACTGAGCCACCCAGGTACCCCAATGCTAGACCATTTTCAACAGAAAAAGAGCTAATTCTGATATTAAGATTGAACAACGTTCCCTCTGAAAGTTTTAAATAAAATCTTATTTTTCCCCAGTTCAGTACATTTAACAGTGCTCCTTAGGTATTGTGCAGCCCCATATACACCCCTGCCATTGAGAAGGAGGAGGGTAGAGAAGAAAGCATTGATGTAACAATTGCAGGCCTCGTCTTCACCCTCCGATAGTTCTTGTACTACTGGGAGAAACAGAAATGAATGCACATTTACAAATCACTGTCGTCTATACAGCAGTAAAGGTAAATCCAAAGTCTAACCGGGACACAAATAAGTAAGTAAATGATTGTTGAGTAGCACTAGGGAAAGGTATAATAAAGAAAAGAAAATATGAGAAAAGTTTTGAAGGATGAATAGAAGCCCAGGAAAGTCCAAGGAAAGGAAATTGAAAACACATTCCATTAATACAAAAAAGGAAAACACTAAATTGAGTAGACTTGTGTCAGAAGATCAGGGTGGCTTCAAAGTGTATGGGCTGCATATTTCAGCCCAGCACGTAATCCCTACTGCAACACAGGCTCTGAAACAGAAGGCTGGAAATAGACACATTCTCTGCTTCATTCCGTCCCCTGGGCTCTCTAGGGAGTAGTAACGTGGACTATAGAATTAAGGCTGGATCTCCCGGCTCCTTTGACTTCACCGTGAGCCTGTTTTTACAGCACTCGTTTCGCACAGTGGTTAGCACATAGAATTTCTAAGCCGGCTGGTAAATTTTCATAACCTCAAGAAAGACAGGCTCGCCAAAACATGGCACATTGGGATCCACTGGCGCACAAGCTCTCCATACTCGTGCCTCACGTCCTAGGATGGGTGCGGATTGAGAAGAACCACTGTCTCTTCCTCCTGCTTTAAACTTTGGGCTGCGTGGCAAATAACAATAATAGCAATACAATTTGATACTACACTCAAGAGAGCTCAAAAGTGACTTAAAAAATTCACTCATCCGCCGTTGATCACATAGTCAGCTCGATTTTCAGCAGTGCGAGGCAAGAGGTAACAACGACAACAACAAAAGTGTGCGTCCTTCAAAAGAAGTACAGATTAGCCACGAAGGTAAGACACCCACATACGATAGCGGATCCGTGATAACAGATTTGACCCTTACAATTTGGAAAGATTAGACATAACAAATTGACACCATGGATGAAAATCTTTGCATCCTTTGTACTAACATCACACAAAGTGTAATATAAATTCAGAAATAAGTTATTACAGTGCTTGCAGTAGGCATACATTGGATGTAATGACAACCACTGATCAGTGAAAACAAAGGTTATGCCACGGAAAGGATTATCGGAGCCCTTGATGTATATTCAGGCACACAATTAGAGGAAGAGGCCTTGAAACACTGCCATTAACAGTATGTCTACCTTTCACGATCACTTTAAATGCACACAGTTTTTAAATAAAGTTTTATTATTAACCAGTGTGTCCAATCCCATTTCTCTAATTGACATTCCATTCTTTCCTTCCCTTTGCAGTCTGCTTTGGCCACTGTCTTTGAACTATGTGCCTTCTCTGTGAAGCTGAAAATGACTGAGTCCCTGGTGATTTAAATTCTCTGAACCCTATCTTCCGTGGTGCCTCAATCACTCCTTAAGTGGCTGGCAGATATTTGTTTCCAATCAGAGATGTTCATTACATGAATGATTAGGAAGCAGGGTAGACGTGGCTAATTGTTGAAGGCCAAGAAAGGGACATTAAACACATCTTATCTGAAGCTCTCATCGATTGTTAGTAACACGTTAAATGTTGCCCTGGTGCCTTGAACTAGTTAATGGTATTAAACTTGTAAGTAGAGTGACTTTGACTCTGGGGAGAAACTAACTCGATATTATTTTTCCGCAGGGCTCAAAACCTTTACACAAAAGCCAGCCAAATGTTCCTAATTCTAGGGAACATGTTATTTTAGCCTTCATGATGATGACTCAACCCTGTGCCTCACTGCTATGTAAGATTCCAACAGAGATGACATTTTGCAATCCAGAGAAGCAACATGTCCCCTGTCTGGAGGTGAACTGAGAAATAGTTCACTTCAAATGGGCCTCTAAATAGCTGTCAGGTCAGAATAACTGTAAGTCATTACCTATCTGAGCCATGTTGAACCAGTGACTTTTAAGTGGTGAAAATCTCTGTATCATATTACTAATCTCACTGGCCAACGGTGACTGTGTCAACAACCAACATTCCCTCTTAGTAAGCAGGCAAAAATAATACATGGCCCATGATTTGGAAGGTAAAGGAGCAGTCGAGAGGTTGAAAAGTTCAGGAAGTGAGGAAGTTGAAAATACACCTCCTCAGAGCTTTGCCTCCAGAATGATTCACGACAACCTCTAAGTCACAAATGTGCCACAAAAGGATTCACTCCAACTTCTTACCGGCTAATGTTTAGCGATGCAGACCTTCCCCACAAAGACACAGTGTCCTCCACTCATAATTAGCTCTAGAGGTTGGACCCAATTTTCTGACCAATTAGCAGCTCAAGGGTCTAAAATTAAAGAAATAAGGAGCAGCCGTAAGTCTCTAACCACGATTACTTATAAACCCTTCAAATCTAGACTCAAAGAGCTTCCCTATAGTTTTGCTCAATTGATTAACTTCGACTGGCTTATCACTAAACTATTCATTTACTTTAAGAATCCACTAAAGCCTTAGATAAAATGCATTTCATGTCTCTTCTTGGGCCTCTAATAATTAGCTGTGTCTACCAGTTCTTTTAATCTCTCATTTAATGAGCACCTCCAATCTTTAATAATTTAAAAGGATATCAAGCCAAGTATCCATTAAAAAGAACCATTCTAGGCAGCATAAACAGTAAGTGTTAAGTCAGTAGAGAATAGCACATAGCGCCCTGTTGCTTTCTACTTCAAGAGCACTTGAAAACTATGGGATTATTTCAAAACATTACACTTCACTGCTATTTATTTTAGTTGGCTTACAGGCAAAATTAAATATAAAAAAATGAGCATGAAACATTTTTTTTTTTTTTTTGCAGATTCAGAGGAGAATCACGCATTGCAGCATCCAGCTTAACTCATATTTCTGAATATACTACAACTCACCATATTCACCGCCCCCCCCCACCCCACGCGTTGGCCAAGAACTAGCTAGGTTCAGGTGTAACTTAACTACTTATTTTGACCCTTCCCATTCCTGACCCAACTTAAAACTCTTAATTGTTCCAAGTATCTTACCCATGAATTGTTTTATACTGCCTCAGAGGACGAGACTTCCACACCCATGAATGGGTTTTGCAAGAGACTGATATTGGACCACGGGTATTTCCTTACTCCTGGAAGATCGTGAGAAGAAAGTTGGCTCCAGAGTATGTTCATCTTGTTAGTAGACCTGCAAAGAGCCCAAGTATCACCCACCAAACTAACCTCAGTCACCTGAAGGAGGTTTGCAACAATAGTTGTAACGTTCCCTTCCCTCTATCATAGACTATACAATGTGACTTTGCACTGTCTTCCATCTTGAGGTGGAGTCTAGTTCCACACCCCTTGAATCTGGGCTGACCTTATGATTTTCTTTGGCAAATTACATGTGGCAAGTAATAATTGTGCCAATTCTGAGTCCAGGCCTTAAAATAACTTACGCATTTCCATTGCTGTCTTGGAAATGTCCTGCTGCCTTGTGAACAAACCCAAGCTACTCTGCTATAGAATGGGAAACGACGGAGGGGCGCCTGGGTGGCTCATTCGGTTAAGTGGCTCTTGATCTTGTCTTAGGTCATGATCTCATGGGTTCGTGAGTTCAAGCCCCGTGTTGGACTCTGTGTTGACAGTACGGAGCCTGCTTGAGATTCTCTGTCTCCCTCTCTCTCTGCCCTTACACTCCTCTCAACATTAAATATAAATAGACATTTAAAAAAAATGGGAAACCATGAAGTTAAGTGTCACAGCTAAAGACCATCCTGGTAGCCAACCTTGGCTAACCCCGCAGCTAATATAGATACAACTAGAGATCTTGCTTCAAGAGCAGAACCGCCTCATGGAATCCAGCCTAAATTGCTGACCCACAACTCTCAGGCCAAATAACTAGGTATTGTTGTCTTAAGAGTTTAAGTTTTGAGGTGGCCTGTTATTTAGCAGAAGCTACTTGATATAATGACCCAAATTTTACTACTTGGCCTGCTGGGAGTTTTCTGTATAGCCTCAGGCCCCAAACCACCCAGCACTAGCAAAACCAAACAGACTTTCGAAACTAGACTCCAAATTTCCAAGCTACTTTCGAACTAGGAAATCACTGTATCACCACCTTTAACATTTTTGCAGTACTTCCAAATTGAACATCATACACATTCTTTACAAATCCCAAGGGAGTCACAGTAATGATCCTGATTGCTATAAAACCTGAAATGCTACGATTTCCCACACATGAAATCTCCTACATTAATTGCAGGTATGCGTGCTAGGAAAATATTTTTGATTAAAAAAATCTCTATCCTTATCAATCATATTAATACCCCATGCATATTTATTTGAATATCTCAGTAGCATCAGAAGATGCTTTTGGAGCTCTCAAACCAAGAACTTTCTAGGCATTACTAGGTACACAGGCAGATTACAGCATCAATAGTTTCATTAGCAACTGATTTGCAAGACTGTAGTAGGAATAACTTATATACTTTTTCCCTAATAGACCTACTTCAAAGAATAACTACTGAAACAGTTCTGATACTTTCTGATGACTTCAGGAGATAAGGCTGAACATGATCTGGGGCAGCCACACCAATGATGTCATCAGGCTTTTCCTAGCGAGTGGAGATAACATTACTGGGATGTCAGTATTGATGTCTGTATCTTAATATGCTTATGCCCTGATATTCTTAAGCATAGGTCAGCAAACGACAGCATGGAAGAGGTGGGGGAGGTGCAAAAGGAAATGTAGTGTTTTGTTTTGTTTTTTCATCCAGTTCTATGAGTCCAACAGAAGAAAGACACTTCCTGTACCTCTGAATCAGCATGGGGACAACACTGGCCAGCAGGCCCTAAGTTCCCTCTGCCTGTATCTTCTCCCTCATCCGCATTATCATGCAATCCCTTCCAAAAGACTAATTCAGACAAAATATACCCTGGATTCATTTTTTTTTTCTTTTACTGTAAGCCACTTAGAATACATACTTCCAAACCCATCAAGAGTCCCTAAGCACTGTTTTGCTTGGAAGGCTAGTCACTATTTAGAGAACCCAAAATACCAATCTCGTTTGAACACAGATATTAACACAGTCCAACTTTGAACACAGTCCAACTTTGTTTTGATTCGTTGCTGTATTTTCTAAGAAATAAATAGCAACTTTCTATTTGCTTAGAAAATTAAGAATTCTTAGGAGCTTATTTTTTCTGAAACAGAATTAGTTCTCTTGATATTTCCACAGGTGTAAAAAACAAACAAAGAAACAAAAAAAACTAGGCGCTGATAATCTCACAGTGAAGAGAACACAGAATGACGTGTGTGGCCATGTGTAAATTAGATAAACAATAATGCAAATTTGTTTTGAAATTTTGCCTTAAAATCACATCACCTATTCAGTAAGCCAAGTTAAGGCAAGGAAAATGCCAGATGTACTTTTCTGACCGCTACACATAAGCTTATATTTAAACAGGGGAAAGATTCAGATCTCCTCAGAATTACATGTTTGTTATTTTACAGCTTTGTAAGAATCAGTGTACTTTTGCATAAGAAAAACTTCAATGTTAGTGAAACACGTTCATTGAGCACTTATTAGCACATACTCAAACCCTGTACTATGGTTGTTAAGTACATTGTCTCATTTAATTTTTATAACAGCCCTGTGGATGATTTCTTTTCCCAGAATGTTGTTGTGTATTTTCTAAAAAGAGTAATTCCTAAAATCCAGCTTTCTGATATCAATGACATAGGATAAACCAAATCATTTTCTTCTGTACACCAAACTCTGGCTATGCTGGCTTTGGTTAAAGTGCAACTTTTTGTAATAGTCCCTCACAAGCCTCTCATTGGCTCAGGATGACCAGGGCACAGATGGATAAGTCATGCTTTTATTCTAAACCCAAGAGGGCTCACACAGATGTCTCTGAGAGTCAGGGGGGACATCATCAGGTCTCACCTCTCAGATTGCCCTAATTGTTTTCCAAAAACCTGGGTTCCCACCAGGTTGGCTAGGGCATAAAGATTCTTACAATAGTAAAATAGTGGAGGGGCGCCTAGGTGGCTTTGTTGGTTAAGTGTCTGACTTGATTTTGGCTCAGGTCATGATCTCCCTGTTCATGAGATTGAGCACCGCATCGGGCTCTGTGCTGATGGCACAGAGCCTGCTTGGGATTCTCTCTCTGCCCCTCCCCAGGTCTCTCTCTCTCTCTCTCTCTCTCAAAATAAATAAAATTTTTTAAAAAATTAAAAAAAAATAGTTGAACAACCTAGGACATAGATACATGGCTTCAGGAAGTGTCCCCATTCCTCAACTCACATAACCATCATTTCACTTATAGGTCACAGGGTTTTACAGTTACTATTACCAATGTATAGAAAAGATTTTCCAAAAATACTTTTTTTCAAGAATCATACTCTTATTCCATAGAATGCTTAGTAATTTCAAAGGTAAATATATATTATTACAATAAAGAGATATGGCAGTCACCTTAACCAAGTGATAAAACTTAGTGACATCAATAATAAGACAGCATGAGGTCATATGTCTCTGTGAAGCAGTGAGAAGTACACAGGGGGCCCAAAAAGTGTTCTTACCAAAAACATTTAAATCTAAATATGAGGAAACAACTACAGTCTGGGACATTTCACAGTGCAATTTACCTGGACTCTTTTGAAAAGCTAATGCTATAAAAAACAAATAAATAAAAATGGTGGGATGAATCATGTTCCGGATTAAAATGGACTAAAGACAAATAGTAATCAATACAATGAGTAAAAAATTGATTCATTACTGGATTAGAAATAAATAGCTCTAAAGGATATTTTTCTTCAGGCAAATGGAAATTATGCAAGGTTGTATATTACATGATATTGTTGAATCAATAATTTTTTTTGAAAATTGTATTGTGGTTAATAAATGTCTTTACTCTTAGTAGACACATATTGAAATAGGAAGGGGTGAAATGTTGTGTTTATCACCCACTTTCATATGGTTCAGTGGCTCATGTGCAGAGGCTCGGGTGTATATACAGGGGTAAATATACACATAAGCAAATATAGCTAAATATTAACAGTTGATGAATCCAGATAAAGGGGATGTGACTATTGATTGAACTATTTTTTTAACTTTTGTGTAGCTTCAAAAACTTTCAATATTAAAAAGTGGGGGGGAGGGGAGAGTGAATATCCAAGATGGTAAGTTTGGTGCTTTCTCTTCTAAATACTGCCCACCATTTTTAAAACCCCAAGACACACACACACACACACACACACACACACACACACACATACACACACAGAAAAAAAATGAAGGTCTTTATATGGCAATAATACTTGGAATTTTGCAAAAGCCACTCATTTCTAAAACCCAAGTATTAGCATACATCTTCTGTTCATTCCTGGAAGGAAAAGGGAAAAGGAAGTTTCCGTGTTCACATAGACCCAAGGGAATGCAGGAAAAAACCAATGGCACACTGTCATGAAATAGCTCATACTCTTCTGTGTAATCTAAGTGTGTGTATCATCCCTGAAGTATCACCTGACCTCTTCCCTGTCACCCCAGAGCACACTCGGCTCATATTTCTAGCTTGTCTCCTTCTACTCTTGTGGGATCCATCTATTTACTTAATTGGTTTCTTTGAGAGCAGTGTTTGTAACTTATCTCATTCATTCATTCATTCTATTGTTCATTCATTCATTTGTCCATTCACTCAAAAATTATTCATTGAGTGCCTATTGTAAATCAGGCACTCTTCTCTGCAGTGGAGGATATCGCAGCAAACAAAACAGACAAAATCCTCTGTAACCCAGTGTAAACAGTTCATTTATAGCCAAGGGGAAACCTTGTGGTCTCCTGCCAGAGACACAGGAAGGTGGTGGAAGCTTGCTGAAGGTCTTCAACTTTATTTCTACTTGATTCTGTTTTTTGTTTTTGTTTTCAGTGAAATAACTCATTAGCTGAAAGAAGAGATTAGAAGCAGTGGAAAGTTGAGGAGAAAGGAGGTATGGAATATCCCCTAAAATAATGGAAGAGTATGAGCAGTCAAGATTAGAATGATGGGATTTTAGGGCAGAGCTGAAGGCTCACTCAAGGACCTTCATTTAAGGTGTGACTGGCCAGCATAACCATGTGATTGCCCCTCACCGTGTTTAGCTGTGTTGGTGTAAGTACAGTGTAGGCATAGACTTGATTTGAGCAATGTAATCGTTTCCTATCGGTGCTATAACAAATTGTCACTAACTTAGTGGCTTAGACAACACAGATGATTCTCTTACAGTTTTGAAGGCAAAAAGCTGGAAGGTAGTTTCACTAGACTAAGGTCAAGGTGTCTGCAAGGCTACTCTGTTTCTGGAGCCTCTAGTGAAGAATCTGTTTCCTTCCTTTTTCCAGATTTGACAGAGGCATTCCTTGGCTTCTGGCCCCCTCCTCTATCTTTTAAACCAGCAGCCTTGCTACCTTCACATGCCTTTCTGCTTCCATTATCACATAGTCCTCAACCTTCTCTGCCAGATCTCCTCCTGCCTCTGTCCTCTGAGGATAAAGATACTTGCAATTGCATTGAGTGTTCATTCATACCACCCAGAATGATCTTCCCATCTCGAGAGCTTTCACTTAATCATGTCTGCAAAGCCTCTTTTGTCATAGAAGATGACATTCACAGATGGCTGGCATCAGGACTTGGATATTTTTGAGAGGTTTTGCCTCCAAAATGTGGTTTTCCCAAGCAAATGTAATGAACAGGAGAGGGGCAAGGGAGTGGTCTTTTGATTGGCCATTGAGTTCAACCGGACAAGGAGGGAAATGAGAGCAAGAAATGCAGGATGGGAATGCAGGGTAGGTTCCCCAAGACTGCAGGATTTGGCAGTAGACAATGGGAGGTGGTGGTGAGAGAAGATGATTGAGCCTTAGATGACGGAGGAATAGAATGACACAGAATGGAAGACAGCATCGTGGCAGGAGTCAAGGAGCTAGGACCATTCGGGTGGATTAAACAAATCAGCCGGACTAAGGCAAAGGTAGTGTTGGGGAGCCTGGCAGCCAGCCAGAAGCTAAAATGGGGGGAGAAGGAAAAAAATGCATTTATCCTTATATCTATATATAGCACATGGACTAGAGTGATAGACTCAACTTACTGTGAAGTTTAGGGGCCTTAAAAATTCGTTCTTGCACATCCTTCTCACATCACAGGTGAGTTCTATTAAGATTGAAGTACTCCCACTGCTCATCAAATTTTACATTTTTATGTAAAATTTTTTGTACATTTTTACGTTATCACATGGAATTGAATCTATTAGAAAGCCTCAGACCCGTTCCAACACACTTTATGTGGAAAATTTCAAAGCAACCACGGACATTTGTAATGGAGTCTACTCTAGACAATTGCTATCCTAAGCGTAGTCCAAAGAAGAGCAGCACTGGCATCCCCAACTTGCCAGAAATGCAGAATCCCAGGCCTCCGTCAGCTATCCTGAATGAAAATCTCCATGCTAACAAAGATCCCAAGGCAACTCATTTGCCAATTAAAAGTTGAGAAACATCAGTCTAGACACCAGAGCTGGGGAACGTGTCAGCAGTGACGATCCACAGTATTTTTGGCCACATCTGTAGGAGGAAGTGATGAGAATTTTTGTCAGAGACTTTTTCCCTCCCACTGCAAACCAATACAAGTGATGGGATTCAAATAATTATGGGGAACAGAAGCATATGAGTTTAATATTTGCCCGAGACCGAACTTCAAAACTGAACCAAGAGCTCGGATATCCACGGGTTAAGTAGCTGTAAAGGGAAAGGCTGAAGAGTCCACCATCAGTGCCCGGCCCCATGGCTTCCCGGAGCTTCCGGAGATCTGTTAACAGGAGGATCCTGTACACACACCCCTGCCCAACAAATGCAGGTGCATGCAAGTCATCTGAAACGTGGCACATTCTTTCTCACACTCGTCATTCATTTTCCCGTTTTATAATTTATTCGCCTCCAGATGGGATCTGCCACCTATTTATCGTTGTTGGGAAGTGCCAGGGGATTTAGCAGTCTGCAAGCACGCATTTCAGGAGGAATAAAATAGGTAAGATACAAAGATGAGAAAAAAGTTGGCATATAACACACAGTTAGAATGTTTACCAAATAGGACATTAGTGGAGGTACCTCCAAAATAGATTCTGATATTATAAGGGCTTCACAGATTTTCAAAAGACAATTTGAGATGGGCAACAATGCCACAGGTAATTGAAACTTGAGTTCCTGAAACCCACTCTGGTTGGAAGTCTCCCCAGAACTTCAAGTCTTAAAATATTTTACTGATGCATTGCTAAGCACAGATATTTTCTCCCAAAGTGCAGACTTGGCTTTCTTTCACCCACCATTCTAAACTATTGTATCATAAGCCTAATATGAAAGTTATCTATTAATTTTTATATAGTTTGTGTTTTAACGTTGTCATAAAATTGGGGAGCATATGTTTCAATAGTGTTGTCAGAGAGCTTCTAAATTATACAAAGAAAAATCACTCACGTAAATATACTTCTTTAGAGTCCTCGTCATCAGAGTGAATTTCATAAAACGCATGACGAATTTACTAAGACAGGTCATTTATGGCTCACACCCGGGCTGTTATCAAAAATGATACGATGTGATTACAATAAATAATACATGTATATGAACACCATTAAAAATGAAACAATATCAAAATATCAAAACCATTGGAGAGGAATGGGAAAATAGGTATTTTTAAAATATAAACTCATATTATTAAAAAGAGAGAGCTAAATTTTATTTGAGAGTTTCTGGCAACTGAAACATAATGAGAACACAGTCGGTCAAATGGTATTATCTTTTCTTTTTTAATGTTCATATACTTAATCATCCACCACCTAAAAATTCTCAGTTTATTGCACAAGTCTTTATAATATTGTTTATTGCGTCTAGTAATGTCTGTTACAATGAACAAAAAGGACATAACAAACTTTTCTTAGTTCCCATTGGTACTAAGAGAGTCCATATGATAGATCATTTGCTTTTGTGACAATTCTTATCATCATTAAAAGCAGACTTCTCCCCTAAGGCTTAATATGCCCCCGGGAGGGTTCTTTGAAAGAACACATTTTGAGATTTGGTAACTAACATATCCAGCAGATATACTGGAAGATGTCAAAAATGAAAATGGGGTGTCTTTCGAGTCACATTCTTTCTTTTTTTTTCTTTTTAATGTTTACTTATTCTTGAAGGAGAGGGAGACAGAACACGAACGGGGGGAGAGCAGAGGGAGAGGGAGACACAGAATCTGAAGCAGGCTCCAGGCTACGAGCTGTCAACACAGCCCCACTCGGGGCTTGAACCCACAAACTGTGAGATCGTGACCTGAGTCAGAGTCAGACGCTTAACCGACTGAGCCACCCAGGTGCCCCTTGAGTCACGTTATTTCAAATAAAGCTAATTTGACCCTTTAGAGAGCACTCACAAAAATGGTTTCCTAACATCTATTCAAAGCTATTGAACAATGTTCAATACTCATCAAATACCTTTTCATAATTATGAAACAAGTAAATATGATTGGGAAGAAACCTGTTTTATAATTTTCAAAATTTTTTAAATTTTTCCCTAAGAATTTTTAGATTTATTACAACTGACCATCCAGTACAAATCTACAGAATGTGGAACCTGTACTTAATCCCACTACTGTTCAAAAATGAGTGAAAATGAAATAATTTAAACAACATATACAGAAAAATTGCTGAAACACGGTTTAAGTGGGTTGATGGTGCTTTCTAGTTCATATAACAGATGTATTTTCCATTTCAAAATGAGTTTCATTTGGGTCATTGCCTCCACAATCATGGCACCGATGATGCATCAATCTTTTGCAGCCAGCTAAAAAACTACTGTCCTCCAGTTTAGCATTCTTTTGGGGAGTTGTGTTTGTCTCACCCAATACTACCTCTCCAGTTCTCAGCTCAAAACTAGCTCTTGCACAGGTCCAGATGAAAAATGTTAACTGATATTAAATTAGCCATCTAGGCAGAGGATTCAGCGCATAGCCTGGCTGAATTCTACTCCATTTAAAAAATAATACAATGATAATAAGTCATGTTAAAAATAATAAAGAAAGCATTTAACAATTTGGTGTTTTATTATTACAGGAATTCACTCAGGCTGTTAGTATTTTACGTAGCAGCAAATGTGTGAACGTTGGGAGACGTTTATGTCTGTAGGCCCGTGGAGCATCCGCTCAGAAGTCATGGAGACCACAAGCCTGTGGTCTCAGACAGAGGCCGTGTACCCCCATGTCGCTTAGCTTTTCCAGGATGAGGGAAATCAGCCAGTATTCCTGGAACCACAAGTGGACAGCAGCCACCCTTGCTCTCCACAAAGCCTGAGAACCATGGGCTCAGAGCTCTGTTTCTAGCCTTTAGGCTGGCCACTGTTCCAGAGGGGAATTGAATTCTTCAGGCCTGTCTTGTCCCCCTTTCGCCTTCTCCCTCACTTGCTATGAGGGCTAGAGCATTCTCACAAGACTTCCAAGTCCCATAACGGGTCAGCTTGAGGCTGGCTAGGAATAGACTGGAGCTGGGAAGGGAGGAGGCTGGTGGGGCATGAAAGGACCTCCATCCCCACACTGTCATGCTCCAGCCATTGCCTAACACCAAACTTCCCCAGAAGAGCATCCTCTCTGATTCCCCAATAACTGGTGTGGATTTGAACTTATCACTTCCCATTCTGTGGTCAACTCAGCAACATTCCCCTCTTTGCAAAGTGTTATAGAGCACCTAGAATTTCTGTAACTTGAACTCACCATTTGAGTGCAGACAGCTGGGATGTGAAACACCCAGAGTCGGTTATCACAGGGATAGGGAATCAGGTGCCCGCCCCTATGCTCTCTAAAACAAACAAACAAAAATGCCCACAATGTTAGGGTACCACACAGAGGTTTCCAGGCCTCAGAGGGTCTATATTGTTACCTTCCTAGGAACTCTGATTGAATCTAAACAAATCGGAGCTGCCTTCATGTCGTATAATCTTCAAACAACTGTTTCTTTCTTAGATTAACCTGATTGATTCCACTCAGCTCGTACAGAAACCAGGACTAAATGTCTCATACAAATATCCACTCCCTCCTCCTCCACTTCCCCTCTCTTTCCCGTCCCAACACCCACACATGGTAAGACCAGAAAGGCGGGAAGGTACAGATCGGTTACCTTCCAAGCTTGGAAAAATCTGTGGGAATCCATAGCCATGGTTTCCAGATCGTATTTTTAACCCGATTCTGAGAACTAAAAGTCACTCTTACTCAGAACTGATGTGGGAAGAAAAACACGTTTAACTTTCTAAACTTGGAAAAGTTTTTTTTTTTTTTTTAAGTCATCCAACTTTTCTCCAGCTTGGAAGGGCCTAATTTACATAAATCCCCTCACCCTCACTTTACCTCTGACAGTGGAATTCTAAACAAAGCAATCAGGCTGGCAGATGAGTCAGATTTGCTTATTGTATTGTGCTCACACATGTTAAAGAATGGTACTGGCTCCCTCTTGTTATTTATTAATGTCAAGAAGTACAATTTAAAAATCTTGCTCTTTAATTTTTTTTTCTCTCCTGTGACAGGCAGATTGCTTCCCCCTACACCTCCTTGAAAGCTTACTAAATATTTGAGCATTAAGAGACCCTAGTTTTTCCTCTTAAAACTAACTAGAAACATTTATTTTGATTAAACTTTTTAGACAAAGAGAACCTTCTGATTTGGGGGTCTTTCAGGCTTTGGAATAAAATGATTTTAGGTAAATTAGCTGCTAAAATTACTGTTATTATGCTCATAAAAGCTGCTAAAAATAATCAGTTCATAGGGCAAAAAATTCATATATTATAGCATTTTCTTCCTGACAGATGTTTCAGAAATTGGGCTTGGAACAGAAGCTAGGTATTTTTTAAAAAACTGTAACAGAATTAAATTAACGAGAAAATGACTATTATATCTTTAAATCTTTAATAGCACTGATATTTTATATAAGCTGAGCTTTTCAAACACTTAAAATGATACATGCCCAAAGGCAATTTGAACCATATCTGTCTGTCTTTGTTTCTGATCCAATTCGGGAATGCGGGTAAGCAATAACAAACCCCACGTTAGCTGCTTTCTCTTTATTCTAAACATTTTTTGTTTTGTTGAGCAAATGTGCTGTCCCTCCCTCTATCAGAAACTGGCTGTCTCCTACCTCTTCTCCGTCCCCTTTAGGGCACCAGCTATTTAAACAGGAGAAATAGAGCGCTTCCCAGAGACAAATCTTTGCTCATGTTGTCAAGCATGGAAGCAAACATTGGCAGCAAACATGAACAGCAATGAGAAAGAGTCATTTGGAATTTACTTTATTTTTCCCCCATTTGGACTCAGCATGAGTTGATTGGTGCAGTTACTAGAGAGGCATCCCTAGTAAGGAAGTGCAGCCTGAGAGCACAGGGCATGTGATTTTGTGTATGAAAGAGGTTCTCGGAGGTTGTTCTCTGTTCCATCAACCACCGACTCCCCCAGCCCATCCAGCCTTCATTTCCAGAGCATCAGCCCTCCACGTTTTCCTTTTAAACACACAAAAAGTGAGCTAATAAAACCTGGCTTTATCATTTATTTCAACGTTTCCCAATCCAGAGATGAGCGAAACGCTAATTCCTTACCTAAATTCCGTTTCTGGCAAGGCCAGCCTTTTCCCTTTGTTTACTGAGTAAAAGCGTAGGCTCGGTGATGCAGAATACTCTTAATTATTTTTTTTTTTTAAGAAACATGCAAGAGTCTAGTTAAATGTGCTTCCTTTGAGTTATTTACACTCACCATATATTTGTGTAACAGTGTATAGCTCATAAGTATTATTTCATATACCACGTCGTTTGATTCTACTGACAGCCTCCCAAGTGAGGCAAAAGAGATATTGTCTCCAGATGCAACTAAAGAACCTGAGGCTGTGAGAAGTTCAATGACTTGCCTAAAGAGGGTACCCACGTACGTTCAGGATCAAGACCAGTAGTGACTCTCATCTGAATCTCAGTCCAGTGCTGTCCACTGCAGCAAATTGTCTTTCTCCCTGAGTCCCATTGGCATTTCCTTTGAACCGCCTCAAACTTCTTTCACGTCAGGTTCCTGGACGTGGTGGTACCTACGGTGGTTTGGTATACAGGCATTTATATGGAAGAAATGTACCTGCTGCTAAATAATGGCTTTATATTTTAGCACTGCCATAGTGAAGTGGATGCAGGTTGCAAACCACGACGCCTGTAGATATTTTTCTAACTTATCTCTATGGCATTAGTCCTTGAGTGATCAACCATCTTCAAATGGCATTTGTTGCCTTCTGTTTGCAATGAACAGTGTCAGTGTTGGATATGAATGGCAGTTTCAGGAGGAAATTGGAAGAGCTCGTGCTGAGGAGGGCAGGTGTGGGTTCAATTTTATCCTGTGTGATCAACAAACACTTATGTGAATAGAGGTGTCTTTCTTAAGGCATATGTTTTTACATACTCCCCTTGCAATGCCCTACAAAGAGAAAGGATCCTTTAATGAAATGGAGATCTATCCTGCGCCTTCACGGCTGCCTTTCCATTTGGTGTTCAGTCAACTGTGTATTTAATACAAATATTGCTTCAGGATTTCCAGAGCAGATAAGAAGGCTGATGTCAGGATGCAGTGCAGAGAGAATCTGCACACAGGTAGCCCCGTGAAATTTAACTTGGTGAATAATTACCATGATGATCATAATTAATAATTATCTTGTGCCAGTGGAGAATTGTACTAATTGGTAATCTCTTCTCTTAAAAGTCCTAATATTTTATTTCTGCTTATTGCTAACTATCAAGTGGAATGCTAATGGAAATGTGGATGACTGGTATCGTAATAATTATAACTGTAATCACATTCAGCAGCTAACCTCTAATTAAAATAAATCAGATGATGTAGAGAATTGGCTACATACAGTTGTGTTTCCAATAATATATCTTATTGGGAAAAAATTACTTTCCTCCACAGAAAGCCTTTGAAGATCAGATCAAAAATTATGTGGCTGTGTTGTATTTCTAAGGAGATGTTTTCTGTGGTAATAAGTAGGTTAATTGCATATTCATCAGGTGATGGAGTTTCAGGATAAATACAAGTTAGCATATAATAAGTACCACTGTTTCTAATGGAATTATAATATCGGCACCATGCAATTATATGCGGGTCATTCTTGGATGCTCAGCTAGCAATGAATATATGTACACAAACCTGAAATTTCTTGACTGAACTCTGAAAATCAATCAGCTAAAAGTATCTATGTGATTTTTAAAACACGGCTGTGTGATTACAGTGTGGCAATTTCTATTTATGCTTCTGAACATTTTCCAAAGTGATGCCTACAATTAACAAATATATACACTGTACACACCTATATACATATATGTATGTGTATGTGTGTGCGTGTACGTGTATCCCAAACATCCAGTCTCAGCTATCTTTAATCACTCACCAGCAAATAATGGCAAGAAAGCTGCCAATAAATGCATATATGTCTATCTTCATGTAGATGGAAATTGAGGGGAGGATAATCTCTTGAAATGACAAATCTAAGTAATAACTAAATGCAATATTGTTAGGGACATTTTGTACTGCTCTCTGCATCTCCCTGCTGTACAGCCCATTTTCACTTATTCAGTCAGTGAACTTTTTCTGTAAAGGGCCAGATAGTAAATATTTCAGGCTTTGTGGGCCATACAATCTCTATTACAGCTACTCAACTTCGTTGTTTAGAGAAAACATCCATAAACAATATGTAAAGGGGTGGGCATGGCTGTATTCTAATAAATCTTATAAAAACAGGTGTGGAGCTAAATTTGGCCCACAAATCATAATTTACCAACCCTTGATATAACACAAAATATTTATGAGCACTTATATGCCAAGTGCTGTTCTAAGAACAAGAGGTAGAGGGATGATAAGAGAGGTAAGACTCCTTTTCTTATCCAGTTTCTGCTCTAGTAAATAAATACCTACTAGATGCATGGCAATATGCTGGGGAGATATGACAGGGAATGAGATATTTTTCTTGCCTTCTGGAAGTTTAGACTTTTGTGAAGGGTTTAGATTCACGCATCAATGCTAATAATTGTAAGTAATAGTTTATAGAGTGCAGTGACTATAAAGTGTTGTGAGACTTCAAGTAAGGAAGATATGAACTGTTGACCAAGATTTCGTCAAGGTGTGTCATTTGAGGATTTACAACAACAGCCACATCAAAGGCAAAGAGTTGTGAAAAATGAGGGCATGAGTGTCCAAGGAGAACACTAATTACAGAAGTAAGAATTAGTGGCAATGAACCTGGAAAGGTAGTTTGGACTGGATTGTGCAGGTCTTCAACTGTCACACTGTAGACTTCAGACCATATCCATGGTGACTGGTATGGGAGGAACTAGACAATGACAAGATGTTTCTAAGAATTAAATGGCAAGGCAAGATCTGAGTATCAGAAGAATGAGTGCGGGGACCATAAGGAAAGTATACTGGAGAGGGAAGTCTTTGTGGAACCCCAGGTCAAGGCCATAATTCAGAGTGTAATGTAACAACCCTGTGAGATACAATGAGTCCTGAGCCAGCTGTCTGTCTAGGAGCTTCTTCAGAAGGGGGTTAAAACATCTTGCTCTGAAGATCTGATTATAGTCTGAGTTCAGCTGTCTTATCACACTTATTATTAGACTTTAATGAGAGAAAATGAAGAAAGAGTGAGCAGTGGCAAACAGCCCTTAGAGACAGGTGAAAAATTCAACACACTTCTTTTCAAGTCTGATTGGGAGCAGGAGAGAGGGACACAAAAGCTGGTAAATGCCATTCATTTTTAATATGTTTGCTTCCTTCCTAAATGTGCCTGAGTTCATCTCCACCCCCCTTTCCCTTTACACACACACACACACACACACACACACACACACAATTAAAAGCTTATTGGATTCTCGGGCCAGTTGAGGAGAAATCTGGGGTCACTGGATTTTAAGGTTAGCTTCAGAAAGGATCCTGGCACTGGGACTTGTAGACAGTGTGACTACTGAGATTCTGCAGTCTCTAAGTGACTGTTGAGCTCCAGAGGTATGATAAAGATGGCTGAGAATCACTGATAAGATGTATCAGTTCAGAAAAGGAACCCAATGGTAATGACAAACAATGGAAAACTGCTTAAGAAAGTGATACGATATTCAATTTCAACAGATTTGAATTCAGGCGTTGATTCCATCTGTTTATATCTCAGACTATTTCTATATCTGCCTTTTTTTCTCTGGGAACCAAAAAGCCCAAAGTGCTCCATCAACATGGAGAACTGGCCCAAGTGGGTATAGTTAATCTTCTACAAATATATGGGGAGGTTCTCTCTCATGCAGATATAGATACAAGAATGTTCATACAGGTTTTGTGTTTTGAAGAGAAAAATTGAAAACTACCTAAATGTGAATCAACAAGGGTGGGCTATCATTTTATCAGCATCGATAGATCTCAAAAACAAAACAAAACAAACAAACAAAACCCCTAGCATTAAATTTTAAAAAGACAAATTATGGAATGGCACATTTTATTTCACACCATTTCATAAATTTCATAAATTCGAAACACAGTAACGCAATAACAATACTCTGTTACTGCCCAGATATACAGATAAAAATGTACACATATTATTTAAAACTTATGAAAGTAACTGCTTTTGGAACAGGAGAAGGGAACACGATGCATGGGGACTTCAACTTCGTCTGCGGTATTTTGTAACTTTTTATTCTAACAAGATTTAAGGAAATGTTAAAAAATTAGCAGGTCTGTGTGGGATGATTCTTTGATCACAGCATTCTTAGAGGTAAGAAATACATTGTTCAACCCTATTTATTTAAAAAGAAATTTTTAATGTTTATTTATTTTTGAGTGACAGAGAGAGAGAAAGAAAGCGTGAGCAAGGAAGAGACAGAGAGAGAGAGAGAGAGAGAGAGAGAGAGACAAAGAATCCAAAGTAGGCTCTGTGCCATCAGCTCAAAGCCCAAGATGGGCCTCAACTGACTGTGCCACCCAGGCGCCTCTAACCCCGTTTAAAAAATAGTTATGTTTGAAGGGTGTACAGGCTGATTTCAAGCCAACTTCATGTAATATGTTTCCTGACTTTTTATTTATTTAATAATTTATTTCATTATAGTCACCTGTTTTACTTAAATACTATTGATTAAAATATGATTTTCTTGATTAAATATTGTTGTTTAATTACAACTTCCATAAAATAAGAAACTTTTAAGATCAGTTTTGGCCAGGAGTGTTTACCTAGAAATTTGCAGTTTGGCTCAAAAACACGGACAGTGTTTGGCATCTGTTGTTGAAAACTGGACAACAGGCCCAAAATGAAGTCACTCATGCTAAGCCTAGCATTACCAAACCGAGACTTAACTTAATTACAGTTTCGCCGAAAGCTGAAATGGATTCGTAAACCAGTCAATCAGGAATCGGTTGATCAACACTAGTTAGGTCATCTGCCTGATAGACCCCTTGTCATTCCTTAAAGGAAAGTAACCTTGTGATAACCAACCCTCTTTTTCACTAAGTATAACTCTGCTGTTCCCATTCTTTTGTACCTATAAATGTCTTTCTTTTTTTTTTTTAGCTTTTTTTAAGTCTTTTTTATTTTTGAGAGAGAGACAGAGAGAGTGAGTAGGGGAGGGGCAGAGAGAAAGGGAGAGAGAGAGAATCCCAAGCAGGCTCTGTGCTGTCAGCACGGAGCCCGATGCGGGGCTCAAACTCATACCGTGAGATCGTGACTTGAGCTGAAACTAAGAGTTGGACTCTTAACCCATCGGGCCACCCAGGCACCCCTAAATGTCTTTCATTTTACACAGCAACTCAGAACTCCTCTCTTTCTGCTAGATTGGATGCTGCGTGATTCGAATTGATTTTTGCTCAAATAAATTCATAAATTTTTTAATATGCCTCAGTTTATCTCTTAACATGATAGAAGTGAAGTTTGACCAGTCAAATCAAGTGTATTTTGCTCTCAACTGAAAAACACACCAAGAGAGCAAACAGACGGGCTGAGTACCCCTAAAACATCAGCCAAATAAAAGCTCTAAGGCACAAACCTTTGTGAAAAATCATATACATATATTTAAATCACTGAGATCATCATAATGGGGGAAAAATCAGAATGTTGTTTTATTTCCAAACATCTATATTACAGACAGATTTTTGTCTATAAACTTTGAACCTCATAGGGTCGGCTGTTGCTCATAATCTTTTCAGTGTTTAGAGCATCTTCATTCAGTCCTGTAATGCCTTTTGACTTTCCATCTCCACTCAGCGAGAGACCCTTCTGGACTTTTCCACCGTTCTTTGGAAAAGTGTCCTCTGCTCAGGGATCAACTGGCTCTGCCTCAAATCGGTGCGAACTTTCTGGAGTCCAAAGTCAGTACAGGAAGGTGGAGCGGCTAGGGCCCAGGGGCACTGCGCAAACGGCTGTGGGGAGGTCTGCGGCTCAACGCTAAGAGGAGTGTGGGAATGAAGAACACGGACGGGCCAGACGTCCCAGGCAGATGCCGGGCAAAAGGGAAAGAAGCTCTTCGCCAAATGATGCACCCCGGGAAAACAGAGAGACACTTGAAAGGCCCGACTCCAGTACCTTTGTTTCCCGCTTGGCCTGGTATCTCGTGGAGGCTGCTCTTTGTTTTGCCGTCGGAGATCATGCAGGAATCAACTGCCAAACATGCCTTCCACCGCCATGCCATCTAATTATAGCCTGTAACACGCCGCGGTGCTGACAGTGCTGAGCTATTGACTCTCGACACTCTCTAAAGCTCTTAATTATCTTTTCACATAAGCCCCTTTCAGACCTGTCAACTTCTTTGTATTGTTTAGGGAGGGAAAAAAGTAGCATATTAAGATTTCAGGACGATGCACTCAGAGGCAAACTTCAAGTTACACTTGTGAGTGCTCTTGAATGTCTGTGCTCTCATACACACCGACAAGTGAAGAGGGTTTCGGACTGTGAAACGCAGCTGCAGGAGGACAGTTCTGCTGCCAGCGTGCAGTGGGGGTGAGTTAACTTATCAGGCAAAATAAAGTTAACCCAGACTTTAATCAGTCCGTCACTGAAGTCATTTTTAACCTTTTTCTTCTTTAGAGTTCAAATATATATACATATATATATATATATACATATATATATATATGTATATGTATATATGTATATATGTATGTGTATATATATGTATATGTATATATGTATATATGTATGTATATATATATGTATATGTATATATGTATATATGTATGTGTATATATATATATATATATATATGCAGCACACATATATACAGTGTGGGTATATACATATATATCTTTTCAGTGAAAAATATATATATCTTTTCTTTTCTATATATACATATCATATATATGTATATATATGTATATACCCACACTCCGTATATATATGTGTGCCGCATATATACCTACATGTATATATGTGAATATATATAGGCATATATATATTCACATATATGCGTATGTATATATACACATACATGTGACTGATATAAACAGTGTCTGAAAAAAAGTTTTAAAAACTTCATTCAAAACCTTGCTAAGTTTTTAACTCAGCGTGGGATTTGGCAGTTTCAAAGAGATATCTATGAAAAGAGAAGCAATCATATTTCAAGGTCAGTATCAGACTAAATTATCAATCCTCTTGTTTGAAATATGGTTATAGAATCAACTTTTTTTAATATTTTATTTTTGAGAGAGAGAGAGAGAAAGCACGAGTGGGGAAGAGTCAGAGAGAGAGGAAGACACAGAATTCGAAGCAGGCTCCAGGCTCCGAGCTGTCAGCACAGAGCCGGACGTGGGGCTTGAACCCATGAACTGTGAGATCATGACCTGAGCCGAAGTTGGACGCTTAACCAACTGAGCCACGCAGGCATCCCTATAGAATCAATTTTTAAACATTCTTTTATTTCTTGTTTTAAGAAAGGCCATCTGTTAGCATTAAAGTATGTGTATGTTTAAAATCTTAAACTTTTAATGAAAATAACAGATAATTTTAATTATGATTTAATGTTAATCTTCAGGCAGGTGGGTGACAGTAAGGCAAAAAGGGGCCCACAGGATGGGAACATGTGAGTACCCATAACCGTATGTGTATTTATCACTCTGACCTTTGTATGTCTCTGCAGGTTTCTCCTCCTTCCCAACAGACATAATGCAGAGTGGACTTCAAAGGGGAAAGCCCTGCTGTAGCCCTGACTAGAAAATTCACTACTCTGTGCAGTTTTTAGATTCTGAGTTAGAAAAGAATAGGATGCCTCCAGGCGGGAGTTAGCAGGAGGGAAGTCCAGTAGAGAGGTGTAAAGTTCCAAGGGGCAAATAGCTGGGCGGAGAGGTAGAAACCTCCACTTGAAGTTTGCATCCACTATTCACACATATCAGCTCCCAGCAGCTCTAATTAGATGTGAAATGGGACACTGTCTAGAGCTACCTCCTTGCTCAGTCACAGCATCCCCAACTGTCCTGCCTTCAGTAAACTGCTTCGTATGGCAATAAATAATGTGGATTTGGGGGGGGGGGGAGTTTGATATAGGAAAATATATAAGAAGGTACATAATACTCAGAAGAAAAGAGAAGATTAAGAATATCCATTAGGATGCTGGCCAACATAGGTAAGTGGTAGAAACTTACTTTTCATCTCATAAGCAAGATGTGATCAAAATATTTCTGTAAATCAATGTTTCAGAATTTAGAGTATTTCTCTTATAGAGACAAGCTTATCAACAATGGTAATTTTTGAGACTCATCTCCCCAGATGCATTGTACCCACAGTCTAACATGTTGTTTTATAATGTATACAGCCTAGGGAGCAGTATATGGAAATAGGATTATGAGGACCTATTGATATGAAATATCAAGTGTTTTTCTACGGGTGCCTGGGTGGCTCAGTCAATCAAGCGTCCGACTTCAGCTCATGTCATGATCTTGTGGTCCGTGAGTTCAAGTCCCCCGTCAGGGTCTGTGCTGTTGTGACAGCTCAGAGCCTGGAGCCTGCTTCAGAATCTGTGTTTCCCTCTTTCTCTGCCCTTCCCCCGTGCACACTCTGTTTGTCTGTCTCTCTCTCAAAAAATAAATAAACATCAAATGTTTTTTCTAAAAATTACCTTAAGTCACACCTTCTTAAATTGAACATTTTCAACTTGTGGATTTCATTATATGTCAAATAAAGTTTAATAAATGAAGTTTAATAAATAAAGTCAATTAATGTCAAATAAAGTTTATTTTGTTTTTTTTTAATTTTTTTAATGTTTATTTATTTCTGAGACAGAGAGAGACACAGCAGGCATGGGGGAGGGGCAGTAGAGAGAGAGGGAGACACAGAATCCAAAGCAGGCTCCAGGCTCCAGGCTCTGAGCTGTCAGCACAGAGCCCAACGCAGGGCTCGAACTCACAGACTACAAGATCATGACCTGAGCCAAAGTCGGATGCTCAACCGACTGAGCCACCCAGGCGCCCCAAAAGTTTATTTTGTTAAAAGTCTAAAAGGAGTTAAGGGAGCTGCATTTCTCCCCCTTCCTCAGTCTCAGATATCACATAATAGGAGAAAAGACAGCAAATTTCAGTTTGCCTTATCAGTGCTAAAGCTCAACTAAATGAAAGTTATAGAGGTGCTTATGAGCTGGCCTCAGATCAAAATAGAATTTAAATTGTCATCTTTATCTAAAAACTTGATCTAATCTGCAATCAATATATTTGCCAATGAATTGGTCTTGTTAGGAATTTGAGACTTGGCATATCAGCAATATTTATCTTCTTTAATTTGTTTACCAATCTGTGTTAATTGCAGAACAATCAGAAAACAAAGATGGGGGGGGTGGGGGGGGTGGGAATCACATTTGATCCCGCCTTTGGAGATCCTCTTACAATCAACTTTTGATTTTTTAATTCTAATTAGAGAATATGGTTACAGACCATTCAAAGAGATAGGAAAGCCAAACATAATCTGTATTTGGTTTTTGGAAATTCCCTTGGATTTGATTTTTGAATGTCAGCAAATCATTCACACATCAAACTACTATTCTCTTCCTGCCTTGAGAAAGTAATTATTTTGTAATAAAGGACTTCTTTTCTAGCTTCTATGGACTAGAATAAATACAGTTTCATGTCCCCATTATTAACTCAGGTAAATAAGGTATAATTCCAATATGATAATTTTCTCAATTCAGTACTGATAGGAGGGTACAGCCACACAGAGAGTGTCACCCAGCCCCAAAGGCACACACTTACACAGGTACCCCACCATTTGGTTTGTTAACTTTGCACTAATTATGGCATAAGAAAGAACCATTGAAATGTGATTGTGTTTTTATTACTATATATATATAAACATAGTATATTAACTTTAATATATTATATTAATATATTATATGTTATATTAATTTTAAATATATTATATTAATACATATATTAAATTGCTAAACCTGTTATTTCTTAAAACATGAGGACCAGCTACATTAGAGTTATAGGGTGTGAGATTGGTGTTAAAATCCAGATCCCCAGGCCTTTCCTCAGATTTACTGATTCAGAATTTTTGGCAGGGGCTGGGGAACCAGAGGTCAAGAGTTTAAACACACTTTTCCAAGGATGTCAATTTGCATATATATGTGTATATATACACATATATATGCAAATTGATATATGTATATATGCAAATTGACATATATATGTATATATATGTATATATATGCAATTTATATATATATATATTTGCATTTATATATATAAATATATATAATAAATATAAATATATATAAATATATATTTGCATTTTTATATATTTATATATATATTTGCATTTATATATATATAAATATATATACATTTGCATATATATATTTGCATATATATGCAAATTGACATATATATGACAAATTGACTGCCAAATTGACATGGCAGTAAGATTTTGGAGGGGATAGTGAAGGTTTTATCACTATCCCCTCCAAAATCTTACTGCCATGCTTTTTAAAATTTTCTCATGTATAAGAATGATGGTGTTAATAAAGCAAACAATAACAAATTATCTCTATTTCTCTCTTCATGTTGCTTTGGCTTCCCTTATCTTTTCCTTGCGTTGTCCATTTCTTGGCCTTGACTATTTTTTTCCCTCACTAGTACAAAGCGCATTCCCCAAAATCTCTGTTCCTTCACATACTCAATTACTTGGATTTTCTGACTTCTGTCTCTAATTTACTGCCATCACCAACATTTATTTCAAGTCTTCTCTAATCTTATCTCCTGTTAAACTCACAGAATAAACCAGTTTGGAAAATGCTAGTTTGGATTCTGTTAGGGAAAGAGTGTTGTGAAATGGAAAGAGTGGGCTCTGAGATCAAACAGACTTGGATTGTAATCCCCAATCTTCCATTAACTCATGTTACTCAATTAATAGCTTAAATGCACTGATCCTCAGGCTCTTCATGCATAAAATGGGTACAGTAATGATTACCTGATAGTTTGGTTTTTCTTTATGCTATGCATCAGAAAGTAGCAGGGCATCTGGGTGGCTCAGTCAGTTGCGTGTCTGACTTCGGCTCAGGTCATGATTTCACGGTTCGTGGGTTCAGGCCTCTCATCGGGCTCTGTGCTGATAGCTCAGAGCCTGAGGCCTGCTTTGGATTCTGTCCGTCTGTCTCTCTCTCTCTGTAACCCTCTCCTACTCACGCTCTGTCTCTCTCTGTCTCAAAAATAAATAATAAACATAAAAAATTAAAAAAAAAAAAGTAGAATCAGAACCTTACAAAAGCTACCTTGGAGAGATGTTCCTTTGACCCATGTGGTCACCAGCGCTTGAAGGTAGATAACTCGCCTTGCCACCTGCCAGTTGCTCTCCTCCTTCTGCCTTTCCCAACCTTCTCTGCTAGCCCTGCCATCTCTTCCCACAACTCCTGCTCTTGCTTCCTGCCTAGCTGCCATTATCCCAGCCTGAAGCTCTCTGGTTTGATCCAGAGCAGATGAAAGGGTACGACACTGGAGTCAAACACAGCAGGATCCAAATCTGGACTCTGCTGCTTACTAGCTGTCTGACTTTACTTTGCAAGTTACTTAACCTCTTTGAGTTACAGTTTCCTCAACTCTGAAATGAAATCTAACACCCACCTCCCCGGGTTCTGTGAGATTTAGGCGTGATGAATCTAAAGTGCGTGGTGCCACGCCTGGAACACAGTAGGCAAAGTAGCTGGGGTTATGTCAGGTTGCTTCTCACAATGCCCATCGATGATTGCACCATTCAATCTAAATCCATTATACCCGTGCTGACTTCCTGAAAGAAAAGAAGCAAATGTTCCTCCTGACCATGATCATGTTGTAGTTTATTTAAGTGAAGAGTCACAAAAACTCTTTGTGCACGCTTTTACACAAACACGGGCAAGTCAGATTAAATTGTTAAACCCGGATTTGCTAAAACATGAGGACCAGCTACATTAGAGTTATAGGGTGGGAGATTAGTGTTAAAATCCAGATCCCCAGGCCTTGTCTCAGATTTACTGATTCAGAATTCTTGGCAGGGGCAGGGGAACCAGAGGTCAGGAGTTTTAACACGCTTTTCCACGGATGTCAATTTGCACTGAAATTTAGGAAACGCTGATAAGTGAAGGCCACTCACTGAGAGTGAGTAATGAATTTAATTTGAAAAGTTCCCAGTATACAAAATCATTCTCCAACTGCATATGTAGTTTTTTTGCTGTTGTTGTTAAAAAGGCAGTTATGAAGAATAAGACTATGAAGGATCCTGTCGCTAACAAGTCCCTAGTCAACATCGTTATATTTATTTATAAAAATCTTGGTTAAAATGCAATTCTGTGGTCCTTGGAGGTGCTTCTAATTCAAAGGCTGGATGCCTTTCATTCTTGTGCTCACCACCAATCCGATGGGCCAGTTTCCTTCAGTTCGTGGTCCTCTCTCATCATGAGTCCTTATACTAACATACCTTCAGGAACCACAGAATCATTTATTCATGAACGAGACTTATTTTCTGAGGCTAACCCTTGGCCACAAAATCTCTCTTGTCTGAAAGTTAGACCATGAGATAGCAATGTCCATGTATAAATGGTTTTACGGTCCACATTTCCACCAACCACACCCCACCCCCCAAAACAAGTCAAGTTCACTCAGACAGGGCTGTGCTTTCTTACCTTCACCACATTCCTGGTGAAGCCTCTTCACCACATTCCTGGAGTGATAATTTTCCAGAAAGTATTGCTGGCCAAAACAAGCTCAAGAGGTCATTGGTGCATTCTTGTGTTGACCACTGGGGAGTCTGGGCCCTCTGTCTTGCATAGAGCCAAGCCACCTTAGCCAGCCCCCAGGAGAAGACGCAGGGGAAAGATAGCATGTCTGAATCAGTGTCCCCCTGACTCTCATGAGCACCACGTGGCCACGACTGCTGAACACAAGCTCCTCTTAATGTCCCTTGGGGATGTGTGAAAAGTTTGGTCTTTCTATACTCATTAAGGGATCCTTTAATCAAAATAATTACCATGACTGTATTATAGACCAGATAGTATGTGAGTTATTCTGACCCTAAATTTTAGCAGACACTGGCTAGCTGCTCACCAATTCCATCTCATCTTCTCCCCAGGCACAAGAATCGACCACATTCTCCAACCGTCTTTGCAGAGAGCTGTGACTATGAGCCAGAATTCTAGCCAATGGGAATTGAGCAGAAGGGGTACATGCAACTTCCAGAACTGGCTCATAAAAGCCTTTCATGCCATATCTCTAGCTACTTTGCCTTTCCAGTGGCTTCAAACAGGGCAATGTTGGAAGACACAGAGGTCCCTAAAACACACTTCCAACTCAACTGCAAAAAAAACCAAAAAAGATTTTTTAAGGATTGTTACTGAGAAATGAATTCAGCTTTAAAAGAAAGATAATCCTTGGCAAGGGTTTACAGAACATCTCATTGTCCTCAGTAGGGATGACAGACAATGTTCCCATAATCTTAGGTAAAAGAAAACCAGAAGAGATAAATAACCAAAATTGTCCAAAATGATGAGGAAAGGAACTAGCATTCAGACTTTGGTCTTTTGACCCTAAAGCTAGTGCACTTCCTCAAAACCAATGTTGCCCTTTGAGCTCTTGATGAAAGCTCTTAGAGCCACTTCTCATGGAGAGCAAAATCAGGTCAACTTTGTTTGCCATCAGTCAGATGTAGTAGAGAGCATCACTGCTTGATTTCAGGGTTGATTCATAATTTGTACAAAGAACTTAGGAAGTTGGGAGTCTCCTGGATCCTCCTAAAAATGGAGAAGGCCCTGCTTCAGATTCTGATGCACAATTTCAAGTACAATGCTATCTGCAAAATCATCTGCTCTGATTTGAGCTCCTGAATTCCAAACTCTGACTCTTAAATCATATCAAACTTGCTTCTGACTAACATTCTGATTCCAAAGCTATTTCATTTCACTTACCCAAGTGTCTGGAGTTGAAGTTGCCAGTTTTTAAATCACTCTTCTCACATCAGAGGTCAGAACAAATGTAAGCAACCAGGTTCGTTTAAATGAGAACCAGTAGAATGATGGTGGCTGTGTTTGTTCCTTGATTCTAGACCAGAAGAAGGTCTCTCAGTCTGTCGCTAATTTTGTGCTTTCTATAAAACTTCTACTTGGCAAAGGATTAGATGTTGGTTTGTTTTGTTTGATAGACCTTTTTCTTTTAAGTTCAACAGACCTTGCCTTTATGAGCTGCACTGACTTCTCAGTTGACTCTGGGGCAATCCATCCCCTTGGAACACCCAGTCTGCTTCTCCCGTCTGCTTCTCAGCATGAGAGCAGCAGAGCTGAGCCGGCACTGTTAGCATAACAATTTACAGCTGAGATTGCCGCATTCCCAGCCTTTCAATGTGACTGTGTATACAAGCATAAATATGCCCAGAGACAAGGGAAATATGTCCAATTATTTTATTGCATTATTTTACAATGTACATCATGTCTCCCCAGGCATTGAAAATAGCCCAAGTAAAATGCAAATAAAGATAAATCCTGTGATCATCAAAACAAGACCAAACCCAAAATATGCCTTTGGTTTGTGGTCAAGTATGTTTGGGTAGAAGGCTTTTTTTTTCATCGTTGAACTCTGTTTCTTTTATGTTATTTAAATTAATTACACATGGAAATATTTCTACAATGAGATATGGTGATGGTTTCCTGAGAACAAAGCTCAGTGGAAAATCCTAGATTTGTTTGGGGACGCATTTGATGCAAAATAATGCCATCTTTTATTTAGTTATAAGCTTGAAATTTAACAACAACAAAACACTGCATATGGTAGTTCTCACTGTCAATCTTGTTTTTCTTGTTCAAGAAAGAAGAAAGGAGAAAAAGAAAGAAAGAAAGAAAGAAAGAAAGAAAGAAAGAAAGAAAGAAAGAAAAAGAAAGAACTAAAGAAAGAAAGAGAAAAAGGAAGGAAGGTAGGCAGGCAAAAGGAAAGAAAAACCATTACACCAATGATAAAAAAAATTTTTTTTAAATTGTTATAAGACCCAGGAAATTGGGCTTCCCAGTCAGTTTTCTTTTTTATATATTACATTATTTAGCATTTATTAAGCATCCTTAGCTCACAATATGTTATTTACAATATAAGAAAGAAAGAAATAGTTTCACTTCGAAGTGGAATACAAGTACCCATTTTATGCTGTGTAAATAGATTCCTAGAAGTATTGGGTCCCACTTTGAAATGCTGACTTGAGCCAGGTATAAGGTGAACATTTGTTTTTTTCCTTTTTAAAGTTTATTTATTTATTTATTTTTGAGAGAGAGAATGAGTGGGAGCATGAGAGTGAGCAGGGGAGGGCAGAGAGAGGGAGAGAATCCCAAGCAGGCTCTGTGCTGTCAGCTCAGAACCCAATGTAGGGCTCAAACTCATGAACTGTAAGATCGCCTGAGGCCAAAATCAAGAGTTGATACTTAACCAACTGAGCCACCCAGGTGCCCCAAACCTTCATTTCTAATAGACAATTCAATGTACCCACAAACCTTGGTTCTCTCAGAAGAGATGTTCAGAGAAGCAGCCTGGACACCTAACTAATGGGAAACGGTCTAATTATTTCATTCATATATTTCCTGAATTACTATAAGTAATAAAGACAATAGTAAGAATGCTAGACACTTTAAATACAGTACAGGTGTATAATAAGAAATGGTTGAATAAATGCATAGAGGTATGAATTAATAAATAGTTGAGTGGAACTTCTTCTAAGACAATTTTCCCTAGGCAGTGCTACGATTTGTATGTCATAGCCCAGTTTTTTTTTTTTTTTAATTTTTTTTTTTAAGTTTATTTATTTTTGAGATAGAGAGAAACAGAGCATGAACGGGGGAGGGTCAGAGAGAGAGGGAGACACAGAATCCCAAGCAGGCTCCAGGCTCTGAGCCATCAGCCCAGAGCCCGAAGCGGGGCTCGAACTCATGGACCGCGAGATCGTGACCTGAGCCGAAGTCGGACGCTCAACCGACTGAGCCACCCAGGCACCCCTGTCATAGCCCAGTTTTTAAAGTAGTAGATAAAAGCCTGGCTTCAGAATCTTCAGTGTTGCTCACTGGATGTAAGAGGCCCTAAGCAAGTTCCTTAAACTCTTTACAGCCAAAGCACTCAACTGTAGAAACCAGGTTATAATGCATAACCTGTACGCCTATGGTAAGTGTGGCAAAGCGGGGAAGTGTCCAGATTTGAGTCTTAGTAGTATTTGCATATAGTTTGCTGTGTCTAGAAAACAGTTGGCCACGCCTCCCATAAGCACATTGGAGTAGAGGCTGAGGAGCTTTCCATGAAAGAATCCAAGCTCAGTTCACTGCTAGGTTCAGATACACAAGGATACATCTGGTGAGCTAGAGACACTTGTACAACTAAAATCTCTTTGCAGGAAAGCCAACGTTATTTCTTGAGAATAAAAAACTCGTGCCAAATGAGAATGGAACAAAGAATTGAAACAGAAATAACAAAAAAATGTAAATAAAAAAGGTTAGTTAATACATCTATCACCTCACAAAATTACCACCGCTTTTGTGTGTGGTGGGAACATTTAATCTACTGTCTTAGAAACTTTCAAATGTATATTACAGTCTTGTTAACTATAGTAACCATTCTATACATTCAATTCCTAGAACTTATTCATGGTATAACTGGACATTTGTACCCTTTGACTGACATCTCCCCATTTCCCCCACTTCCTAGTCCTCGGCACCCACCCAATTTACGTAATGTCACATATCAATTAGATTTCAACAAAGTTGGAAAAATACATACAGACATACACAAAATGAAACAAAACCAAAAACCTCAGTTTATGGAATAGAGGAACGAAATGGGATACCATAAAAATCTATTTATAGCAGCAAAATTAAGAGCCTCCTGGGGGGAAAGTCACATTAAGCAGTAATGGAGTGAAGGACTATGAACTGACCCACGAACAAGGCCTTTGGTCCTCTGAATGATGTCTGATACCCATATTGCCTCCTGACTCAACAAGAGGCGTGGTAGGAGGGATTAGAAACTGAAATAACGATTTATTTTAAAAGGCTACCCTATACCTGGCAAAACCATCATGCTTTGTGATATTTTCAACACTGTACAAACAACAAAGGAGAAATATTTCATACCACTTTGCCATGGATGGTCATGTAGCTCTGCCATCACAGGACTTGGACTAATCAGTTGGAGGCTCCTAGCGGAAGGGAACATGAGGGCACATTCAGTGGGGCGCAGATGTTCCCTAGCAGATGCCAAGCGAGGTGGATGCTCAAGAGAACGCGTAGTACTGAAAGGGGGTGCCCACCAGGACAGCACTTACTCTGTAAGAGTAAAGAAGTCTGTCCAATGAACATGTTCTCTCAAACCCTCGATCAATAATAAAATCGGTGTTTAAAATCAAAAAAGAAAAAGTCACATATCAGAGATGAAAAGCCACAAAATGTTCACCCATCATGTCTTGAAGAATTTTAAGATTTTACTAATGTACGTAGAAGTTAACTGACAGAACTAGAATAACTAACATGCTAAGAGACCCCAGGGTTTCTAATTCTTATGCTTCATGCGACCTTCAAGTTCAACCTCTAGTTTCAGATTCATGTGAACTTTAAAACAAATTCACAAGTTCCATTTTTTAAGTCACTATGATTTTCGAGGCTTTCTTAAAAGGGTGTTAACAACAGATCACCCAGGGCTTATTTCAATCACACCCCACTCTGGAACCCAAAGAAGCAAGGGACAGTTTGGGGAATTGTATTTTAATGTATTCACATTTTTGCCTGCAGACATGAAATGGAGTGGGTGAGAGTAGTGAAGTTCATGATTACGTGACAATGGTTTTAAGGGACTGTAGCCCTTATTACAATCATGTAGGAGATTTATGGGTTGATAAGATATATTTATCAAAACACACTTTAAGTATTTAGTGTGAGAATTTGCAAATGAGTAGCAGGTGAGTCAGACACCATGCAGACTATAAAATAAACCTGCTTAGGTGGTGTGTAGGTGAGGCCAAAACAACGGGTTGACTTAAAATTTTCAATTACCAGACAAGAGGTTGGGGGGGACAACTATAAATTTATTGCTAAATTTAACTGGCCAATTTAGTAAAAAAGATCATTTTTTTTTATAGACCACTCTGAATTATAAAATTTCTAATGAGAAAAATAATATACTATAGTATTTTAGTATACTATAATATTTTAGTACAGTATAATCATACAATAAATATTACATTCCTTGGGTAGCCAGAGAATTGCCTGCAATGCAGGCACAGTTTTGAAACAGAAAATGTAAACGGCATAGCAATTTCCAGGAATAGCACCAACAATTTCAGCGATTTCTAGAGAAGTAAACTAAATGAAAAGACTTACAAAAATTATTTAGGTAAAATCTGGAAACTATTTTGTAGCTGTCCTTGATTAAAATAGCATTCCATAGCATAGGGTCAGTAGGAGAAGGCATTTTTCTAATACCAGTTATCTCCCCCAGTCCTATTTTGGAGATTTAATGGATGGAAAAAGGTATTTACTACAGCAAAATGAAACTCCTTTTAACTGACCCTCCATTCACCTACAAGGAGACTGCCCTCCTTGGATAGCACGCGTGGACAGCGGTCTATGATGTGATCAGTGCTGGTGGCCACAAGCTTCTTTTAGTACGTTTACCCACGTCTGCTGTCTGTCACTTGTTGATCTGTATGCTTAATAAGGAACAGTTCTGTTTGTTCCCAAAACTATTTAAGCAAGTTTTAAAAAAAAAAAGATGAAATATGAGGAATTAAAAGAAGAATTCTAATTTCTCTGAAAACTAAGTTGCATTCTTCCTAAAAACTGAGTAAAAATGAGTTACTAAAAAAAAATGCTATCGCATTAAGTGTGATGAAAAAATTGTAAGCTTTCCCCTTTTAAATTGCGCTGCAAGTATCTTTAAATTCTCATTAGTCTTTACATAAGCCACATGTGAAAAATGTATGTAATAAGTTATTGGAATATTTACTCAATAGAATATCTTAACTGATGATGCCAAATTCCAATTACTGTAATAAAAGAAGTTTGATTAATGCCAAATAAGAATTCAAGTGTATTGATTGATTGGCCAAAACTCTACATATATATATATATATATATATATGTGTGTATATATATATATATATATATATACACATACACATATATATATATGTATATATTTCACAGTAATGTAAGATGTGTAAGATATGTGTGTACATTGTATAAAATATGTGTGTATATATACATATGTTAATGTATGAATCATATTGCACGATTACACACTTTAAATGAAATTTCTATTTAACTGGTCAAATAGTTAGGATAATTATTTCTAATAAGAGACCTTCTACAGGATAATCATGCATCCTATTAAGCTATCAGCCTAAAATTGATAGAAATTCAAATAACTCTTGCAATGCTAAGACAAATCATGAGACTCAAGTGACTTTTCCCAGTTAAAGAAAAATAATGGAAATTGATTGGGAAAGTACAGCTTTACCCAGCCTTGTTCCAACACACTGTAGAGTAGAATTGTGAGCCAAAGTATGAACAAAACAGGTAACAAAATACAGAATTCTCAGAAATTTGAAAGACCAAAAGAAAACATCAATGCAATGAAATTGAAGAAATTGAAGTACATGAATTGAGGGGACAGTCAAGAGCTCAGTCAAAAAACAGAGTTTGGGTATCAAATCTCATATGTATATAATATTTGTTTTCATATACTCTGTGTTTGTGTGAGTATATATGTATATAAGAAAGATGCTGTAGAATTCAAATTAATTACAAATTTATATTATATAACGTACTTTATATATTTAATACATATATGTATGAATGTGTCTGTGTGTAAAGTTTCTTCTACAGTCCATAAAACCCCCAAGCTTGGAAACATATTTTGCCTAAGGCACTGCAGCCCTTAAAGAGTACTGTATACAGGGCAGCTGGGTGGCTTAGTTGGTTAAGTATCCGACTTTGGCTCAGGTCATGATCTCATGGTTCATGATTCAAGCCTCGTGTTGGGCTCTGTGCTGACAGCTTGGAACCTGGAGCCTACTTCAGACTCTGTGTCTCTCTCTCCCTCTGCCCCTCCCCCACTCATGCTCTGTCTCTCTCTTTCAGAAATAAATACAAATATTAAAAAATTAAAAAAAATAAAGCACTGCATGCTATTAATTCACAAAATGTTCGATTTTTGGAATGGGATACTCAGAGAACTTAGAAGTCACTCAAGTCAGAGTCTTATAAGGACTTTGCTCCTCTGAAACTAATGAAAGAAGATAATGAAAGACACATGAGGACTAAAACACATCTTGCTGCCCAAAACTAAAATCCCAAATTTTGCTTATTTTGCATAATTATCATGTCTAGCAAAAATTAATAAAGTTCTGTACATAATTTAAAAATTTTTTTTTATATTTATTTATTTTTGAGAGAGAGAGAGAGAGAGAGAGACAGAGTGTGAGAGGGCATGGGGCAGAGAGAGAGGGAGACAGAATCCAAAGCAGGCTCCAGGCTCTGAGCTGTCAGCACCGAGCCTGACGTGGGGCTTGAACTCATGAACCATGAGATCATGACCTGAGCCAAAGTCAAAAGCCAAACTGAGTAAGCCACCCAGGCACCCCAAGTTCTGAACATAATTTTTAAATGCCTGTTGGATAATTTATACAGAAATTTATTAAAATAAATTAACACAATGGGTATGTTACAATCTTTTATTTTTTAACAAATGTGTGTGTGTTATTCTCTATCTATATATAAAGATAAGTGTAGATATATACATGCTGAGCATTGGCTATTTCAAGGGACAGAGATTGATCAAGGACATGAGGAAGTGAGAAGGAGAGAAATTATTAACTTTTTATTAATATATTTCTGTATTATTTAACATATTAGGTTAAACATATATTACAACTAATTTTTAAAATCTGATGTAATAACATGAGTAGAATACAATACAAATAGTGCTCTTCAGTGAATGGTTGGGTTAAATCTAGTTCCACATTTTGAGTTGGCAGAAAAAAATAACTTTTATTCATATTTAAACTATTCTTAGGGTGTTCTAATGCAGTAATGATACCCTAGGTATTTCATATCAAATCACCCATTGAGAACAACTTGAAAATCTGGACAAAATATTTTTTAAAATATTTGGATGCAATGAGGAATTAATATCTCATTGAAAAATTATGGTGTCAAGATCCAAGAAAAGAAAAAAATCTTGAAAGTTGAAATCAGCATTGAGATTGCTTTTCTTTTAAGAGTATCTTCCAATTTCAGAAAAGCTGACTAAAAAGCTAAGTTTTTGAGTGGGGTGACCAAACTCTCACAAGTATATGGAGATACAAATTAAAACTGGGGGGCTCAGCAATGGGGGAAATAAGTCCATGGAAAACCTTCCCAGCTTTCAATTAGGAGTCTGAAGGCCACAAACTCCCTACAGGCAAGGGTAAACCAGAAATAAATCGATCTTGGCAAGATCTAAACCTGTTTGGGGATTATCTCAATTCTTGATTGGATGAATGTGACCTGGGATGGCCAGTACTCCTAGAAACAAATGTAATTCTCAGAAGGAAGATAATTTATCTTCCTCAATTTATCACTTTAATTTGTTATATACAATGTCTAGCACTCAATCAAAACTAACAATATATGAGAAGCTAAGACAGTGGGATTGAAAATGGAGAGAAACAGAGAAAATATAGAAACAGACCTATAGACCTATAAGGGATGCTAATCAAACAGAGATATCACACACAAGTTTTAAAACAGTTTTGCTTATTATGTTTAAGTATATCAAAGGAAAGACTTAGACTTTCAGTGCACTGAAAACTATTACACAAAAACTATTCTTTTTAAAATAAGTTACTTTCAGAGCACCTGGGTAGTTCAGTCAGTTGAGCATCTGATTCTTGATTCCAGCTCAGGTTGTGATCCCAGTGTCATGGAATCAAGCCCCACCTTGGGTTCCACGCAGAGTCTGGAGTCTGCATGGGATTCTCTCTCTCGCAAAATAAAAACAACTTAAAAAAAAATAAGTTACTTTCTTCTAGACTACATACTCTGTATGACTTTTAGAATCCTTTTAAATTATCATGTCAGTAGCTAAGAAACCAATTAACCCAAACAAAATGACCTTTACAGTGCTTTTATCAACAATACCTGTTTTCTCAGACATTTTAAAATTTGGAGAACACAGAATTTCTTTACCAATATTAATTTCATACCTTCCAGACCTATGGTCTTTTATGATCATTTCATATTTTGAAAAAACAGTTTTGCTCTCCTTGATAAGTGACTCATTTCACCCAATTGTCAGTATCTCCCTTCTTATTCCCATGCATTTTTCAATTTGGTCTCTTTCTTATTGAAGAAGCCTCTTAACACCTTCCTAATTATAAGTATTATGAATGTTAATCAGTAGCTACGGAAAAGTTATAAAATGTATGTACTACAGAGAATATACTGTTAACCTGTAAAAAGTGAGAATTTAATGACAGAATAAGCAAACATTAAAAAGGCATAAAATTATATGAAAATAAATTAAAAATTAAAATCAAGCTTATTATTTCTTTTGTTTAGAGAATAGTAGCTGCTCCAATGTTTACTTGAAAAAACTCAATTCTGAATTGATCTCAACTTTATATATGCATGCATACATACGCACTCATCATATTTATAAAAAATGGGACACACACACACACACACACACACAAACAACATAATGAATTAGCATAATTTGTTTTTTAATTTCAAATTACCCCCCTTTGGTCTGAAATCAAAGATGCAAAGTTTCATCCAAAACACCCCCAAATTCTATGGATGCCTAGGTGGTTCCGTCAGTTACACGTCCAACTTCGGCTCAGGTCATGTTCTCATGGTTTGTGAGTTTGAGCCTCACATCGGGCTCTGTGCTGACAGCTCAGAGCCTGGAGCCTGCCTCAGACTCTGCGTCTCATTCTGTCTCTGCCCCTCCTCCACTCACACTCTGAAAAATAAATAAACATTAAAAAATTTTTAAAAACAAATTCTAGAATTCTGGTTTCCTTTTTCAGACAATCTAAGTGGATAAAATTAAAAACATTCATATCTAAAATACCAAAATGGAAATAAATATTATTAAACAATCTTGGATAATAAATCATATGTTAAAAGGTTGACGAGAAAAGTCCTGTTTTCTGATGCTGTAGCTTATGGCGTACCAGTGTTCCTGGAGAAAAAAAAAAAAATGTTTGAAAGTCCCATAAAATACAAAACATCTATTTGTAGGCATCAAAGAGTTATTGTGACAGAAAAAAAATTGATGGGCCCAGGTTGTAAGAGAAGAAAAAATGAGGCTAACTCAACTTCTTGCCTTATGATGTTTCCTAGGACATTTGTAGAGCTCTCGCCTGAGGAGACAGGCTGGATAGGAAAGCAAGGGGTGGTTGATAAGACGTGGAGAGTATTTTCAGGCAATCTCATTAGCTCAATGAAGACAAAACTTGAAGTTTATGTCTGCTAAGGTAGCCAGATATGGAGGGAACTAAATCCAGGAGAGAAGCTAGGTGCAGAGAATTAAACCTAACACTTAGAAGTCATTTGCTGATTAATCTGGGAAAAGAAAAATGCCAAGACTCATCAGACGAAACTAGCTGAAAGGCATATGAAAATTTTGGTCACCCCTTTGCGCTAAGAAGCAAAAGTTGGACCGGCTCTTCTGTCTGTTGTGTCAAAGCCAACAAGCCACCATCTAAGTCACTTTGCTTACTTGTGTCATGATTTAGACTGTGCTTGTCAGGGACAGCAACTAAATACATCACGAGTTTAGAAGAGCAAGTTAAAGAAATTAGAGAGATTATTGACTAGCCAGAGGCAAAATGAAAATTGGTTGGTGCGGACAGAGACTGGAACTATGGGTTCCTAAGGTTAAATGTTGCTTAAACAAGCTTCAGCCGCAGCACTGCAAAGTTAATCAGAATCATTTTCCACTTTGCAATCAATAGCTCTTCCCAGTTCGGTTGAGTATGAAAAAGGGGAAGGGGAGAGACTCTGAAATTTGGCCAGGTGAAACAAAACAAACTTCAGAGTACTCAAGTGAGATTTTTCCTATTAAAATGGAATATCGCCACATCATAAGAGACCTGCTTTGCACCAGACATTCCACGTATTGGTATCTAAAATGAGTATTTAAAACAAATGTATTATGTGAGAAAGGAGAACTTCTTCCTGAGACTTTTTTTTTTCTTCCATGGTATTCACTTTCACTCCAGATATGCAAGAGTCTTCCTCTCTCCTTTATATCCCCATACTCTCTCAAAATGATCTGAAAGGAGACATTTATACCTGAAAAAGAAGGCGTTTATGCTATGGAAGTCAGGTGCCCCATCATATATCTTGTTTTTTCCCCTCAGTGAAAACAGCTGCCATGGGCTCTTTGTGTAGGCAGACATAATGGGTCACCTTGGGGTATGTCCTAAGGAGTACCACTTGACAAAGGGGATGCTCACAGAACAGACCCTCATCTGGGAAAGAACAACATCAGTTTGGATTAACAAACAAAGTATCCGTTGTTGAAAGAAGGCCTCTGAGAAAGTAAAGGAAAATTTGGTCAGAGGAAGTCAGGGGTGTTTCCAGAACAGAAGGGTGTTATACGCAGCAGATCTCTTCTTCCTAAATTTTGGTTAGGTGTCCAACTTCAGCTCAGCTCATGAGCTCATGGTTCATGGGTTTGAGCCCCGAGTCAGGCTCTGTGCTGACAGCTCAGTCTGGAGCCTGCTTTGGATTCTCTATCTCCTTCTCTCTCTCTCTGCCCCTCCACCACTTGTGCTAATTCTCTCTCTCTCCCTCTCTCTCTCTCTAAAAAATAAATTAAAAAACTTAAAAACAAAACAAAACACCATAGGAAGTTAAAGAAAAATAATGCCAGATAGAAACAAGGGTCTACAGGAAGAAACACATAGATAGACATAAAGGCTGTATTTTTTTCATTCTATTAATATTTTAAACAACATATGATGGCAATAGCAAGAGGAAAGAAAAGTGACATGGGACTACACTATAAAATATAAGTTTCTTATATTTTATTTTACTTTAATTTTATTTACTTATTTTTTAAAGCATGGCCCCTCCTGCTGGGGCAACTATAATCTTCTCTATTCTATTTTATTTTACTTTAGTTTTTAATTTTAGAGAGAAACAGTGTGAGTGGGGAAGAAGGGGAGAGGGAAAGAGAGAGAATCTTAAGTAGGCTCCAAGCTCAGCACAGAGTTCAAGTCAGGACTTGATCCCACAACCCTGGGATCATGACCTGAGCCAAAATCAAGAGCCAGACCCTCAAATCACTTAGCCAGCAGCCCCAATTTTCTTATATTTTAAATGAAAAGGTGCAGCATTAACTTGAAAGAAATTTTGATAAGTTAAGAATGCACAATTCCTAGAAAGCACTGAGAGCAGAAGGCAAAATGAAAAAAAAAATCAAAAAGCAAGTGCAGCCAATAGGAAACAAATAGCAAAATGATACATCAGTCTCCACCCATGTCAATAATTATATTGAATATACATTGTCTACACATTCAAATTAAAAAACAAGGTTTGTCAGAATAGAGAAAACAAATATGATCCAAATATGTACTACCTATGAGAGACACCCTACGTATATGAAAACAGAAAATAAATGGAAAATAAATGGATGGAAGAAATACCCCCTGCCAAGAGTAAGCTTAATTAGGCTGGAGTGGCAGTCTTAATATCAGATACAGAAGACTTCAGGTGGCTCAGTCGGTTAAGCATCTGACTTCAGCTCAGGTCATGATCTTGCTGTTTCCAAGTTCGAGCCCCTCATCGGGCTCTGTGCTGACAGCTTGGAGCCTGGAGCCTGCTTCAGATTCTCTGCCTCCCTCTCTGCCTGCCAGTCCTCCACTCACCTCCACTCACGTTGTGTCTCCCTCCCTCCCTCCCTCCCTCCCTCTCTCCCTCCCTCTCTCAAAAATAAACATTGAAAAAATTTTAATAAAAAAGATACAGAAGACTTCAAGACAAAGAGTAAACCAAAGATACAGAGGGATATGTTCTTACAATAAAAGAATCAATTTGTGAGTTAAAATAATAACTCCATATGTGTTTAATAATAGAACTTCATAATATATTAAGCAAAAATTGACAAATTAAAGAGGAAAATAGAAAACTCACAATTACAGTTGGAGATGTTAGCAACTCCTCTCAGTACTGACAAAATGAGATGAAATAACCAGAAAATACATGAAAAATTTGACCAAAACTATCAGCCACCTTGACTGATTTCTGAAAAAAGACTCCTAGGAACTGAAGAATATTCATTCTTTTCAAGTACAAATGAAGCATATGCTTGACCATAAACAAGATTCTGTAAATTCCCCAATATTAAAGCCTGACAAAGTAGATTACTGGACAATAACAGAATTAATTTAGAATCAAAAGAGTTTTTAAAAAAGTATAAGTTACCTAGAAAGACTCTAATACGTGGTAGTTAAAATCACGTTAAAGGAATTTTTAAAATTAAGAACTATTTCTTATTGAATGATAAACATAACATATCAAAATGCATAAATAAGTAAATAAAATAGAAAAGAATATTGTCAGTAAATATGGAGGGAAAGATGGAGTTAGAAATATCATCTAAGGCTAGAGAGGATTAAAGAGACACATGACAGGTAAATGTCATACACACTTGTGGGTTCTACTCTGGATTAATGTTAAATTTTCAAATTTCAATTAAAAAGTGAAGACGGGCGGGGGTGGTGGGGCACCTGTGTGGCTCAGTGGGTTAAGTGTCTGACTTCGGCTAAGATCCTGATCTCAGGGTTTGTGAGTTCCAGCCCCTCATCTGGTTCTCTGCTGTCAGCACAGAGCCTGTTTCAGATCCTCTGTCTCCCTCTCACTCTGCCTCTCTCCCACTTGCTCTCTCTCTCTCTCTCTCTCTCTCTCAAATATATATATATATATATATATATATATTTTTTTTTTTTTTTTTTTTTTTTTTTTTTTCAATGTGAAGATTGGGAATTGAAATTCATCAGATGCTTTTTCATCAGTGGAAGCAGTCACATAATTTTTTTTCTAATTTGATTTGTTAATACAGTAACCAATTTTTATGTTATGATCTTTATGCTGTGGAAGCATCTTTGCATTCCTGGCATAGGAAGGTATCATTCAATTAACACATTGTTGATTTCAACTTATTCATATTATATTCAGGATGTTTACTTCAATTTTTAAGTAAGGTTGGCCTATGATTAAGTTACATGTAAAATGCTGCCACATTTTGTGTATTGGGATTATGCCAGAGTGGCAGAAGGATTTAGGAAAGGTTCCATGCTTTCTCTGCTCCAGAAAAATTTATTAATATGAAAATGATCTATGTCTTAAAAATGTAGAAGGCTTTTTAGTAAAATCATCTGAGCCTGGTGTCTCTTTAGAAATCATTTCCACATTTTCAGTTTATGCTATAATTGTTCTATGTAGGCATACAGGGGTTCTACTTAGTGTTGAAACTAATTTTGTTATTTAATAATTTCCTAATACTTTATCCATTTGATCCAATTTTTCATAAGCTTATATTCAAAAGCGTATGTAATATTTTCTTTCAAATTTTATATCTTTCATAGGTATAATTGTGCTTTTTGTTTATTTGTTTCTCAATACTGTTTTTGTTTCTCCTGGTGTTTTTTGTTTTTTTTTTTACCATACTTGTTAATGTTTCCTATATTTTATTCGTCTTTTAAGATAGCATTCGGTTCTTAAATGTTAAATGTTTATCAAATTTTTAGGTTAAATTTCACTAATTTCTTATTTTAATTTACCAATTGTTTTCTAGTGCTTTAGATTTATTTCCCCCTAATTTCTTGAGTTGAATGATTAAATATTTTCTCCAACATTTCTCATTTTCTAACATAATAATTTCGTGATTTCCAATAAGAGAATTTCCTTGAATAACACTTTGGCCACAATACATTATTATGTAGTATCATTTCTGACCTAGTAGTTGGTTAGAAGACTGGTTTTTAATTTCCATGTGGATAGATTTTATTGTGCTCTCTTGTTAAAAAATATATTCTAAATTCTAGATTGATTTTATCTGCTTTTCAGCCACTTTTCCAAGTTTTCTTTCAACATTTAATGCTAAATGCCGAGATAACTCTCTGGCTCAACATTTCTCTTCAACAATTCATTCTTCTGCTGTGTCCGTTCTACTACTGAATGCATCATCTGAGTTTTTCTTTATACCCATGATGATGCTGTTGAGATTTTAATTGACTCTTTTTAATAGAAAAACTGTTCTTTCTTACAGAATGAAATATCCTTTCTTCTTCACCTGAGTATATTAACTATATTTATTTTACATTTTCTATACTATCTTCACTGTAATGATCATTAACACTTCTATTGTTTGGTGCTTCTATAAAACAGTGTTCATTTTCCTTAAATATTAGTAATTTGTGTGTGTGTGTGTGTGTGTGTGTGTGTGTGTGTGTGTGTGTTTGCTCATTTTGCATCTGCTATTCCATGGTTACCCACTGATAGGGGGCTGTGCGTTTCTATGTTCTTAATGTATTTGATGTATTCTCCAGTCAGCATTAGGGGTGTGGCTTATTCAAATAGTCACACCTGTTTGACTTCATTCAATTATTCTTTAAATTACCTAATCCACTAATGACATCTCCTTCTTGCCCATAGGCACTTATTATTGCATAACAATTTACAGAGATTTCTGTGGGAATCAGTATGCAGATATGCATACCTAGTCTTCCAGTTTGATCCAGACCTTGTATGTAATGTAGTAATAATCCATTTATTCCAGTATGCAAGATTTGCATTTATTAAGCCTCTATAATACATGGAGAGTGTTTTGTGAGTTGCCGGGAGATAGAAAATACAAAAAGAGCCCAGAGTTTAGGGAAAGGGAAAAATGTGTACACAGACAATTATAGCACAAGATGGCATGCATGAAGAAAATAAAAATATATACAAAGTATAGGTGGGCCGACAGTGTGCTAAGATTGGTGGGGCAAATTCAGTGATGAAGAGTATTTTATTACTAACCCTGTTCAATCGTGATAATTAAAGCAGACCAAGAGTTTTATCACTGTTTTTTAATTTTCTACAAATGAGAGCACAAAATGAAAGCCTTCTTGCCTGCGCATATGGCAGACGGCTTCCACTGTTCCCCCTTATAGTGACCCTTGGGGGCTCAAAAAGGGATGTGATACACTCTAGTTGGTCATATCGTTTTACACACAAAAAGTCTCTGCAACTTGGCACGCTAAGAGAAGGTGAGGACCGAGAAGAGGTGATACACATAAGAATCTTCAGCTGGACATAGAAACACTTATTGATGAATGGGTATGGACAATAAGGGAGTGGGCAGAGTCTCAGGTGCCTCCCGGCTCTTGGTTGTCAAGGCAAGGAAAAGAAGACACGGGTTTGTCGGGTAGTTCATGCAATGAATATGAAATGCTAGAACATTCAAAGGGAAGAACTAATAGCTGGTTCTGTAAACAGACTGCCAAGTTCAACAAGGAGATTTGTGTTAGAACACACACCTTGTTATAAACCAAGGACTCTCAAGCGTTTAAATGTGAGAAGAACAACCAAAACTGCCTATTTAAAATGCAAATCCCAAGGTCCCTGGGAAACCCTGACGCAATCGGAAGCAGGTGAACCCAGGAATCTGCCATTTGAAAAAGCTTAGGCGATTCTGCTGAATCTGGCCCTTGGACACATGTCAGTAAAAACCACTATAAACACATCAAATTAATAGCCCAGACGAAAAGGACTCTCTGCTACATGATACCAATAATGCAATAAAGTTCATCAACTCCGTGACTAGTAAATCAATTGAGTCTAAGTCCCTCAAATCATCACAAGTCAATTAACTGTCTTTCTGCCCCATCATTTTACAACAGCATTTATGACTTATTTTGCTCCTGGTTTAGAAATAAGCAACAGTTTTATAGGCATATCACATGGTACCTTTTTTTTTTTTTTTAACGTTTTATTTTTATTTTTGAGACAGAGAGAGACAGAGCATGAACAGGGGAGGAGCAAAGAGAGAGGGAGACACAGAATCTGAAACAGGCTCCAGGCTCCGAGCTGTCAACACAGAGCCCGACGCGGGGCTCGAACCCACGGACCGTGAGATCATGACCTGAGCCGAAGTCGGACGCCCAACCGACCAAGCCACCCAGGCGCCCCTGGTACCTTTTTAGCAGAACAGAATCAGCAGAAAAGGAGTGACGTTATTCATATTTTTCGAAAGCTGAATATCTGGACACTTTTAACAAGGTCAAAGTGCAAATTACTGAGAGTTCAGGAAACAAGTGCAGTCTCCTTTCTTTTATGCAGACGGAAAAGAGCTGGGCTTACAAAAATATATTGGAAGGATTGAAAGAAGCATGTGGAGGAGTTTGGGGAGGACATGAGGATTTTAGGGACAGTGACTTGAAAGGAAGTGCAGGATTGGAAGTGAGAATGCCGATATTTTAGCTTTTTTATGTGGTGCTATAAATTCTTTGCAGGGAGAATTTGAATTGCCTATAAATAAAGTAACTTACACCTTCTCATTTCCCTTTGCAAATATCTGTAATGTCTCCATGATGAGAGATCCCAAAGAGAAGAATATTGCCGGTGACAGGAATTTGATACACTGTTTTTATTTTCTCAGACACCTGTTAAAATTATCAATAGATCAACTTCTTTACAGTAGATTCAGAAAAATAATATTAAGTAGCAGGCTTTGTAAGCTGCGGGAAACTTCTCCATTTATCATTTCTGTTCTACCTGGGAAATGTGTTTCTTTGTCCCAAGAAATTGCAGTGCTGGAGTTAGTCTTTAAAGTGAAAAAAAATAACAGTGCTGGGGGAGGAGTTTGAAAATGTATTTCAAGAAGTTATTTATATGTTCTCCAAAGCATTTGCCTGTGTCTGGCAAAGGAAGAAAGAAGCATTTTTATTTAATTGGGGGGGGGGGGGAAGGGGATTAATGGGAGGTTTTATATATTAAATATCAAACTGACCTAAGATAAATGTATAGTACTCTTTTAAGAAGTTCAAAAGGATTCTTTCTGTTTACATAAATAAGGTTGGAACTGATAGGAAATACAAACCACACGTCCGTTATTTGACTGGTCTTTTTTTTTTTTTTCAGCAAGAGAACTATATCTGGTTATTTGCCTCTTCAGTTAGAATAGAATGGGGAGAAATTGAAGCTGGACCATCAAAATAATACTAAAGTTGGTATATAATTTCCACAAGGAAAACTTCATGGAACCATAAAGTTCAGATCTGAGAAGGAAAGGTTTAAAAGGGGTTCTCTCCCAGCTGCCTTTAGGGAGAGAAATGGGGGCTTACTGATGATCAATTTTCAATCTATATGAAAGGAAATGAAACAAATAGAAAAGAGGGTCCAGAATTAGGTACGTGGAACAATTTACAAACAAAATGATTATTAGATATACAAATATTTTATCAGGTGGTGTTATTAAAAAACATGACAAAACCATAAACCTTGTATGTATCCCTTGTTAAAGACTGAAGGGAATTTTTTTTTAGAGGCAGAACAAAAACAAAACAAAACAAAATCTGATCATCTCTCCACATTCTTTCTAGACTTAAAAAATTCTATGATTATTTAAAATGTTTTTTTTTTTTTTAAAGTGGGGGGGCACTTGGGTGGCTCAGGTGGTTGAGCGTCTGACTTCAGCTCAGGTCATGATCTCGCAGTCAGTGAGTTCGAGCCCTGCATCGGGCTCTGTGCTGACACCTCAGAGCCTGGAGCCTTCTTTGGATTCTGTGTCTCCCTCTTTCTCTGCCCTCCCCCACTCGTGCTCTGTGTCTCTTGAAAATACATAAATGTTCGAAAAAAAATTCTATGATTATTCAGAGCAGTTTGTATGTATAATGAAGTTTAAGGTTTGTTCCTTACCTCCATCCCTATAACCAGCTAAATGCCCTTTGCTCGTCATCACCGTGCTCTTTAAATTCATTTTGCCTGATTCCTCATGCATTGTGTGATTGGGCACATGGGTCCTCTCTTCAGAGAATCCCTCCTGTCCACTTCTCCTTCCTCGCCCTCACAGCATCGTTGCTTCCCCACCCCCACAGGCCACCTGCAGCCGGCCATGCCATCAACATTGTTCGGATCACTTGACAATGAAATATTGGATGAGTTTGGACATCTTCCTTCCTTTCCACCAACCACCCTCATATATCCTCAGAGACCAGGTCAATTGTTCCTTCCCCCCCGTGCCTGGAATTACTTGCCATTGTCTCTGTATCCAAGTGGAACTTCTGTTGTTCTAATATAGGCATTTGTTACATTGCTATTGAACAGGTTATAACTTGAATCCCGCTAAAGTAAACACCGCTGAAACCCATTTTATGGCCACAAACAATGGTCTACTTATCTCAAATCAGGTACAATAGTAATAAAAGTAAAAGCCACAGAATCTCCAAATAATTTCACAGTGTTTGAAAAAGATTTGCTCAAAGTCAGATGCCCTACATTCGGGTCTCGTTTCTGCCACAAATCAGGTTTGCGACTTTGGACTTAAGTGTAAATATCTGTACAATGACTGGTTAGTAAGCGTCAAGGACGCCTTGTCTCTCAAAATGTAGGATCCTCTGATAAAGGTCCTTGAAATGGGATCCATTAACTACTGAGATTTGTGTTTCTGACTTTTCTTTCCATAGCAGCCATGTTCCATATCTTCTGGGCCCATGGTCCTCTGGTGCCAATAGCTTCTCTCCAGTGTCTATATTAGGGCTTTTCCTTAGTTTACTTTGTTTCTTGTAGTATTCTATTTCCCTTCTATTTTCTCTTCCCAGACTGTGTAAACTCATATTGGGTTTGGGGGCCTCATAACATCCTACACATTTGCCTATCACAATACTTGTCACAGGATGCAGGGACCATACCTTACTCATATCCACATTTCTGGTGCCTGGCCTCCCACCAGAAACATAGAGATGGTTCACTCATTTCTTATCAAAGGGAACTAATAATACACCACACAATCAGGAGAAATAGTAACATATTCTCAGACTTGTCACTTACTGCTATCTTTCTGTGTGTTTGATATAATTAGAACTTTATTTTTATTTTTATTTATTTTTTTTTAATTTTTTTTAACGTTTATTTATTTTTGAGACAGAGAGAGACAGAGCATGAACGGGGGAGGGTCAGAGAGAGGGAGACACAAAATTGGAAACAGGCTCCAGGCTCTGAGCTGTCAGCACAGAGCCCGACGCGGGGCTCGAACTCACAGACCGCGAGATCGTGACCTGAGCCGAAGTCGGCCGCTCAACCGACTGAGCCACCCAGGCGCCCCAATTTTTATTTTTATTTTAAAAAGAGAGAGAGAACATAAGCAGGTAGAAGGGCAGAGGGAGAGAGAGACAGAGACAGAGAGGATCCTACTCAGGCTGTATGCTCAGCAGAGATCCCAAGGCAGGGCTCAATCCCATAATCCCGGGATCATGACCTGAGCTGAAATCAACAGATGCTCAACCGACTGAGCCATCCAGGCAGCTTTGATATAATCAGAATTTTAAAATAAACCTTAACTGAATGTGACTTCTAGGTCTTTAAGCTTTTGGTTGAGGTAGTGTTGAGAGAAAAATCTACATTTTGTTGGCTAATTATATTACATTATGAGAAAAAAAAGCAGGATTTCAAAAAAAATTCTGGAAGTTCAGTCTTTTGTTTTATTCTGAGCTATTATTTTTATAATTTTGACACGAAAAGCCATGGAATCTTAGGGTGTGAAAGAACCCTCAGGAGTCTTGTCGTCTGATGACACTACCTAATCTGGGTTATGGAAGAACAATTCATTTACAAGATTTGATAGATATTCTGAGAAAAAAAATAAAATGATTTAAAAATAAAGGTCTGTGAGCAAAAATACTTGAGAAATGGTAAGTTTTTAAAAAATCAACTTTGTTGTTCTTGTGGTACTTCTCATTGCCTTTAATATGATAATATTTTTAGTGAATTTCTAAGACTACACAATTATAGACATTTCCTTGACTTTTTGGTTATAGAAAATTTTTGTAATGAAACGCACATTAATATCTTTCAGAAGATTTTCCTTAAGAACAAGTTGGGAGACTTATAGCTTATCTATTAACTTATCTAAGGAAGACTGTAGCTTATCTATTAACACATATGGTTAGTTAGTAGTATAGATAGTTTTAGAACCCAGAACAGTTAGATGCCCTGTTCTATCTGCTTCCTGTGATATCATGGGTTCTAATATCAATTTATACTTCTCTCCAATATTTTATACTACTTCAGAGCAGAGCACAACACCCCTCCCACAAGATGTTCAATAACTAACATTTCTATATAGTATTATAAAAATTTGGACTCATTTCTAGTGTCATTACTCTTACCTGAAAAAGCCAAAGAAATCCTTAATTAAAAAGTCTTCAAGATTTCTGGCAAATGACTCACAACATTGGAAAAAACACCATAAAATAACCCTAAGTAATATTCTATACACACATATGCACATACATGTGAATAATGTGTGTGCATATATATATGTGTGACCATCTATATAGATGAAGCTTTTTGCTCTTCCCATTACTATTCTTTTAAATAGTTATACATTCTTGATTTTTAAATAAATACAATATATCAGTTAAAATTACCAATTATAGAAGCAAATAAGAATTCTATGGTACTTTCTAATCTCGCACATATTTGTTTATCATTTTTCATTGTGCAGGATAAACCAATTAACTTACAGTTTCAAAAATCATCCTTTGAAGACAAGCAAAATATCAGACCAAACTCTGCATTCGACCATGGTACGTGGCTTGAGGCATCTTACTACTTCAAACTTAATTTGTATCAAATTTCCAAATGTGAATATTTACAAAATGGAATCACAATGGCTTATTGCCAAGAATTTAAAAAGAAATAAAACTAAATTCCTTGTTGCAATGACAAAATGCTTAAAGGCCAATACTGTTAAGTATGCAAAGCTTTTTGCACAGTTTAAGAGAAATGGCATAGAATTTGGTCCCCAAAACTATTCTGTTCCTCCATGGCTACAGAAATCTTGCAGGAGAATCAAGTCAGATACCCCTTTAGCCTTTGAGTTCACTGAATATGGAAGAGAGTTTACACAGATACTGCTGGTAACTCCTACACATGTAGGAGTACATATATACATATACATATATGGGTATGGATATGTAGTATATATATACATATATATATATGGGTATATATATATATATACATATATATACATATATATACATATATAGGGTATATATATATACATATAGGGTAGTATATATATACATATATATATACATATACATACATATATATATATATATATATAATTTATATATTCCATGTATATATGGAAGAGAGACTCATGGAATCCTAGACCTAGGAGAAAATGTAGAAAGAACATTTGATGTTTCAATAATACTCCTCTCCAATAAGTTAAGAGTATCAAGGTCCAGTGAGATATGTTCAAGCAAATATTTGATTGAAAAAGAAAACATCCATTTATTGCTTCAGAATCTGGCTAGACCATAATACATATATTGGAAACACACACACACACACACACACACACACACACACAAGTCAGATGGATTCATCCAAATAGAGTGGAGTGGAGTGGGAGGTACCAAGGAGAATTATTTCCAAGAACAGCATTAGCAAATATCTTTCATCACTTACATATGCATTCATCTAACAAACACACATCAAATGTCTAGGTGCTTCCAGTTAAAAGGCTCATATTAAACAAATATTTACTGAGGAAACAGTTTGTACCAGACAATATTCTAGGTGTTGGAGATTCAACAGAGTAAGCGGGCAAGGTCCCCATTCTAAAAAAGCTTACATGCTACCAGGAGAAATATTCCATAACCAATCTCAGACAGTGAGGAGTGCTCTGAAGAAAATAAAAGAGGCTGAGGTGATAGGTCGTTGGAAAAGGGTCATCTGATGACATGACAACCAAATTACAGAAGAATCCACCCATAGAGGGATTTGGAGGGAAAATATTCCAGGCAAAGGGGACGGCGGATGAAAAAGATTGAAGGCGGGAGCATGAGGTATCCAAGGTGCAGGAAGAAGGATACAGGCATAATGAGCAGGTGGGAGGGAGGAGCTGGATGAAGTGAGAGTGATGGTTCGGGCCAAATCATGCAGGGCTTAAGCAGTAAGATTTTATTCTACGTGTGGCAAGAAGATATTGGATGATTTTACGCAGAGGAATGGCATGCTCAGATTTACCTTCTTAAACAGACCACTTTGGCTCCTGTACGGGGAATTGACTGCAGACAGCAAGAGGAGCAGGAAAAACAGTTAGGAAGCTAATGGAATACTTTATTGGAAATGATAGTTTAGAGACTTAGACTAAGATGTGAATAATAAAAGTGTGGAGAAGAAGATGGATTCCAGTTGTATTTTAGAGATCGAATTGCCTAGAACACCGATGGCATCAATTTGGGTGAGTTAAGGAGAAAAACAAGAAGGGACTCCGAGAGACTTGAGCAACTGAGTGGATGAGGGTGGGAGGGAGCCTTTACAGATACAGGATGGCGTGGAAGAGACACAAGTGATTGTGCATATGCGTGCGTGTATGTGTGCATGCATGCGTGTGTACGTGTGTTTGGCTGGGGACAGATTGTGTACTAAGTGATTTTTTTAATACGTTAAATGGAAGTTGCCTATCAACACTTGAAAGAAGATGTCCAGTGGCACTTAGATGTAGGATGCTGGAGTTGGGAGGGAGGTCTGGTTTGGAGATCCAAATTTGGAAGTTATTAGTATAGAGATAGATATTTAAAGCCATAGACCTGAAAGTATTCACCCAACGAAATGGTAAAGGCAAGAGGGCTCCATTCCAAGCCATAGACACCAAAATATTGGAGCAGCCACAAAGATGAGGAGAAGCCAATACAAAAAGCAAAAGAAAAATAACTTTGTACGCGCATCTGTGGTCGTGAATGGAAAATGTGACCAGTCAACAGAAAGTGGGTTTTCCCTCAGCAGTGTTGACAGCAGTGGTTTCTGTCTTATCTTTGCAGTTCTCCAGGTCCTCTCGAGAGTAGATCATGGTGGAATTAAGCTGGAATATTCCACTGCCTAGAATAAAGAAGATGTCATGAGTGGAAATCCACAGACCAGTCTAGATGAGACGAGACACATCCTTGGACAACATCCTTATGCCTACCTGAATACAAACACCAAAAGCAGCTGCCCTCTGCAAAGTGAGGGGGAGAGAGGGAGGGAGGGAGAAAGAAAAAGGGACAGAGCTCCTCCCTAGACTGTCCTCTTCAATGGCATTGGGCTCCTTCCCCACTGTGTCTTCTTTTGTGGTTTCTCTTAAGCTGACCACTGCAGACACAGCAAGCCATAGGAAGAACCCTGGACAAACATTTTCATGTGATCCGTTGTTGTCGTGTTGTTTTTCTCTTAGGTTCTCACGTTTTGGGATCCATTTTCTAATAACGAAGTAACATCCCTGTCAAAGTTCAGAAGCCTTGTGGGGAGGGCTAGGGAGGTCAGGCTACACTGAGTAGTGGCTGATTTCTGCCTTTTGATTTTTCAATACACACATCTGCTACCTCTCAATCTATCAGCTTCCATGCAGCCCAACTAAGATGTGAATTAACTGACATGTATTCAAGCAAGAAGTTATGCTTTATTCCTATTCTCAGCTATGACATTTGAGGAAGATTGTGTGATTAGAATTTTAGGATTGTACTGATGCCGGATTAATTCTCTACAACTGTTAATGGAAGTAAAGGTTTATGAAAATAATCCATTAACTTTGACTGCCTTCCCTTTCTTTAAGGTTCTTTGGAGGGCTGTTCGTGAATATTAATGCTTGTTGTTACCACTTAATTCTGTATCCTTGTACCGTTTCTCTCTGCAGTATCCTTTTTGAAACTCCCAGGGCATCCCCTTCTTACCAAATTCACCTGAAAGAATTTTAATTGTCCAGAGATACTCTGTTTAGTTGAATTTCCTTATTAGCAATGAGTTAACCCCCAAATAAAGCAAACAGCATGGCAAAATAGTGTCGTCACCGAAAGGAATTATTCAGCTGCAGAACAGAAAACCCCACCAGAATGGCACATTCGGGAGTTCGTTTTCCTCACGTAACGAGAAGTCAGGAGGAAGGTAACTGCTGCTGTTGGTTCTGGGCCTAGGTGTTAAGAGATTATGCAGCTTCCATTTTGGAAGCTAACTGTTGTGTAACTAAAGAAGTATGTTTCCTGTTGGAGAAAAGGCCACATGATGAGAGTCGCTGGCTGGTGAGAAACCACATGGTGAGAGAAGCAGTGTGGAGGAGACCAAAGAGCCCGAATCAACAGCCAGCACCAGGTCCCAGATGGTAGAGGAGACCATCTCAGGTCTTCCAGTTTGCCTGAGCTTGCCCCCAGTGAAACTATGTGCCACGGGATTGGGCCATCCTCTGCCGAAGTTCCTCATTCATAGATTCACATGCAGTAAAATGTATATTGTTTTAGGCTGTTCAATTTTGGGGTGGCCCATTACTTAGTAATAGAAAACAGAAACAGAAGGTGTTAGTAAGGTCTCGTAGTGATATATTTCCCCTGGTGGAGCTCAGCCTTTTATAGAACTCTCTGTTTCTCTTTATAATCAACGATGCCCGTTTAGATTGTGTTTAGGGTTATCAGACTGCTGCAGTTACTAGAAATACAATATGTGTGTGTGTGTGTGCGTGTGTGTGTGTGTGTGTGCCCGTCTGTGTGTGTGTGCGCGCGCGTGCCTGTGTGTGTGCACGCACGTGTGTAGGTTTCCGCATCAGACATATACATGCTTTGAATAAAGATCAAATACCTGTTGATGTACCAGTGAATGCCAACTGCAAGGAAAAAATGATGAGAAAATCCATGTGTTTATTTCACTTTTGTCTAACTTCCTAGTCTCACGGACAAATCCTTTACTTATGGATTTGTTTACATTAGTTTATATTAGTCTTGTTTATATTAGTCATAGTATCTGGCATGTTTCTTTGAAACTTCTTTTCCGAAGGCTCTGCTCTGCATGAGGTGGGCACTCTATAAATAACACTAATGTCGACAATCAGGCCTTCATACTCTACTTGAACTTTTTCAATATGTTTTCAAGCCACCAGCTGATGCCATTTAAGTTTGAAAACATTCTTCTCATTTGGAAGTACAGATTTTATTATTTTCATCTTGCATATAAAGCAAGTAAGACATTGGACATCTTATGGTAAGTCTATATATATTTAGCTACTTAACAATAGGCTAGAACAAAGTCAGCCAAAACCTTCACCCAGATCTTCCCTTTTCAGTACACTGTCCTTTTCATACCCTAGTTAGGGAACAGGGCACCGAAAGGTGCTGATATCCCATGGCTTCTTTGTGTGTCCAAGAGAATCAAATTCTTGAGAGAACAACCTTTGAAAAGCAACATATGATAAATATAAGCCTTTTACCTCAATGAGGAACAAGTGTAAAACAGATATAATCTATGTCTCAACACTCAGCGTCTAACAGGTTTTTTTTTTCAATGTTTTTTTTTAATGTTCATTTATTTTTGGGAAAGGGACAGAGTGTGAGTGGGGAGAGGCAAGGAGAGAGGGAAATACAGAATCAAAAGCAGGCTCCAGGCTCTGAGCTGTCAACCCAGAGCCTGACGTGGGCTCGAACTCAGGAACGGCGAGATCGTGACCTGAGCCAAAGTCAGACGCTTAACCGACTGAGCCACCCCGGCACTGCTCAGGGTCTAACAGTTTTAATAGCAAACAAAATCTGCTCAGCCTTACCAAAAGCTTTCTGAAATTAGTAAGCCTGCCAATATGCTGACCAGCCTTCTATCAGCAAATTCCTACTTTACCTATCTACACTCACCTAATTTTCTTCTCTTCCATTCTGTCCATATCCACAAAGTGACAGAGAAAACATCGACCCCAAGACAAATACAACTCTGACACAGATTCCCAAAAAGGAAAGAAAGAGAGATTCTCTATTAAATTTCCTCTTGGCCCTCTGCCTGATTCTCATTAATCCCACCATGGTCACATGAGCCAGACGAAGGAACATGTAAAAGATCAGTTTTCATTTTCCAACTATGGCGAAGAAACATAGCATTACATTCTGTAACCCAGATGTAATTAGGAAGATTACCACTTAAATGTAAAACTGAAGGTTGGTCTTTCACATCTTTATTAGTCATAGGAAGAAAAATGATTAAGCCTGCCTTCCATTAGGCTTGCTTTGATTTCCTTTTAGGTCCTGGGAATGTGAACCAGTGTTTGTTGTCAGGACCGCCAATGTTTAAACCTTCCGAGCAATGTTGGATTCAACAACTGAACACATTAAACAGCTAATGTATAACACACACTCTGTTCTCAGTCAAAAACCCACAGCAACTCCTAAAACATTGTAAGCCAAAGCTTTTGTCATGAGACTATTGTAAACCTGTGATCAAAATCTTGTTTGAATTTTGTTTAAAGCTTTCTGCAGGAGGACGCCCTTTTAGAATACGGGTTCTGGAAGTGTTTATATCACAGGCATTTTATTAAAGTCCAAACCCCAGCCATTGCTGGGAATTCAGTACAACTAATCACTTTATCTCAGTTTGGAGTCAATACTCCTCTATTTACTAACCAGGGTGCTAAATGGAGAATAAGTCTCCTGATGAAAGAGAACAGAAACAGGATGTGAATATGGGGGATTCTCAAGTTTTCCTTTTGTCTTTTTCTTCTACCTCTCTCTTCTCTTTCTTGTTCTCTTCCAATTTCTGCCATGAGGTTCAGATACAGGTGCCCAGAAAGAAATCTGCTTGTGGGGAAAGTGGTCAGAACATTGATTCTTTGTGGGGGGGGGGGGGGGGGGGGAAGCGGGGGCGGGGGGAAGGAATGTTGGTAAGGGTTGAAATTGGCTGAAAGATACTTGGGGGCTGCATTATCCCAATTTCCTACTTTTGTATCATCTTAGGAAACTCTGTAACAAAAATATTTTTTTATATTCCATTGGACAAAATCAGTTCACCAAAGCAGCTAATACTGGTAATGATATCTGAACAACAGAACTAATGGTAAGTTTACTATTTCTCCTTGAAAAAAACAGTACAGGGAGCCTGGATGGCTCAGTCAGTTAAGCGTCCAACTCTTGGTTTCAGCTCAGGTCATGATCTCACATCATGAGTTTTAGCCCCGCATTGGGCTCTCTGCTGTCGGCGCAGAGCCCACATGGGATCCTATGTCTCCCTCTCTGTCTGCCCCTCCCCTGCTCATGCATGCTCTCTCTCTCTCTCTCTCTCTCTCTTTCTCTCTCAAATACAAATGCGTACGACTTCAGCTCAAGTCATGATCTCATAGCTGTGAGTTCAAGCCCCACATCGGGCTCTGGGCTAACAGCTCAGAGCCTGGACCCTGCTTCGAATTCTGTGTTTCCCTCTCTCTCTGCCCTTCCCCCACTCACTTTCTGTCTCTATCTCCCTCAAAAATAAACATCGAAACAACAATAAATAAATAAACAAATAAATAAACATTAAAAAAGAAAAAAAAACAGTACATTTTCACGTTCCTTGATCTATACTGTCAAAAGCCACAAAGAATTTTAATGTCAAAATGACTTAAGGATCTGGTAATCATAGGCTAGTCAGAGGATAATTTGACTCCGAATGTCTGAGTTAAAGCTACTTCACGTAGGTAACAAAGATTATGTGTTTATTTTTTTAAAGTTTACCTTTTTAATTTTGTTTGTAACTTAACAATGTGTTCCAATTATCTATCACTGCATAAAGAGCTACCCTGAAATTTGGTGACTTATAATAGCAACTATTTCATTTGCTCGTGAATCTGTAGATTAGGAATCTGGACAGCAAGAGTGTCTTTGCTTCATGACATCCGGGGTCTTAGCTGGGATGATCTAACTGGCTGGGAATGAGCTGGACTGTTCAGTTGGGCTTACAGGTCTGGATCTCACTTCTTACAGTTGGTGAAGCTTCTCAGTTTCCCCCCTTGTGGCCTCACCACATACCTAACTGCACATACTCACAGCACTGCATTTCTTACATGGCAGTGGGCTTCCCTAGAGAAAAAGAGAACGATGTCAGGCTTCATAAAGGCTAGACTGAGGACTGGCATGAGTGATTTTTGCTGTATTCTATTTATCAAAGTCAATCTGGTCAGCCCAGATTTAAGGAGAGGGACACTTCCTCCTAATGGACGAATCAACTTGCCCAAAGAGGGAGGCAAGGGACTGTCGGTTGTGATCCTTGAAGACTATCTATCACATATTGTTCACTCCATCTGCCTGTGAGAGCTTTATATTTGGGATGCATTTTGGATTTTGAATCTTGAGCACATTGGAAGCTACCATCATCTAGTGGCAACTTATTCTCATATTTAGAAGGTAACTAAAAGGGCAAAGAAAATCCTCTGGGCAGCGAAATGATAAACATCTTTACACTATAAAAGGATACCCTTTCTCACAAATTAAACTGAGATTACTGGTGTAGTAAAGACACAGAGTTCAACTTATACTATAATCCAGACAAAGGGGAAAATGTAATTTTAAAATTCAGTCACTGATCTGTCTTGATCTCCAAATAGCTACCCACTGGTGAGCAGGGGGAAAAAAATGTATTCAATATGCTCTCTGGCTTAGAGCAATGATCTATAACCTAAGAAGTCCACTAGGCAATGTTCAGGCTCCCCCCGCTCCTCTGTTTATCTTCCAAAGAGCACCCGAGTGCAGGGGAGAGAGGATGCCCCAGCTGCTCCCCTCAGCACTGAGGGAAAGGAACCTCTGGGCTTGTTCTGGTCTTTAGATATTTGCCTGCTGGAAGGATCTCCCTACTCTTCCTGGTCGTCATGCCTCCTATTGGTCTCTGGTGTTGCCTGGGGCTGATACACTTGTGGTCCGTTCTTCTGCCTTGGGAAATGCCCTGGATAGGGTTACCCAAACAACTTGGCCTCCCCTTACTCCTGCTGGCTACAGATACCGACTCTGCCAAATCCTGCATCTGGACCAGTGAACTGCACCAACCCCAGCCCCTCCTGAGGGTTGCCCCTCCTTGCATGGTGGACCCCGTGCAGCCCCATGATCTTTTCAGCAGCTCATGCCACTGGAAAACTAAAGGCTGCCAAGAAACTCTATGCTCAGATCCTCTTTGCCTGATCATCCTCTGCAAAAGAGAGTTAAAATAGCCTTGAGAACGCTATCCTACTAAGGCCCACTCACAAAGGTGGCCCTTGGCTGGCACCTAAGAACTTGGATCTGGGGAGAGTTCCCACCACACTGACTGATAAGAATGAACTGGTATCTCTAAACGGTTTGTGCAAACAGTGGGGTTTATACTGAACACCTGCTTTCCTCTGAGTGTCTGGAATTTTGGTATATGCCAGGAAGAGAGTGCCTTCATGATCGGTTCCCAATAAAAACCTGAGGCACTGACGGTCTAATGAACTTCCCGGAAGACAACATTTTACACGTGTTGTCACAATCATTGCTGGGGTGAATCAAGCATGCCCTGTGTGATGCCACAGGGGAGGCCTCTTGGAAGCTTGCATCTGGTTTCCTCCAGACTTCGTCTCAGGCACCATTGCCTTTGCTGATATTGTTTTGTATCTATTCGTTGAAATAAATCACAACCACGACTGAGACTACATGCTGAGTCCTATGAACCCTCTTAAGTAATTATCAAACCTGGGGGTGGTCTTGGAGACCCTGGTACATCCTCTGCTACCATGATGTACTTTGATACATGAATATCAAGTATCAGAGTGCACGGGCCACCCTGCAAGAAGGCTTTCCCCAGACCCCAAATGAGTTAGAAAGAAGTCTGGAAAAGGTGGAAATCAGGACCCACTTACCTTCACTCCTCTCTTCCTTCTCCCTCGCTCTTTTCTTCTCCTGCTATTCAGCCCATCTGAAAAGGGGGGACACATCACTTACACGCCTACTAGATCAAAAGTTGTCGTTAAGCAGGTCAGGCCGTCAGGGGCTAAAGAAGGGTCTTCTCTACTCTGGACTGGAAAATTCCCTTTCAGCTCAACAGCCTGGCTTACAGGTTTTTGTCTCACTGTAAACTCTCAGTTTGCATGTGAAACACCATCCATCTCCTCTCTACGGTCTCTGTGCCAGATGGATGCCTTGGGTGGGACAGGATTAAGAGCTTGCACTTGCAAAGGTAGAGGACTAAGGCACAATGATAAATTTTCAAAATGTTATCCGCATTATATTAGCTTAAACTTTGTAGCTCACTTCAGTGTGAACAAAAAACTACAAAGTCTGTGTGTGTGTGTGTGTGTGTGTGTGATCCCCATACACATCCCCTCAGGCCAATAATAGCATATACATTTCTTCATGTATTCATAACTTTACTTCCTAATTTTCATCTTTTGTTTTTCAATTTTGGAGAAGAGATAAATTTACCTAATTGGAAGGAAACCCACAGGCCATTTTTCCTTGGTAAAGCAGCTCTAAATGAAATATTGGATTTAAACCATCACTACAAGGGAATGTTTAGTGTTGTACATAATCCAATAAAAATGTTTTTAATACATTGTCCTAAAAGTAAATTTTCCAGAGGAGGCTAGAAATGACAACAAGCTGAGTCATCAGTGTTACCTAGTCCAGAGGGTCTGAATGACGCGGGAGGCATGAACACCAAAAAAATGGCTCAAAAGTCAACTGATTAAGGACCAGCACATTCCCATGATGGGAAGCAGCTGCGCCCCTGGGACAGCTCATAGCCCTGCAATAATACCTTTCTGTTTTTCCCCAGCTCTACTGAAATATGATTGACATATAACAACGTGTAAGTTTAAAGTGTACAACGCATTGATTTGATGCACCTATACGTTGTGAAAGGATTACCACCATGGTGTTATCATATCACATAATTACCATTTCTCGTTTGTGGTGAGACCGTTTCAGATCTACTCCGAGCGACATAATCCATTCTTCTAACTCAGGTTCGCCTTACTACTTCCCTTCCAAAACAACCGTCTCCCCTACTGATTTACCAAGATCATTAAGGAAATAAACGGCATTCGGGCAAGCAGGCGTTACCTGATTTCCCCCTGGAGTTACCCAACCCTGAATTTCACTAGCACTTGAGGTAAAAAGTAGCTTGGCCCGGACCTTTCAGAGAAAGGTGGTTGTCCCCATGTGGCCCAGTCTGATTTTATTATCAGACTGCCTTTGTTTGGCATTAAGGGAAAATCCAAAAATAAATGAACTGGGTTCAGAAACCCTGGATGAAAATAACGTTGAAAGGTGCCGTTTACCGCTGGCCGCCGCGCTGCAGGACTGAGCCCCTTGTCTCTACCTCCCCCCCAAGGTCCCCTTTCATGTGACAGCAGCTGGCCTGCCGCCAGGGCGTATTTAACATGAAGCTCTTCGAGTACCACTGCAAAGCCCCCAGCAAACACACACCTCCAAACTTAGTCTTACATATGTAGCCAGAGACATGGATAAATATAGAGACCTAGAAATACATACAGAACTCCCGAGAAACGTGCTCTGGGCCAGAAACATATTGTGAATATGCAAATATCTGTGTCTGGTACTGAAGCTTTGCCCTTTAGCACGTGCTTAACTCATCTTTCTCTCTTTTTCTCTCTCCATCATGCCTCCCCATCACCAGTATCTTCCCATCTGTTTATTTTTTCCAAACTTCCAGTTAAAAAAATATGGTGGCACCTCTTAAAACTAAGAAAAATATGGTGCCACAAATATCACTGCCAGGTGTAACATATGATGTGGCTTCTGGGAGCTGGGGAACGAAATGTCTAAAGAAGGCTGCGTTCAAACTTTCTTACAAAGGTTACCGGAAATGGATTTTATCCATTCTGTCTGAACTCTGTTCATTCCTGGTTAGGTTTCAGGTCTGCTTTGTACTTTAAAGAAATTGTATAATCCAGGCCTTGTCATCAGCTCTCTTAATTTATTTCCCTGAAATGACAGGCCTGGCAGAGGCAGGCCTGCCTCTCAAACGTCTGGATTACAGCGTAGCTATGGAAACAGGAGTTAAAGTGCCCTGAATGTCAAGTTACACTGGTACTTTGCACATCGCGTCCTATACGGACGGCACATCATTTTACATGCTGACCAGTGCAACTGCGTCCTCTCCCTGGTTTACAGGAGATGGTCCCAGAGAAGGAGTCGTGCCCATCTGAACCTTGGGATCTTCTCCAAGGGAAAGCGTAATGGTGGCGAATTGGCTGTATTCTCTAAAGATCTGGTTCAAGTTCTCTATTCTACCAGAAACTAAACAGAACTGAACTGAAATAAATTGATAATACAATATAATATAACATAATAAATTCACATAAACCAATAAGACAGAAGAAGGGAAAACTGAACACATTTTCCACCCCATGGACTCATATTTCCTTCTCTTGTCTAAAAAAGGAGAAAAGGATCTAAGAAAGGATCCCGCTCTAATTCATACATTCCCCCTAGAACTGTCATGAACATTTCAATTCTCAACATTAAAGATCTAGGGAATGTCAGCATCATTATAGAGAAGAAACTACTTTCAAAACCTCGCCAGAAACATTGCCCACCACTAATCTGACATCACTCAGAAAGAACAGGGAGCGAAGAAACGGATAGTTCTGGAGTAGCCACAGTGTACCAGCCCAGCGACCAGACATGAGTTATTGTATTTCATTTCATCTTTGCAAACAGCACTGCAGGGGAGATATAATCCCTGTTTTATGGGAGAGGAAACTGAGATTCAGTGAGGTTAAGTAATATGCTCAAGGCCTCAAGGTTATAAGTGCAACAGCCAGAATTCAATCTGAGGTTTGTCTACAAAGCCCACGTTCTTTCCACTGAATCAACCTAGACAGCAAGTTTGGGGCATGTGAGGCCAAACTGACATACCCTCTCCTTGGCACGCTTCCCTTTCAGTTTAGCTGGTTTAAAAAGACAAGGCATCACATCTCTGGTTGGGTCACAATAATTAGGTGTGGTTCCCTGACACTGAAATCATGTTGGCCCGGCTCCAGCTTCTATATTAGCATTACTCCACTGAAATTTTATCCAATCCTTGATGAGTTATTAAAGCAGAGTCTAATTCAAATGGATGTAGAGAAACTCTATACTTTTAAACAACAGTGGCATAAAATCTAATGGATCCTATATGATCCTTTTATAAATACTTATTATAATTTTTGATGCATCACTGGCCTCATGATAGGCAAAAAAACTAACAGACAAAAAAAAAAAAAAAAAAAAAAACCTACAGGAGATGGAGCAGGAATATTCCTAAGCTCACCTCACTGCAAAATAAGAAAAAAAAAATTTTTTTAAGGTTATGCTTCTGAACGGGTATGATGGAATATGTTTGTATCTGACTTAATGCGATTATTTCTATGTGCAAAATGAAGGCAAAGCTAAGTGATTACAGGTAAGTGTCTATACTTGGGATCTCACGAGCCATGAGAAAAGAGCCTCAAAAAAACCAGAACCCACAAGAATAGGGAAAGACATTGCAAATTAGCTCCTGGAACTAGCAGCCATTGAAGAAGTTATAGTGAACTCCGCTGTCCTACTCCAGCCATTCTTATAGGTTTTTTTTTTTTTTTTTTTAATCCGTACTAATGGATAGATGTAAAGCAACATTACCACTAATGCATTCTGGCTTTGAGTTACAACATTCAAACTGCATCTTTCAGTCCTGAGGGATCATTGCCACAACCCAGGCAGTGTGAATCCAATTCAAAGACGCAACTCTCCCGCTTCAGTGAGACCCATCTACCCTCTCCCTGGAATAGGGATGGCTCTGGAGAGGTTAGCCAGCAAGTCTGAAAGCGTGGTGCTGAGCAGAGGAAGAGAATATGCATCTCAGTTCTCTGCAAAGCGAGCTTCCTTCAGCGTAGAGTTAGTTTATATTGACTGGGAGGTGGGGGGTGGGGGTGGGCACTGAAGGATCCCATGTGTTCTATACTGAAGGAGAGACAGAAAGTCCTAACTTGCAATAACATGGTTAGTGCGGAAGGATCGCTGTCTCCCTCTGCAAGGTCATGCGGGTTCTGCTTTATAGAACAGGAGCTTGGTGGAACAGGAGGAGAATTTTTGCTGTTCTCAGAACACCTGACAGCATCCAAACCACATTCTGAGACACAGAAGGAGGGAACTAATACTCTGTGTATGAATTATCCTTTTGAACATTTACAATACCACGGAAGATTGGACTTCTTATTTTCATTATTCAAGATCTCAGAGTAAGTGAGCGGTGATACCAAGATTTGAACTCAGAGATGCCTGCTGCTTCCACGACTCCTGCTTGCTCTGAAACCACACGGATTGTCTGTTCTGCTTTGCTGGAGCTGTGGTCATCCCAAGCCCTTCCTTGAGTGTTGAGTGGGTCAAATGCACGAATGAGCCCAGATTCTAAGTCCAGAATTAGGAGGACTCCCCAGTCAGTGATTAGAATTAGCACGACTCTCCAGTCAGTGACTTCTCTTCTACATTCTATTTTCTGTCTCTCACCAACTAGAACTATGTCCTATCTTGAGAAATCCAATTCCTTTTTCATCCTGCCTCTGCTTTGGAATAACCCTTTTACACTTATTTAGGAAACAGCAACTTGAGGAGGGGCACAGGAAACAACATTTTTTTTTTTTTTAATTTCAAGCTTCAGGATTTATTTGTAGGCATCTAGCCATTCAACATTAATTGAACACTTACTATGTGCTTAATATGTTCAATGCTACAGAATGCAAGCGTTTTCAGTTAGTTCACAAGTTTAACGATAGAGGTATGAACAGAATGTTTTGAGAACAGGGGACAGGGGCAGATACTTCAACATGTGAAGATGAGGCGAGGTGGTTGAAGGAATCAGAGAAGGCTTCTTAGAGGAGGTTACATGTAATTCAAAATTAGGCATTCTCCACCTAGGCTAATTATTTCATGAACCGTGTTCATGATTCAGGGTTTATTCCGCGTGTGTCTCTTGTGTAAGTTTTGCAAAATTTGTGCCGTGGTCTTGGGAAAGAAAAAGTATTCTGAGGTTGTATTTTTTTTCAGCAGTGTCAGATTGATGGGAAACTTTGAGACTTATCTGGACCGTCTTACACATGCCCCCCGTGGGGGCCCACCTCTCCCTGGCTGGCTCAGTTGTCTGCTTTGCTTGCTCCAAAGTCACGTGGTGCCCCGGGAGGACAAGCTTCCACTTCCTGCCAGTTTTCCTCCAGGAACAATCAAGTATGTTTGAATGAGGCGAGGCCACATGAATTCACCGCTGACCAAAGTCAGCCAGAGAAAGAAAAGGTGAGTTTCATACCTAGGAGCTTTCTTAGATGCTGCGACAAATCTTTCACACATAACTCCATCTCTTTCCCCCAGGCCTAAGTGAGAGGCACAAAACTTTCCAAAACCCCTCTCCACACCATCCTCCCTTGTGGAGCTAGCTAGACCCCACGGGGCTACACCTGCAATTAGCATTTCCTCGGGGGGGTGTGGTTTTGTCCCATCGTAAAGGCTTTTTCACAAAGTACGGTCCCAGTGTCCAGGCAGCTAGAAGAGATACAGTTTGGCACGTATGGGCTCTCTGCTCAATTTGATCGAATCCCAAGTGAGTTCTTGGCTCGCCTCGCTTCTGTGCTAACAAGAATGCATAAAAGGGTTTTCCCTCCATGTTTTGTCTATTTCCCCAAAGGTCATGGCGACTGCCACATGTTCCCCTAGAGGGATTGACTCTACACATTCCATTGTGCTCCATTATCCTGAAGCATTTCCCCTCCTTCCATACAACAGATAGCCCACCCCATCAGCACAAGCCATTCAACATATGCAGGTCTCCACATATGGGTAAGAGATAAAAGCAGGCTGCATGTATGCATAATACCAGGCAGATCATGACAAAACTATTCATAATTATAATCCCCTTGCCATTTGGTACCTGAAAATCAGTTGGCATCTAGAACAAACTTTCATTCAATCCACTGATACATATAATTGGTGTATGTGCAAACACTGTGGGGGTTTTTTTATATTTCTTATAAAAATACATATCTTGTGATACTCCAGATAGCCTTTAAACGCATATGCACCCACCCCCTCCTTTGTTAGTCTTTTAGGTAATGTGCTCTAGAATGATCTTAACCGACTGAGAATGTGAGCGCAAAAGTGAAGATGGTTTTAAACCCCGCCAGGACGTAGAAGTATTACATTTCAGTCCCTGGATTCTTTTTCATATTTTGAATTGGCTACACTCGATTTACTGGTCTGACTTACCGAGTGCTTTCTATTTATCCCCTACCCTCCAATCCCCCTACGGAGCTACTGTAAAAACCGTGTCCTTTAAACAGAGAAACACTCTGCTGTCCTGGTCGAATGGAAGGCTGCACTGCACACTTCGGACGGCTGAAGTTTTCTCTGAAATGAAATATCGGAGCCATAACTCAGTTTCTCTGGCAGTGAACCATAGAGGCCATTTATCAGGATGTGGCAGACATTTATCTCCTCAAATACTCCAAGGCAGACGGAAATAGCATCTAGCCTCCTGTCAGAATAAATAACCCGATATTGCCCACCACCCATGAAAAGACCCAAACAGATCAGTGGCCATATCTCAGCTCGAGACAAACCCAACCAGTCAGCTACAAACTTTGGTTCCCACTTCCTCTGTGGGCATTGGCAGGCCCCTTCCGCAATGGGCTGACATTCTAGAACCAAGGTCTGCTGGCTTCTGGGCCTTTGTTGATTATTTATTTATTATTATTTTTTTAATGTTTATTTATTTTTGAAAGAGAGAGAGAGACAGAGTGTGAGCGGGGGAGAGGCAGAGAGAGAGGAAGAGACAGAATCCGAAACAGGCTCTAGGCTCTGAGCTGTCAACACAAAGCCTGACATGGGGCTTGAACTCACGAACCATGAGATACTGACCTGACCCAAAGTCGGACACTCAACTGACTGAGCCACTTAGGCGCCCCACCGGGCCTTTGTTTTGACCCTGTTAGTAAGAAGTCCAAAGTTAATGTGTTATTTACTACCGTAAAGTTCCAATCTTGCCCTCTTTTGATTTTATTAGAAAAAGGACTTTTTCCATTTTCCAAACTAAATACAAACATTTAAAAAATTACCTCTGCCAAAGAATAATTTGGGACAAGATTTTCCCTCTTTAAAATCAAATCGGTCTCATACTTAAAAATGGTTAAAATAGTAAATTTTATGTTGTGTGTAACTTACCACAATTCAAAGCAATTTTTTTAAATTTTTTTATTGTTCATTCATTTTTTTGAGAGATAGAGAGAGAGAGACAGTAATCTGGGGAGGAGCAAAGAGAGAGAGAGAGAGAGAGAGAGAGAATCCCAAGCAGGCTCCCCAGGGCCAGCACAGAGCCCAACGTGAGGCTTGAACTCACAGATCATGACCTGAGCTGAAACCAAGAGTCTGATTCTGAACTAACTGAGCCACAAAGCAATTTTTTAAATAATAAAAAAAAATACAGTCTTAAACTCAGGAATAGATAAAATAAGGAAAATGCCAGATTTTAAAATATAGTCCTTTCTTGGTTGTATCATTTATACTACATCTAAGTTCTCAGAAGACAGGCACAGTGGTAAACCAGCATTTTTCCCCTGTAATGCTGGCCTTATGTTAGAATTGTGCGTTAAATTTCTGAGACACCCAAAGCTACACAGTGATACTTTAATTTATGGAATTTATAAACATAGCCAATTCCAGACATTGAAAAGGCTAAACTAAGCCTAAATAGACTAACCTAGGATTTCTAGCCAGTCCTTCCTCCTTCCATTCCCAAAGAGGATTTTGATCCAAATTTTGCATCTTTTACTGTTTTTTTTTTTTATGAGAAAATACTCATTGAACCTCTTGTTCTTAGCTAAGAAAATCTCTGACTTTAGATTTGAAAAGTTACAAAAAACAAAGGCATTTTCCTTTTTTTTTTTTGAATAAAAACATGGATTGTTTTCCCCAAAACTTCCCCCTACCCTTTTTTAAATGTGCTTTATTATTATTATTATTATTTTGATATAGAGAGAGAGACAGACAAAGCATGAGTAGGGAAGGGGCAGAGAGAGGGAGACACAGAATCCAAAGGAGGCTCTAGTCTCCCATATGTCAGCACAGAGCCTGATGAGGGGCTCGAACCTACAATCCTTGAGATCACGACCTGAGCCGAAGTTGGACATTCAACTGACTGAGCCTCCTAGGCACCCCCCCACCCACCCTTTTTAAAAGTAGCTTCATCAAGGTTCCTGAGAGATTATTAAATCTTCAAAGAGAGGTGGTGATATACAGCCTCTGTAACTCCACTTTTCATGGCACACTGCCACGTCCTTAGTAGGTGTTGAGAAAGGCATGCTGGAATGATTTGAATTGGCAAAACAACTGAACATTCTTGAAAAAATATTTGCGAGATGACAAAAACATAAACATTGTCTTTAGACGAATCAGTGTCCGTTAAATAGCCAAACACTGCCCCTGAAAAATGAATTATCCAGAAAGATGGCCAAAGGGTTTAGCCTGGTCTAGGCTCAGACGCCTGGCCAATGGGAGACAATTTTTGACATTCGGGTCAAGCCACATTTGAGCATCTCACTCTACAGCTATGTTTGCTAACTTTCCAAGCAGGTCATATCTCACACCCCCACCTCCTTGCACAAGCTGTCCTAGCCACATAGAATATTCTCAATATTGCCACCTGGCAAATGACAACACACAATTTAACACACACTCAATGGTCTGTGAGGTCTTCTGTAACACTGCTCGGCGAGACTCAGGGGATCTCTTCTTCATCTCCCAATGCTTCTGTGTATCTCCCCACTAGACACCTCCCCTCATGTTACATCTGTTTGTGTACATGTTTTTGCACTCCCTCTAGATTATGTAGCTTATGTAGTGCCTACAGAGTGGAGAGTCTGTTCCTTGCTTATCTTTATGTCCAGGAAACGAGGGAGGAAGGCAGAAAAAAGCAAAGGAAAGGAGGGAGGGAGGGAGGAAAATAATCACAATCCTAGTGCCGAACAAAAGTGGACGATGCATTCATTCACTCGCTCGTTCATTCTTTTCATTCACTCGAGAGACTGGGGTTTAGGAAGGCGCTCAGAGGAGTTAAAAGAAAATGCAAGCTGTTGTCTTAAAACCAAAAGATAAGCATATCAGTGAATCGCTGGCCTCCAGGTCAAAATCAAGTGAAAATGCCAGAAACCCAGAAGGCTGTAAAGTTAAGAGGCACGAGGTAGGGCTGGATTGAGAGTTCACAGGTCAGGACATTCGGCCCAGTAGTCACTGCCCTCTTCACATGGGGCATGTGTGGTTTTCAGTTTTCTGCAGTTCCTACCATGCCCAATGCTTCATCTACCTAGATTCATTCAATTATAATACCAATCTAGACTCTGTAGGTGCTTGGGTTTTGGACCTATGACCTAAGGGACCCACAGGACAAATGATTTTTTGGAACTCACCCGATCCACTGACTTGGGTGCCAAGAATTTAGACCTATCGAAAAGAAAAATAGCTTATTACTGACAATGTTTTTTAACCACGAGGCCATAAAGCCTTTGGTAATGTCTCTAGCCTCATTCATCAAACCAGATATTCTAACAGTCGCTTGAGGGCAAGGAGCACTTGATGACAAATGACTAGTAAAATACATAAACACGCAGACACGGGCACCACCCTCACCACCACCCCACCACTACCATGAGAACAGTAGGAACAAAATATACTATACAGGCCCTTTCCCCTCACGACACTGATTTTTTTTTTTTTGCTCCCCTCCAAGGAAAATTTTATAATTCTCTACACAAGAATTATACGGTACAATACCTGTACAATACCAGCAATGATCTTTTCTTAGCTCTGTTCGAGTAAGAGTTACGATCCCATCACTCAACACAAAAATACAGCTGCTATCACAGGACGGTTGTTCGTTTTCAACAAAGCGGAAAACTGGTTGTGTTTAGTTCACGATTTTTTTTTTTTTTTTTTTTTTTAATGACGCTGTGCATATTTTTGCCTCCTTGAGAGGCAGGGCTGGAGGAGATGGTAGGGAACAGGAAGTCCTTGAAATCATTTGGCTTTATGAAAACAAAGGGTCTAAGACATTCTTCATTTGCTCTAACCATAATCCATTGGACTTGCATTTTGTGCTCTGTCTATCAAATCAAACCCTCCCTGAGGAAAAGCTGATTCTTTTAGGCCCAGTCTGTGCTCTGAGAGCTCAAGCCACATGGCCTACTTCGATAAGTCCCCATTACCACCGACTGCGTTGGTTTCGGGCCAAATCCCGAGGGTTCGTAAGATGGATCATTCAATCATCTGAGCAATCAATCCCGAGAGCTTGCCGATCTGGCCTCCCCTCGGCTGAGCTGGGGAGTCGCCTGCTTCGTGGCAGAGTGGACGTGGCCCCGGGAAAGCTGGGAAAGCGGCTGCAACACAGAACCTCCCCTTTCAAAAGCCTCCCCGCAGATACTTGGCGCGAGGGCAGCGGGGAAGGTGTGAAAACAGAAGCCAGGGCTGGGGTAGGAGGCTGGGAAATTCCATCCTAAACAGGTTTCACTTAAAAAAAGAAACTGGTTACTTGACCCTTTGCAAAAACCTCACGCCCCACGGTGCCCTTCGGGAAACTCCAGCCTCTCAACTATGTTGTCACACACTGAGCCCACACCCAGAGCGTTAAGTATCACTGGCTGCAGGACAGAAAAATGTCATCATTCCCTCCTCCTGGCTGGTGTCTTTAAATAGCTCCTCTTATTTACGGGTGTACATAGTGTTAATGTCCTTCAGTTGCTCCATTTCCAAGGATGGAAAAGCAGTTGCTAAGCATTTCTAAATGACAGCCCCAGGGTTCATTAAAAATATGGCAAACATTTGCTAAGCTCATTAAGTGCAATTTTTGTGTGTGTGTATCAGATTCCTCCTCTGCATGTTCTGCGTGACCAAACATCTATTAACCCTAATCCCATTGATGAGTCTGATACATTCAAACCGGCAATTAGACAAAACAAAAGGGATATTTATGGAGAGACTCCTAAATGGGCTTTCATATTGGTCTAAGCTGTTTGAAAACGACAATTTAATTCCCCTCTGTTAATCCCTTGCTTCCAGAGCACTCTCTTTGTTTGATTACAGGCTGTCAGATTTAGGGATTCTGATTGAATCAGAATTTGAGGCAAACTAGAAACACATAATAATTACGCCAGTTAAGCACCGTTGCCTCCTGTATAAGCAAACGAAGTGTTCTACAAATGAAGGTTCCTCAGCACAAAAGATTTCTAAAATGTGCTGCTTGTACAATTAGAAGCCATAGAATATGAATTAGGCGGTTGTTTCTCTGGATCCTTTCGAAAATCCTCCACTTGATGACTTTGGTGGTAAAATATCATGCACGAAATCTGTTGACAAGGCAAAAATATTTTAAGACGGGCTCCCTCTGCTCTTCTTCCCCTCCACTCCTTTGCCTCCCGCCCCAACCGCGGCTGTGGACTCGTCTGACCCACAGTGGTTAATCTGAGCACCGGCTCTCAGTTGGCCATTCCAGCTTTCCATTAACTCAGGGCCACGGTGGTGTTATTATTAGAGTCGGAAAGGATTCTGCATCACTTACATGGTGTAAAGCTGGACAAATAAACAAGTACTGACTATGGATGTCTCCCAACCGCACTGGGTCTCAATTTTTGAATGCGCTCTTTCAAATAGCAAAATGACCCTTCTCTAGCTTGTAAAACCTCTCTTTGTTTTCCCTCAAAGAGAAGGAAACTCACCCAGAGGAGTGGACTTTTGACAGAGTTCCCCAGCAGTAACATCATTTTCAAGTGGCTCTTGACCAGCTGAGCTTTTTCAAAGTGTAACTTTTATAGCCACAAAGGATCATGTCTTATTTGGGTTCATTAAATTTCCTCTTACTCTGCAAAGGGCTGACCAAAGTCACAGCTGCCGAGAGAGAGAAGCCAACCCTTCATCATTCTTCAAGTCGATTCAGCACTGGTCAAGGCTCTATTTGAAAGCTTTATGCAGATTTAGACCTCATAATTTAGTCTCTGTTGGAAAGCGGAGAAAAAAAAAAAAAAGAATACCCTTGTTCTGGTTAGAAACAGATCTCCTTTCGCTACCGGTAAAGTTCTGGTGTCACCAATGTTAGCATGGCAGCAAGATGCAAGTTGACTTTTGAAGTTGCTGCCTGACTGAGGCAAGGGTGCTGAAGCTCACAGTGAGTAATTTTATCTAAGAAGCAAAAAGAAAATGAATGTGAGTTCAACAAAAGCCAGACTGTCAACCCGGGATCATCCTCAATATCTTCTGCTCTCTCCCCTAGGGAACTACATTACCCAGAATCCCCTGCCACCAGGATTATGGGGCAGATGCTTCTAAGGAAAAGTCCCACTCAGCATTTGGAAAGCAGGGAGAAGCCCTTCACCTTTCTCCAGTAGCAACTGAGGTCTGGTGGTTTGTAAGTCTCTGAATCCTATTGCAAAATCACTGTGTGGCTGGCTATCATGGTTTCCCCCTGCTTCTTGCACTTTCCGGTTTCTTGGGCACCAACAATTCCCTCCTAACCTTGGCTCCCAAAGGCTGTCGATGATGTGCAAATCTCTAATTCCCTGTTTTAAAATACTTTCTGCTTCAAATACGTGGCCAGACTCTGACTGATAAGGTACTAGATATCCAGAGCTGGAAAAGAGGGCTGAGTCGACCGAGGCCAGACCACCTTGTGAAGGATGGGATCTGAAACTTAGTGTCGGGAACCTCCTATCTCACTCAGGCATGTGAGCATCCTTTCAACAAATCATTACTGAGCCCCTCCAATATCCTAGACCCTCTGGTGGAAACTAGTGATAAAGAAATACGCTTCCTAACCCAGAGACATTATACTATAATAAGCAGGTGGGAAGGGGGGAGGTAGAGAACTACATTTGCAATTGTTGAATGTCTTGGAGTCCCAAGAATACACCTACCACAGTGTCTTAAGTTTAAAATGTGTTCAGTAACTCATGAATGGATGATAAAATAAATGACTATATGAATAAACTGTGTGGTACATAATATATGCTTGTTAATTGAGCTATCCACGTTATAATAAAATATAATGCTACAGATAAATAGTAAGCCCAGTGGGAACAAAAAGGAGGGAAGTCTTGGGGGAATCAGAGAGGGAAGGGGACATTTGAGCTGAGGCTTGAAGGATGGGAAGGAACAAGGTTCTATCGTTTGGCCACGATGATGAAACACCAATGCAACCAGTTGAAAAGAGCGCTCTGGACCCTCTTGCTTGGGCATCTTCAGACCTGTCTTTCTGGATGAAGACTTTCTGGATGACTGAGCTTTCCCACCTGTGGGAAAGGGAGCCTCCATTGACCTGTTCACTACCAGCCCTGTGATTCTATGAGCTCTCGGGTTGGGAAACCCACACATCGCCCAAGTATGCCCTGTGAGTGACGCAGGCTCTCATTTCTGCTGGAGGAAATGAATTCAGAAAGAAAATGATAATCTACAGGGAGTAACACCCACACGGTTATCACTCAAATGATCCCAAAAGGCTCTGAATCTGATTGGAGTGGTGCTTCATAAACTTCCTTTCAAGGGGTTTCTTTGTCATCTTAGTAATTATGAAAGACTTTTATAGTCTGATTAAATATGTTCAAACCCTGTTCGATTTTATACTTATTTTAAAACTACACCCATTGTTTCTCTTTCCCTAATTTTCTTTTTCTTTTCTTTTTTTTTTCTTTACATATGCATCTTTAGTATCATGAATTTCCCCCTTTTTTCCCCTTCCCACCTCTTCTTCAAACATCTACAATAATATCCCAGGATCAATTCTAGGTGACCTCTTCATTTACCTATTTTTCCTGATGTATTTTTCCTGGTCTTCTCCTGGCAGAGTCCCAGATCTGCAGGGTGGCTGCGGGCCTTGCTAGTTTCCATGTTTATTGAATATTTCACTTATTTATTTATTGGTTCGTTCCACTTATGCGCATGGCAGTGCTCTGGGTGCTAAATATATAGCAGTGAACACATTAGGCAAGGTCCCTGCTTAGGGAATTACATCCTGGATATATTGTAAATTAAGTGAAAGGAGTAAGTAATTTGCCACTGGGGCCCCCTCACATCCCTCTTCCAACAGCTGTTTTGTCTTGTGTTTCTCCCTTTACTCTGCTCACTAGCAAAACTTCTCTCTACCTTGGTTCCCCACAGCTGCCTGGTCCTCCCTGAAGATCCTCATCAAGCATGCCCAGGCCATGCTGGGCTCCACCTATCTCACTCAAATTGAATCAATCGATCTCCTATCCCCATGTTTCTCAAATCAAGATATGTGTACCATATACAAGAAATTTGAAAAACTGCAGAGAAAAATCCACTGCATTTTCCGAAGACGCAAAGTCCACTAGATGATAAACGAGGATAGAGCAGAAAATGAAATAGGAAATTAACATAAAAAATTTCAATATAATAAGGAAAAAAGAGACATCATGTGGTTGGTTGCTTTGAACTATGCCCCGGTGTCCCCAAGAGCAGTAAGAGAGAGACAAATGGGAACAGAAAGGGAAATCAAGACAGAGACAGAGGTGAGCTGGGAAGCAGGGAGGTACATATACGCTCTCCAGAACTATACCAAGAAACCCTTGGGGGCCGTGCCAGATCCCGGTTCCACAGGGCTTGGATCTCCAGCCTTATCCCCACACTGCTCTCCTGCTGAAAGCCCTCCAAAGGCTTCCTGTGGTGATCAGAAAAGTGACCTCAGCCTTCTCTGTAGCATCTGCCCTCGCCCAGACATCAGAGCATGGCTACCCTTCCCCCCTACATGTCTTTCTTCAGCCCCCGGGGCTTTCTTTTCTTCCTCAATGTGACCACTTGTTCCCTCCTTTGAGGTTTTGTGGGAGCTGCTGCTCTCTTTGCTCACAGAGCTCTCCATCCTACCCCATTTTCACCCACATCATGTCTTCAGATGGTTAGAATCTTTCTCCTTGTCATTTGCCTTTCACTTAAATGACATCTTCTCAGGGACATGTGATAACACCGATCCAAAGGAGCCTTCTAGTCAATTACTCCAATATCGCCCTCTTTTATTTCTCGGCACAGCAATTATCACTATCTGAAAAGATCTTATTTGAGTATTTGTAGAGTTGATGTTTATCTTGGCCAACGTTGATTTCAAGTCCCATGAAAGCAGGATCTTGCCTGTCTTATTTCCTGACACATGCATTTCCCAAAAAGTCTGGGATACAGTAGGCACCCCGTTAATGTTTGCTTTGTCATTGAAGATTAAGGTAACACATTGCATAAGCCTTTCCTGAGAGAAAATGAGAAGAATGGCATAAAAAAAAAAAGAGAGAAGAAAAAGTTGTACAAATGAAGATTTGTCTGTCTTACTTTATAGTTCGCCATGGAACCATGTCAACATAGCTATTTATATGGGTAGCTGATCATACCTACAAATTCCCGAGAATCGTTCATTTTGTCAGTCAAATTGAGATTTGTTGTTCTAGACATTGTGTCAGGCACTGAAAACCTAGAGATGAATGCTACGTTATTTATACATTTGAGGAAGTGGGGAGAAAGTTGCTAACAGTCTGGAAAGCGCTTTGGTGGAGTTGTGTACAAATTATTTTGAGCAGAAGAAGGACTGGCTAAGTCTTGCCTGGAAGAATTGCAGAAACAGCATTAACATATGTTTTGGGTCTGGAAAGATAGGAGGACATTTTATAAGCAGAAAAGAAGGGAAAGTTCAGTCTAGGTACAGTGGCAAGAACGTGTGCCATAAAGTAAAATTGTAAGATGTGCTGATTTTATAATCAGGGGAAAAGCGGATGTTTCCCACATGGTGGGAAGCCAGGAAGTAAGAGAAAAAGATGGTGGGAGGTGAACCTGTGAAGTGTCACTGCTGTCAAACTATAAGATCTGGGCAGTCCTGGGGCGCCTGGGTGGCTCAGTGGGTTGAGCGACCGACTCTAGCTCAGGTCATGATCTCACGGTTCGTGAGTTCGAGCCCCACGTCGGGCTCTGTGCTGACAGCTTGGAGCCTGGAGCCCGCCTCGGATTCTGTGTCTCCCTCTCTCTCTGTCCCTCCCCTGCTCATGCTCTGTCTCAGAAATAGATAAACATTAAAAAAAAATTTTTTAATAAAAAAAAAAAAAGATCTGGGCAGTCCTTTGGCCACCTGGGGTTATGGAGAAGGGGAATGGTGACAAGATCAGACCCGTGTTTTAGAAAGGCAAGTGGAGGCCATGTGGAGAACGCTTGTCCAGTAGCCATGCCAGGAGACCCAAGCCTACTGCATGGATACAAGCAAGAGACGACAAAGGCCGTGCCTTGGGATGGAGGAAATCAACCAGGAGGTAGATGCGTTGATACTCACTCACTAATCAGATGGGTGTGGTGAGGAAGTGCGAGAAATTATGGACGAACAGGGAAACTGTCACAGTGGTCACGGCAGGAACAGACTAGGAACACAGGAGAGAGACCGCTTTGAAGGGAATTCTCTCAAGGAGCTAATATGGTTGAACGCATGGCTCATTCCAGCAGCCCTGGCATTTTATTGGTTGTTAAAAACCTCTAAGCCTTAGCCAGTGGGTATTTAAAGGCTGAGATAAAAAGCATCATGACAGGCCAGCAGGGTAGGTATTTTTAAGACAGGGTGTCTGTCCCAGCATCCCGGCCAGTCACCCACAAAGACCGCGGCCTTCATTAACGGAGCATGGGCCAAACCCGCCGCCAGCCACCACTAACCCCCCCCAGCCCCCCACCCCCGCACCCCCATTGTTGTTGCAATCCATCTAACGTAATGAGACCGCTTTGCAATTCCATTATGATTCACTCTCAAGTTTAAAAGCTGTAGTCAAACTACGAGGCGAGAAAGGCATTAGGGAAGCGTGGTGACATCCTTTGGAGTTCCGCAGGCCTCCCTGGCAGCCGAGCCAACCTCCTGAGCGTACCTCACAGAGGGTATTTGCCAGTCTCTTTCTCCAAGAGCATTAGTAAAAATCTATAGCTCCCGGTTGGAGACCAAATGCAGCTGCCACATCCTGTGTGATGCCCACAAAGTGCTTCACATGGACAGGCAGCTTTCTGAGGCTGCTTTATTTCTTGTCAGCCATTCAGACCTCACTCCAACAGAAATCTTTTGTATTTAGGCTAGTGGCCACAAAACCAGAATGTGTCTTCTGGTCAAATGTGCCTTTTATATGTCATACCACGCTTCTTTTCCTCCCTGATTTTTTTCTTTCTTTCTTTCTTTCTTTCTTTCTTTCTTTTTTTTTTTTTTTTTTTTTTGTAAGATGGAAAAAATGCAGTTGGCTTTTCCTGATGCCACTTTCATTACGGTCATAAATGTCCTAACAGAAGCATATCTGTTCACGTGGAGGCTGCTTGTGCCCAGAGAAATGCCATTCACAATTCAATAACTGTATTTGCCTTATTGCTTTGGAATAGAGGATGCCTCAGTTCAAATTTTCTGCGAGGTCACTGACACATTGTCGGAGTTTGATTAGTAAAATGAACCAATAAATCTCTTCTTTGGTTCAACAATGCTTTCTATAGTCCAGTTCTCAAGTCGTCTGGGTAATGTCTGTATGGTTTTGAAAGAAGAGCCTAGAGCATTCTTCTTTAGCTCAGCACTTTCTTCAGCCATCATATGAGACTGAAGGTTATGGGTTTCCAGATCAAAGCTCTGAATTGGCCTGAAGCCTAGCTAATTACTCTGCTGGCACTCAGCCCCTTGGGAGATCAGATAGGCCTTCCTCACCTTCAATACTGCTAAGAAATGGGGAATTATATCCTGGATAAGGAACTGAGAGGAGTCATTCACTGCAGACAGGGTTGAACAGAAGTATCTGTTGGAAGACAAGGCCCCTTGGCACCATATCTGAGGCTCATGAATGACAAAGCAGATGTGAAACACCGTTGGGGGCAAGTGGATTGGGAAAGAGCTGAGGGACCTTTCCCATAATGCTAAACCTCCCTGAGAGAGAGCGTAGTCCAGCGGAAGGAGAAGCCTTCCTCCGGCCAGAAAACTAGCGGATCGAAATAGGCAAAACTTTTGTGTTTGGGCTTTAATGCTCTTTTAAAAGTGATTTTTAAGAGCAAGTCTATAAATCTCTTGGCTATTCCTTAAAGAAAAACTCTCCAATAGTTCATAAAGCAAACATCTGTTCACATTCTTTGATCAAGGATCAATACCTTTTGTTAAGTGCTAGGAAATCTCAAAAACTCAACAAGCAAGGGTCTCTCCCCATCCAAGCTTCTCTTCCTATTAGTCTGAGGAGACAGACTGCCACAGAATTATAAAAATGCACACAGAGGTTGTTGATGGAAAAGAGCTGGTAAAAGTATGTGAGGATTAAATGCACTTAACTGTCATGGGAGAGGGAAGATTAGATTTGAGCCTTGACTGATAATTTGAACTTGAACCAACAAGGTACGAATGGAAGAAAATTGTAGATGGAAAGGACACCAGAAGCAGATGGAAATAGTTGAGAAAGTTGAGGGCATGTCGAAGGAGTCGTGCGGAGCACTGAGTTTTAGAATGTGTGGTTGGAAAATGGAGAATAGCAGGAATGGCCAGATTTCAAGTCTGAGAATTTGGGGATTTCTTCTGTATGCATATGTAAGGAGCCACTGAATGGCTTTGGGGAAGCAAAATGTGTGACCAGATCTCAGCTGCAAGGTGACGATGAGAAACAGTGTGTATTTTGGACTGGAGGGGTGAGGTGCCAGAAAGAGTCTGGTTATAAGGGTATTATGAATTCCAGACAAGAGGTAAGGCAAATCTGATAGTAACGAGAGAGAGAATTGGTCAAGGATGTGTGTAATAGGCTAAATAATGGCCTTTCAGAGAGATGTTCACATCCAAATCCCCGGAACTTGTGTATATGTTACCTTACATGGCAAATGGGACTTTGCATATGTGATTAAGAAAACTAAGATGAGGAGATTACAGGGCAGGTTCAATGTAATCACAAGAGTCCCTTATGTGACAGAGACAGAAGGATCAGTCAGAGAGAGAACATGTAAGGATGGATGCAGAGATCAGACAGGAGAGAAGATGCCATCCATCTAGCTCTGCAGGTAGAGTAAGGAACCATGAACCAAGCGATGCAGGGTCCCCTAAATGCTAGAAAAAGCAAAGAGGCAGATTCTCCCCCTAGAAAACGTAATTGCTGATGGCTTGATTTTAGCCCAAAAGATTATTTTGGACCTCTGGACTTTAGAACTACAGGGTAACAAATCTGTGTTGTTTTTCAGCCACAGCATTTGTGGTCATTTGTTATGGTGGCAATGGGAAGCTAATACAATGTGAGACACAGCTCCCAGGTAGTACTGGCATTATTTATCAGCTGATTGTGTCTGTCAAATGAGAAGAATAAAAAGCTCATAATGGCTTAGTCAAATCATTGATAAAATTAATTAGCCATTAAAAAAAGACAAATTTGGCAGAGGAGAGTATGATGAGAGAGAATGATATTCAAAGGAAAGAAGATAGAAAAAAGAGACTTTAGAACAGAACCTTGGAGAACCCTACATCAGTCCTTCAGCACGAGGATGACCGAGGTCCCAAAGAAGGAAAGGAAAAGGGACTAAAGACCTGAATCTTGCTCTATGCCTAATGCTATGCCAACAACTCACAATATTCATCTTATTAAAGAGCTCATAGTTAATCATTTCTGGATCTTACGTAACTTGTTCCAGGGCAATTCATAGTTTAACTTTAGGTATATTCCTCTGTATTCCATGTGTCCTCTTTTTGCAGTATCTGTTCTGATCTATATTATGTCTCCTACCTGTGCAACTTAGATGTCAATTTCCTTTGTCTTTCTCTTCAAAGCTCACCCAGAAGAACCCACCACAAGCTATTGACAATTCTATTTAAACCCATCTGCTTTCAAACACTCCACCATGCGAGGCCACCCTGCCAGGTCCAGCCTTCCTGGTACCCATTCCGTCTTCCTTGGATGAAGGATGAAATTGGGATGAATTCCCAATTTCTCTCCCTTCTGTTAGGAAAAGAGCACCCCCTCCAGCAGTGGGCACTCAGATCCTGGAGTCTCACTGGCTTTTCAAAGAATTTTCCAAACAAAGACCTTCCCTTCCTCTAATGACACATAAGAGAGTAACATTTTCTCATTAGTGTTACATGTGTATTTGTGATACACAACCCCAAATTTTTGTGGAACAAGACAGAGTAGAAGTAAATAAATACCTTCTTGCCTTGACAAGACAGTACCCACAATTCCCAAGTGCCTCTTAGGGCAGAAACCTCTCTGTCCAGGAATCGGAAGATATTCAACCCATTCCTTTCCCTTCTGTTGGGAATGCAATTAAGTAAACCATAGAAACAACATAGAAACAACATGCTACTGTAAAACTGAAGCTAAGACAATAGGTCATTTATCTACATCTTCTAAGAACTTTCCTTGCAAATTGTCCCCAACTGTCTAAACTGGCCTTAGCCGGTGGCTAAGGTGGCTCAGCTGGAAACAGCTGTCTTACCCAACAGTCACTATCGGCACAGCAACAAGATCCTGTGAGCTATTCAGGGACCCATGAAAATGTTTGAGACCTGAAAAAAAAAAAAAAAAAGTTATTGACCTGAAAGGAGGACTGAGATTCAAAATTAATAAATGTTTAATTTAATGCCTATAAAATATGACACTCCTCAGATTTACCAATCATTAAATTCAACATTTGCAAAATGTCACTATAACTTGAAAATAATCAGTAGCATATATTTTCTCACTTTGTGAGAATTTTTAATCTGCAGTGATTTTGAAGAAATCAGTCAATCATAAAGTAAATGAGTTATTTGATATCAAATAATTTTGAAAGTAAGTTATAAAAATCTTGTCGCTTTATTTACAGAAGAATCTATATTTCATTTTGGATATGGGCTTATGTAAATGTTTGATGTTCTTTGGTGTAGAAATTCCAAAAATATGATTTTTTTTAAGCTTAAACAGACCAAAATGGCCCTGACTGAAAGTATTCTATGAAAGATGCCCCCTCGCTTCCTCTTCTAGTAATGTTAATAAGGGTTGTTCTCATTCACTCTCTCACTCAGACTTACCTATGCCTTATAACTCTTGGATCTTTTGGGTACCTGGGTGACTCAGTTGGTTAAGTGTCAACTCTTAATTTCAGCTCAGGTCATGATCTCATGGTTCGTGAGATCGAGCCCTGTGTTGGGCTCTGTGCTGACAGAATGGAGCCTGCTTGAGATTCTGTCTCTCCCTCTCTCTCTGCCCCTCTCCCCCATCTCAAAATAAATAAATAAACATTAAAAAATATTCTTTTAAAAAACACTTGGGTCTTTTTGCCTCCCCTCTCCCTGTTCCCAAGAATATCTGTCTTCAGACATCCATCCACCTTCGCTCTTATCTTCTAAGGCATCTTGAACTCTTGTTTAAAACTGTCTGAGATTAGCTATACCCAGGGCCCTTCAGAAGCACTTGACTAGGTATAGTGGTTGCTTTGGAGTTCCAGAACCATCCTCATGTTACTTCCTCTCAATATAAAAGTATAGTCCGTGCCTTATTAGAAACCAGAACTAGAAAAAGGGGATGTGACTTGAACTCAGAACCTAGCGTGCTCTGTTACTACCATCAGCTGCAGATCTACTCAAGAAGGAATTCATCTTTAGTCCTAAGCTTCCATTCGGTGGTGCTATGCTCAAATCCACTGGAGAGTCTGTCCTTGGTGGTAAGGGGGAAGCCAAGAGTGGGGGAAATACCTCTCCACCTACCAAGCTTTCTTGGGTGTAAGTTGGTCCAAGATTGCTAGCACCATAAATGTCTGACACCCTTGCACACCCACGTAAAGATTTAGCCAAATGTTCCACATGACACTGAGCAAGGCATTACCTCTTCTGCGGTATAAGGACTTCTGTTTAATCGAAGATGGCCAACCATTCTAAGATTCATTGGATACAACAATGACTCATTCCCTATCTGCCTACTCAGATCTCAGAGCATACCCAAAGCTCTGTTTACAAAAGGTCAAGAACACCACCTCTTCTGGCAGTTTATTACTATTCTAAATATGGGGGATAGGTTATCTCCCATATTTAAAATGTCTCCACTTGACATTCGAATTTAATACGTCAGTTGCAACAGAAAAACTATTTTATGAAATTTGAGAACCGGGAGTTAGGAGCCATAGAATTATCCTAGGAATTCTTTCCACCCTCCAGATACTTCAGTAGATGCCTAAGATGGTGTGATGGGCAGCAAGCACCTGATACCCCATGGAGAGGACTTCAAGTGTGCCCTACGGAGGACCAAGGACCAACACAGGGCATACACTGCCAGCACCAGGTCCCACAGGAGACCACCCTCATGGGCGATCCCCTCTGGCTCACAGTCTATTGCTCATTCATATTAGAATTTGGAGGGAAAAAAATGTATCATGAAGGGTGTTCACTGGACTTACCGTGGGGATCATCTTGAAACGTATACAAATATTGAGTCATTACAAATGTACACCTGAAACTATTATAATGTTATGTCAACCATACTTCAATTTAAAAAAAAAAAAAAAAAAAAAAAGGAAGAAGAACGAAGCGGGAGACTGGGATTTAGAGCTCTTCAAATGGAGAGAGGTCACCAACCCTGTCCTTTTAGAATCCTGTGGCTTCAAATTCCCTATTCTGTCCGGTTTTCTAAATCTTTCCCCCAACCCAGGTGCCATGTGGCTGGGATGTTTAAAGAGGCGGAACTGAGCATCAAATGGTACTTGAACCAACTGCCCCCAAACCACTCGGGAAAAGCCAGCCTCCATGATGAAAACCCTTCTCCCACAGTCAGAATCATCTTCAGGACTAAAGTTTTCCACAGGAAACCTCAGAAGGTCTGCACCCTTATTCTACCACTTAGCTTTTGGAAACCATCATCACTAAATTATCTTATTTATATTAAAACTTTCTATTGGCTAAGAACGCCCAAGACAGCGGAACGTATAGTTTGGAAATGGACCCACTCTCATTCCCGGTTTCAGCCTTGCTTGGACTTTCATGCAGCAAAGGACACAGAGATGTACACTCTAGATTTTTTTTAACAATCTCTTCTAACGTGCCCAGACCTCCAAAAATAAAGCAGTAAGTACACTGCTTGCTCCCATTCAGGGCATCCTGACACTTGGAAATGCATTTTGTCTGGAGTTTATGGATATACTTTGTAACCTTTCTGAGCCAGCCTTAGTTTCTGTTGCTGCATTTGTTTTACTGGCCTGCCTTCCTCAAGCCCACCCCTGCAGCCTGGGATCCTCCACACCGATGCACGGCTGAGAGTCACTCTTCTGCATTGGCTTCTGGTGACTGACAGGTTCCCTTCTAACCCCACCTCCCTACTTTTCCCTTCCAGATATCTATTTCTCAACATCAAAAACAGCCGCATCTTTTCCAAATGCCTTCGTTTTCATACTCTAGTCTATATTCCTCGGGTTGTTAGCAAATGCCTGCTTTTATCAGAGGTTCAGTATCACAGCCAAGGCCGTGCCACGCTCTTAAAATGTGGATTGTTTGTTCACTAAGTCAGTGGAGGAGAACCTACCACCTGGGCAGAAGAGACAGTTGCCTTGGGGCCTGGACTCTGTCTCTGAGGGATTTGAGTTAGCGACTGTGTGCACGGTCATTCCCATGCAGGATTCCTGGCCGGGAGAAGAAAGAGTTGCTTTCCACCTTCTCCACCGCAGGTACTGGAGGAAGCAGAAGGGGAAAGGAAGCAGGACCGAGACTCTTCTAGGACCTTCCAATACCATGAGCAGAGCGGAGAAACACCAAACGATGGTTACATTCTACTCACTTAAGGGCAGGCAATTCATAAACGAGGTACAGAATATATGCATAAAGAGAGGGAGTGATACACTATCAGGCATTTTATCGTAAATGAGGCAATTACCAGCATTTCCAGAAATGGTCCTAGCGCTATCCCTTGCTGTGGTCCAGGCGGCTGCAGTGGCCACTGTTCCCAGCCGCATAATCTTAGCGAACCACAGGAGGTGGGAACCACTTAAGGGCCTTATTCTTTCAGCACTATTGCCATGGAAGCTCAAGTAATGTTTTCTCGAGAATTCTATATCTTTTCTCCTCCATGCTTTTATAGTCTCATCTTTTCTTTAAATATTTGAAAGCTTATGAGCCTACTTTCTACAGGCAATCTATTCATCCCTATAGGGCTTTTCAGAAGTGAGATTAGTTTAAGTGAACGGATAATATAAAATATGCCACTAATTTTATGCAGCGTTATATTTAGAAATATAGGCGGCCTCTCCAAATTATACTAATTTGCATTAAAATGTGAAATGGGCCTTTGTTTAAAGAGTTTTTGTGCTCTTTCCACAGAAAATCTTTAGCACTTATTGAAATAGTTAAATTAGAAAAACCTTTAGAGACTCCTCCGAATATTACCAAAAGATTTTAACATCTTAAATAAAAGCATCCTAAAACCTTTCCCAAGCCCTCAGTGCAGTTCCCAAGTCTGAACCCAATGTCGTGCTTTTTAGCTCACTTCATACATCCTGATATTAGAAGCTAAAAAAGAAAAGAAGACGCAGTTAGGAACTGAATCACACAATGACACAACTGGCGTTTTTAAGTTGTGAACGCCGTAACAAACTCTTCCTTTATGCGGGAATAAAAACACAACATCGTGGCAGGTGTTGTGGAAGGAATGTTCGCTTTATACCCCAAGTTTGGAAAGAACATCTTTCTAAAACCATAAGTGCGGAAATAACATGTTAGAAGGGAAAGGAACAAATAGGATTTATTTGCAATGTTTTCCTGCCAGTGGTGGTGCAGAAACAGAATATCTACATTAAGAGTGTGCTGTTCTTAGCCGGCCCTGTTGCCAGCCTCAAAGGCCTTCAGGCTCAGTGATTCCAGGAGTCGGGAGATTTTCCCCCTGGCTTGCCCAAGCCGATGCAAGCCCGAGGAGCCTTCCACTTGCATAGCTCCCATTTAAATGCATATCCGATTACACTGAAACAGCAACTTTCTAGATCTCCACCAGGCTGGCATTTTGTTCCTCAGAGAAACAGAACGAAATGGTCCACAAAGGGGCCACTGATGTTCAACTGGGTCTAGCTAAAATCACAAGCGGCTTGTTCGGAGCAGATGATGAGCCCTGGGATCCTGAGCGTGCGTGGGCCCCAATCTGTAAAGGAAGTGAGGCCAAAGGGGGGGCAGGCAGGAGACCAACACCAGCTCCTGGCCATGACCCCCTCTACAAAAGAAGTGTCCCGTGTCAACCCTCGCGCTTGCTTTGAGAAAAATTAAACGACCCCAGGGAGTAAAAAAAAAAATAGTTTTCAAATTTTCAACCTCATCGCTAACATCGAATAGCGTTTTCCATGGCGTTTGGTTTTCTTGCCGTTTGCCAAGCACCCTGGTTGAACTAGCATTTATTGAGCACCTGCGATGTACTGGGCAGCTTCACAAATATTATCTTGTGTCATCAGCCAATAAAACTATAAAATAAGCACTCCTATTTCTGCTGCATGGATGAAATATAGAATTTCAAAAAGATTAAATGACCTGCCCAAAGTTCACCGCTAGTACATGATGCGAGCAAGGCGGAACCTGTGTCCTTAAAGCCAGGTCCTCGTGTCCTTTCCTCTCTAACCCTACCAACCACCCCTCGAGGTCAGCGGACCGGAACGCCTAACGCTGTGTCAGCAATATTTGAGTCCCACCAGTCCTGAGGGTTGTAAACTGTCCAGAATTTTTATAAGAATTTTTCCCCAGAGCATCCATGGAACTCTCCTGCTGTCGCAAAAAACACAAAAAAGCCTCAGAGTAGAATTCCAGCTGTGCCAGTAGCCATCCCCTGGATCTTGCCCAAGTACCTATCTTTCATGTGCTTCGGTTTTGTTACCTTCAAATTGGGGATAATAATTGTGACTAGGGCTCTCTTTGTCCTTTTCCTTCTCACACCTAGTACAGAGCAGGCTTGCAATATACTGATCTGTGCTGGGTTGTGTAAGGCAACAAATAGTAAGACGGAAGTTTGTTTTGCTGTTAAGAATGAGAAGATCCTGGGGAGCCTGGGTGGCTCAGTCAAGCAGCCGGCTCTTGCTTTTGGTCAGGTCATGATCCCAGGGTCATGAGATCGAGCCCTGTGTGGGGCTCTTTGCTGATTGTGGAATCTGCTTAAGATTCTCTCTCTCCCTCTCCTCACCCTCCCCCCACCCCGCCCTTTCTCTCTCTCTCTCTCTCTCTCTAAAAAAAAAAAAAAAAAAAAAAAAAAAAAGAATGGGAAGATCCTCCTGATTATAACAAACCAACTGTGAAAGTATTATGAGACAATACGGACATTTGAACACTAACTTCATATTGAATGATGTTAAAGAATTGTTAAAATTCTTAGATGGGAAGATGGATTGTATCAATGCAAATTTTTGTAGTTGTCATATTGCATCATAATTATACAAGATGTTCTTGGGGCGCCTGGGTGGCTCAGTCTGTTGAGTGTCCGACCTTGGCTCAGGTCATGATGTTGGGATTCATGAGTTCGAGCCCCACATCAGGCTCTGTGCTGACAGCTCAGAACCTGCAGCCTGCTTTGGATTCTGCATCTCCCTCTCTCTCTGCTCCTCCCCCGCTCACACTCTGTCTCTCAAAGATAAATAAACATTTAAAAAGTTAAAAAAAAAAAGATATTCTTACTGGGGAAAACTGGGATATACAGAACTTCTATGTAGTATTTTTCACAATCACAGATGAATTTATAATTCTCTCTAATTAAACATTTAAAAAATTTAGATGTGATAATGCTATTTTGGTTATGCTGAAAATCTTTAACTTTTACAGATAAATAATGAGGTATTTATGAATGAAATAATTTAGAAACACATATTTGGCAAAAAAAAATGTTTAATGCTATCTTCACATGATATACCAAAATAAGGTCAGATTTTTAAAAGAAGGAATTAGAGATAATTACTAGTTATAAACATCTACCAAACTACTAAAAGCTGTATCATAATCCTAAAAACAATTCATGCCTTTGATCTCAGGGTTCTTATTGTTATGAATCAATTGTAAGCAAACATTTTATATATATTTATGAAAACATATTCACGAGAAATATATACAGCACAAATATAAAATCAACCTACCATCACTTGCAAGGATATCACAATGAAAAGAGAAATAAGTGATATGTGAATAAAAGCAGTGCACAATTTTTTGGCCATAAGATTATTAAAAATGTCGAAAGGCAGGCATATAAAAATATGTTTCAACAAACTGAAAAAGGAAGACTCCAAGGAAAATGAGGCTTACAGCTCAGCCACAAAGAGGTGTTAACTTGCACTTTGTCCCAGGGGAGAGAAAAAAAAAAAAAAAAAGAAGAAGAAGAAGAAGAAGAAGAAGAAGAAGAAGAAAAAGAAAAAGAAGCCAGCCCCAAACCAAATGCTTTACATGAATTTTCCTCATTTGATCCTGGCAACAACCTTCTAAGGTTGATGGTACTACTGTGATACCCATTTCACAGATGAAGACACTGAGACATCAGGAGGTGAAATATCCTGCCCAAGTAGCCCGCCCACTTACAAAGGTAGAAGTGACTGAGGTGGGCTTCAAACCCAAGCAGTCTGGCTTCAGAACCTGCCTTGCCAGTCAAGACCGTTAATATCAGCAAAAGAAAGGTGCCTCTGTTCTAGAATCCTCTCTCAAGTATTTGAAAGACCTAAAGCCTCTTCCTACAGTGCACACAAGGATACTGCCTTGTAGTTTAAACCAGAATCTATCTATCAGATGAAGTAGAAATCTCCAATGGGAAGATGAAGCACACATACAATTAAGAATCCCGTGTCTCTCAAATCAATAAGAATTGATTAAAAAATAAGCAATTGCCCTTTATCTGTTACAGTCAACTGCAGTCGCTCTTTTACTAAATGGTAATGAGAAATGTAGATTGAGCTCAGTGATTTCTCAGAAAATAGACACATTTCCAATGTGGATGGGGATGATGGAAACACAGGCGGCCACGTTATTTGAGTGCTGACTGTGTCTGGCTAACTTTCCAGTGTGGAGAAAGTCAGATAAAGCTTTTCCAGAAGGAAAAGACGGCCAAGTACCTGCTTCCCTACATTTAATCACCCCATTTCTCTGCCTCAATCCTAAACAAAAGGGTGGAGGAGGTTAAAGTTTGCATCCAAAAATCGGTGCTTGAACCATTTAGATGTTATAAGAGCCCTTGTTCATTTTGTGTAATTTCTTGTTCCAGATTCTTCCTTTCCTACATTTCATTGAGTCACCCCTTTTTCACATAAAATGCCCAACTTCCCCAATATTTGGATATTCTTTCCTCCTTACCGCCATTAAAAACCTGTTCATAAGAAATTTTCGGACAAGGCCATTTATTCTAACCTATAATTGATTAACTTTTTATAGGTTTGAAAGCTTCAGTAATAAAATGGGGGTAGGGTGAGATTTCAAATTTAAAATATTACCCAAAACCGGACACAACTGCAGGCTCCCAATGGTCAAATCTGGGTCACTTTGATCTGGGTCACAAAATAAATAATGATTGCAATGAACAGCCATGAATGCCTCCTGTAGAAATAAAGAGTTGTATAAATAAATAAGTGGAGAAGAAGGTAAAGCTCTCACTACAGCAGAATTCCAATTAACAAATATAGATGGAATGATGGAAACCGAAAATCACAAATCAGCGAACATCACAGTAATAATTGTTGTGGGCGAGAATAAATGACTAGGCATTAAAACTGGCCATCAGCACCATCATCAACGAATGCTAAAATTAGCAAGCAAAAGATGAGAAACACGATATTTACATCATCTCAAAGTACCTCCCCTCAAGACACTCATTAATTACGAAGGGAAGAAGTAGTCACATGACAGTAGAGAAACCTGGAAGATACCATGGTAACCAAGCGGTCAAAGTTACCATCTCCAATGATGACACGTATATCAACAGCATGTGCCTCCTGATTATGAGTGCTGAGGAGGACACAATATCACTCTGGTGATTTTCTTGCCCAAATTTCTTCATTTGAGTTTAACCACGAAGAAACATGAGATAAAGCCAGAACTCTTCAAAAGCGTCCAGGTCACGAGGGACCATGAGACAAAGGCAGTGTCCCAGTTAGCAGAGACTGAAGAGATGTAGTGACTAAATGGGGCAGGTGATCCTGCATCAGATGATGGTCTAGGAAAAAAAAAAAAAAAAAAAGATTCGTCAAACAACTAGTGTGGGAGGAGATTTGAAAGAGATCTGTAGCTTAGTTAAATATATTATGGCTATGTTCGTCTCCGGATTTTGAGAATTATATCGTAATCATGGAACCCATGAACATCTGGGAAAGGTCAGAAATGGTATAAAGGCATTCTTTGCTTTTGCAAGCACTTTTAAATCTAGTATCATTCTAGTCACCAAAATGCCTCCCCCCCAAAAAAAAGAGATGAAAACACAAGGAAAAAGAAGACTGGTGCCCCCAAAGATTGCTGTTGAAGACTGAATGTTTTGAGGCATGCAAGGTGTTCATCTTAATTCCTGATCAATCGTGGCAAAAAAAAAAAAAAAAAAAAAAAAGTAGCAGTAGTCTTAATAATCAGAATAAAAGTAGCAATAGTGAACCTTGGCTGAGTGCACACCATGCGGAGATACCAGATATATACTATCATGTTTCGTTCTGATAACAATTCCATGGAATAGCATACATTCAGTAAATGCTGACATTCAAAAATGTTAACTTATTCCCAGCAACTAGGAAAAAAATGTAATGAAGGCTGGGACCGTGTCTTTCTTATTTAGATGTGTGGTACCAGAGCTGAGCACAGTGCCTTACACATAACCATGACCCAATATACATATTTCTTGAATCAATGAACTAATTTTAAAAATGTGATCTATCCATCCTTTGCATCATGACTAAGCGGCTCCTCCAAATATAGGGGCCAATTTTCACTTCCCCACAATTGACTGGCCATCTTTACTAGCTATCAAAAGAATTGAGGGTGTGATCTCTGTGCTATTAGGACTTAGCTTTTCCTCCTCGCCTCATTTGTTTATATTCACCCAGAGGCCACTGTTCTCAGCAAACAGAAACATGGAGAGAATAATAGCATATCGTTCTATGGGAAATACAGTCACCCAAAGTGAATTATTGTGGATGGGAGACAGACATAGGAAGAAGCCGGATGCAGCTCACATTAAAGAAGTCTATTTTTTATACACCATATTATTTTGAATCTCAAGCAAATGAGCAGTGATGCAGAACAGGAGGGCATTTAACTTCATTCCATAGAGCAACACTAGCTGGAAACTTCCTCAGCTCTGGAAAGTAAGCTGGAACTCTATCTACAGATATGTCAGTCCGTGCAAGAAGGGGTCTCAAGGAGTGCACTGCAGGGACACCTGGGTGGCTCAGTCGGTTAAGCATACAACTCTTCGTTTTGGCTCTTGGTTTGTGGGTTCGAGCCCCGCATCAGACTCAGCACTGGCAGCACGGAGCCTGCTTGAGATTCTCTCCCTCACTCTCTTCTCTGTGCCCCTCCCCCATTCACACTGTCTCTACCTCTCAAAATAAATAAATACACTTAAAAACATTTTTTAATAAAAAAATAAAAGGAGTGCACTTAGAGTGGGTAAGGAAGCGCAAGGAAGCAGGACCCTCAAATGCCCTGATGGTCAGTAAACTGCAGAGAGCACTCCCCATCTGCAGGTGTATAGAGAGATAAAAACAAAATTATGCCTACTGGAAAAAAAAAAGTACTGAAGAATAAGGTTAGTATAATTTCATACAGGAAACAAACTTCCGAAGGAAGCAGAAGAAAATGCTACAAGGATTTTTGACATTCCCCGAAGATATTTGAGTTGGAATTTTCAAAACCAAAGCAGCCAACCCTGCAGCCTCTCGTTTGCAGCTGCATGGCCTTCATTTTGCATGTCTCCTTATGTCTACTTCATTCTCTTTTTTCCCTTGTGGCTTTCTGTTCTATGAAACAGGAGCACATAATGAAAGGGAGACAATGGGCTAAGATGATTTATAATTAATATAATAAGTAATTATAGTAGATGCATGGCATAGATTACAAGCTGAGATAAAATGTTATACGAGAAAGTGTGGCACAAAAATCAAGCCGAGACAAGCCATATTTTTAATGTTGGTGACAACACCGATACTGCAGATAATGAAATAATCAAAGTGGAAGACAAACACGAGAAACACTCTACAAATTTATTGGGGAGGGGAGAAGAGAATCTTCGAAAGAAGATGACAGATAAGGAAATAAGACAATGGAGATCAAACCTATTAATTATAGATGTTCCCCAGGGCCAAAATGTGAAGAATGATTGGAATAGAAGCAGAAATCACAGATGAAGGATGTATTCCATTGCTGGTTTTACAAAATGATTGAATATACTTATCAAAAGTGTCAAGGTTATGAAACACTGTCACAGATTGGAGAATTCTAAGGAGGCATGACAACTAAATGCATTGAATCCGGAAAGAGAAAAAGCACAATAGTGGAAAAACTAATGAAAACAAAATAAAGTCTGTAGTTCAGTTGATAATATTGCACTAATCATAATTTCTTTGATAAATACACCATCTTGTAGAAGATGTTACCACTAGGGAAATCTGGGAGTATGTGAGAATCCTGGGTGCTATCTTTGCAACTCTTGCTAAATCTAAAATTATTTCAAAGTAAAAAAATTCTTTAAAAATATCCAACAGGGACACCTAGTCAGTTGGTTAAGCATTTGACTTTGACTTAGGTCATGATCTCGAAGTTCATGGGTTCGAGCCCTCTGTCGAGCTCTGTGCTGACCTCTTGGAGCCTGGAGCCTGCTTCAGATTCTGTGTCTCCCTCTCTCTCTGTCCTTCCCCTGCTCATGCTCTGTCTCTGTCTCTCTCTCCCTCTCTCTCAAAAATAAATAAACATTAATTTTTTTAAAAATAATCTAACAGTCAAATCAAAGGAATTGTTTGTGCTCCTGGAAAAATTATTGAAAAGAACCCCACATGTGCAGAGGTTCAGAAAAAATTTTAATTATTTAATTAAAAGGATAAAAATAAAACCCTATAAACATCCAGAGAAAATAAGGTAGTTAGCTCCAAAGATCTAATTAACTAACAAAGCATCAAAATACTCCAGTAAACAAAATAGAAGTTCTAGGAAAGGGAGAGGAATAGAATTGCGAGACGTTTTTATGTAGTTCTTTTTAAAATCTGAAGTAAATATTTTAAAATCAATGAAGATATAATTTGAATAACAGGTTTTTAAAGTGACTGATACTTACATATGCATATAACACATAAAATATGTATGTAAGCAGGTATGTATTTGCATATCTATACACATATATATATATATACAACATCTACATATATTTCAAGCTTAGATTTGTAAAAGACACACTTTTCCAATTTCTATGAGATGCTTATTTATAAAATTAGAATAGTAGTTAAATTGCAAAATGAAAGCAACTTAAGTTCATAAAAAATCACAAATACAATTACAGACTATTAGAAGATTGACATCAGGAGAACTGTATATAAATTTATATACTTAATTTTATCAAAACTCCTATCGAAGTTATAGTAAAAAGCAAATTCATAATCCTTAATGCTTTCATTATAGGTGAGAATATACTCGAAAGGTGCCTAGGTGGCTCAGTCGGTTAAGCGTCCCAACTCTTGATTTCAGCTCAGGTCACAATCTCACAGTTCGTGAGAATGAGCCCCTCACAGAGCCTTCTTGGGATTCTTCTCTCTCCCTCTCTCTCTCTGGCCCCTCCCTGTTCCTCAGCATGGCACACGCACGCTCTCTCTCTCAAAATAAATAAACTTAAAAAAGAAAGAATATAGTTGAAAAAGCATAGAATTTAAGAAGATATTAATTGATTTTTAAAATCTTATTACAAAAATCAGGGTAAAATGAATAATTTTTTAAAGGATTATATAACATTGCAAAATAGCTAAATAAATCCAAGCATTAGTTCTATGGGGAAAAAACAAAAATGTTTTAAAATGTTGATGAAGCAATGAATAATGAATATAATAAATAATGAAGTACATATTTGTATAATAAATATTAATACAGAGATTAAACAAATAGAAAATACTCTGTGATTTGAAAAATAAGAACATCTCGATAGAATACTTGAGTTTATGGGAAATAGCGTATTACTTAAAAGGATTCAATTAAAGATTTAAAAAATACAAAAAGACTATCATAGGAAAATTATTTAAAAGTTTATCTGAAAACTACTTTCAAAAGCAATTTATCTACAAATTGTATAGATTTTCAAAAACCAGATCATCTCAGAAGCTACTCAGTTTTTCTAGAAGCTAAGGCCAAAACTAGACACAAAAGCACCAAAAAGAAATTTAAAAACACAAACCTTACTTATTAATATAGATACTTTAGACTGAATCCATTAGTACAAAAGAATTAGGCACCATGACTAAGTAGGATTTATCCCAAGAATGCAGGCATAGTATTGGGAAATCTCTTAATATAATTATTCAAAAAATAGGCCTAATAAGCAAAAAAAGATATATCACTTAATTTAATCATTCAGATGTTTCAAAGGCATTCAGCAGCATTCACTACCCATTCTTTTTTTCTTTTTTTCAATTTAAAAATGGAAGAATATTTTTCAACGTGATAAACTTGGATAGACAATTCAATACAAGAAGCAGGCAAAAAGAAAGAGCTGACAGGGACCCTGGGTGGCTCAGTCCTTAAGCATCTGACTTTGGCTTAGGTCATTCTCTCAGGATTCTTGAGCTTGAGCCTCACTTCTGGTGAGCTCGGCTTCTCTCTCTCTCTCTCTTTCTCTTCCTCCCTCCCCTCTCTCCTTCTACCCCTCCTGGCTCTCTCTCTCTCTTCCCCTGGCTCACTTGTGCCCTCTTTCTCTCTCTCTCTCTCAAAAAAAAAAAAAAGGAAAGAGATGACTATTGGAATGGAATATTTTAAAATATCCTTGATGAAGGAAAATACATTTATTTATTCAGAAAGCCCAGTAAAATACACTATACAACTCCTAGAATTAGTAAGTACAATAAAAAATAATACAAAGCAGGGGTGCCTGGTGGCTCAATCGGTTAAGCATCTGACTTTGGCTCATATCATGATCTCAAGGTTCATGGGTCGGGCATGTGCTAACAGCTCAGAGCCTGGAGACTGCTTCTGATACTGTGTCTCCCTTTCTCTCTGCCCCTTCCCCACTCACCCTCTGTCTCTCTCTCTCTCTCTCTCTCTCCCTCTCAAAAATAAATAAACATTAAAAAAATAATAACACAATGCAATTAAAAATAAGATAATATATGTAGCTCAATTGTCTTAAGACAGAAGATTGACAATAACATATTGAGTAAAACACATACACACAATATTTTGGGAAAACCTTAAGTAGAAACTTAGAGTTTCAATGTCAAGAAAATACTAAATTTTCTTGAGAAATACAAAAATGATTTGTGTAACCAGACTGGATGTTGCAAATGTTTCACTCATTGTGTTGTTAATTGGGGTCTCCTCATTCTGGTCTAGTCACACCAGGATAATATGGAGCCGTACATAAGAACATCCTGTAGGTGGGATCCTGACTAGGGGAGGTACCCCATGGCCAAGGTCATGGAAAGGCAGCTGTTTTCTGACAATTAAACTACAAATTGCACTACCAATACCATTTTTCTCAAGTTGGAGATCACAGTAGCTTGCCAGAGACTATGCAGGAAAATGTGATGTATCATTCTTGAAGTATGAGGTTTACTCATTATTTTGAAACATTGATAGTGTCGTGGTCTATAGAGAGCTGTTTTTGTTTTAGAAAATACCATACTGGACCACTCTGATTTTGACGGCAGGGTGTTGGAGAAATGATATGGAAACAGATAAGAGGAACAGCAGAGAACCAAACTGTTTCAAGACTCAGAGCGTTCCTACTGACTCAAAAATGAGTCATTAAGAAAAGTTCAAGAAGGAATAGCATGATGTGGCAGAAGGTTGGAATCTGGGGGGGGAAAAATGTCCAGTGAGGAATTCAATTCAACATGATAGGATCCTGAAGCATTTTTAGAACACAGATGGCCAGTATTCCATCCTGAGTGCTTTGCTATATGATGCTATGCCGTCAATCTCGGTGCCATCTGCCCTCACAACCACCCCCCAGCACTCCTACCTCACGTTGTCATCTTACAATTTCAGTTAAAATGCACTATAAGAAATATTTGGGGTAGGCAATATTGTTGGAAATTAAGAAAAGTGTCTGTGTTCTACATATAGGTCAGTGGGGAGCAGAAAGAACCCCTTGGAAAAAGAGAATAAATAGGAAATCAGAACCACCGCTTGAGTTGAAAAACGTAAGTCTCCGAGAATCATGCAATTCTTCAGGAGGCCTTAGACTGCTGTGTAGTCCAAGGAAACTACCCTTTTTTTATATATATCAATCTCAATGGACAAAGGGACAAGAATTATGTGAATCATGGCATTATGTTATGGAGTAAAGTCTAAGGTTTTAGAATTAAGAAGAAAAAATAAATAAATTTTAAAAAATTCTGAACTTCCCACATATTCCTTTAGGCCTTCTTATGTCCACAGGAAAGTTCACTTCCATTTACTTTTAAGTTTGGTAGACATTTCTGTGCTATAGTGAAATAGACCAGGAGAGCGATGTGTACGAAATCAGGCAACAGAATGACTCAATGCCCAGTCTTGCTTTCAACTTGTCTAAACATCGTAACATATTCTAGAAATCATCTGGCCAATTTGGTATGTAGAAAAGCAAGTGAGCCAAGCACTTGGTAGCAGGGCATTTCCAGCACTACTTGGAAGAATAGCCTGGGCCCCAATGGAAAGGGTGGGAGCACTCACGTTCCTCAGAAAGCCTCTCTGATTGAAGAGGAGAGTGTATGACGACAGACTGTGAGCAACATTCTTCAGTTTCAGTGGACTCCTCTTGCTCCAGGGCCACCCCCACCCCAAACAACCTTTAGATACAACTGGACAGGATTTTGGTTTTCATAATTGTTTGTCCACTGTAAAAGAAAGTGCTCGCTGACATAAGGTGATGGTTCTCTTACCTCTTGTGATTCTCATTGTGCGTTCATATATTCACATCGAGGCTTATTTAATGGTCTCTTGTGAATGCACACCATCCCCGAAAGATTGATCCTCATTCGATGAAACAATAAAGTTTCTGGACCTGGAGAACGAAGAGCCACAATTAAATTAATCAAGATTAAGGGTTTTCTTACCCATGAATGATATACATCGCCGGCCAGGTGCGTTCTTTCAAGTATTTAAAGGGACTCTACTCGCATATCTGGGTTTGAAGCATTAAAAAGGGAAAATGGGACACATGTAGGAGAGACTGAGGGCCCATTGGGAATGATTTTCTTTCTCCTTTCTATCACAGCTTCAGAAAGTTCATCTCTTTTCAATGCAACTCTTTTGGCACCTCTCACCAATTCCCTACTTCGATCAAATTCCATCCTTAATATAGAATAGCAGTTCTCAAAATGTGGTCACTGGACCTTCCACACCAGCATCATCTCGGAAACTGTTAGGAATGCAAATTCTTGGGCCCCACCCCAGGCCTGCTGAATTCAGAGCTCTGGGGACAGGTCTGTGTTTTAGGGAGCCCTCCAAACGATTCGAATGCACGCTAGAGTGTGCAAAGTTGTGATGGCCTTTGGATTTTTCATTAACTTCACTAATCGCAGGTGGCAAGAGTACCACTCTGTCTCCAGTATCAGAGTGAACTTGCCCTCCCTGAGGTATTTTGCAAAGCGTAGGGTCATTAATTTAAACTGATTTGTCTCTTAATGTCATTTGTCACCATTAGCAAACCAAGTTGTGTGCCCCACTGGGAGGGAAAAAAATCAATCACCACTGCTTGGTCTTAAGCTGAGTAAGCACTGTAATAAACTATAATCTAGACACCCAACCAGTCCAAACCACATGTCAAAATCTAGCTAGAAGACAAAAACGAGGAGTTATGAGTTTTGAGAGGCTGTGAAATATACTGAAAATATCACAGGACAGAAGTCCAGAGACCTGGGTTCATTTTAGCCTTATCTCTTTTGGCTTTAGCACTTTAATTTACTTAACATAATAAGCTGGGAAGTAAATTAATCTGAAAATACCAATTCTCTTTAAAAAATCAGGTGTACTGGGCCCCTGGGTGGCTCAGCCAGTCAAGTGTCTGACTTCAGCTCACTCATGATCTCAAAGTTCATGAGTTTGAGCCCCACATTGGGCTCTATGCTGACAGCTTGGAGCCTGGAGCTGCTTCCAATTCTGTCTCTCTCTCTCTCTCTCTCTCTCTGCCCCTCCCCCACTCATGCTCTGTCTCTCTCTCTCTCTCTCTCTCTCAAAAATAAATAAACACTAAAAATATTTTAAATCGACTATAGGTTCCTGCCTCCTAAATACTCGTAACTTGTCATTTCTGTCAAATGCATTTTGAATGAGTGGTCCAATGCTCTAACTATAATGTGGTGTGGGTGAACATCAGAGACCATGGAAAGGAATGAAGAAATTCTGCACTGATAAGTATAGGTCCAGCTTTACTCTCTACACTTGACTACAGTCGTGTGACCAAGAGCAAGTGTCAACTCAACTGGGTCTTCATCCTTTCATATTTATGGACAGTAGCAAATAAACAGAAACCCAACTTATGCATGGGCATGTAGGAGAACACCAAGGCTGTGTGTGTGTGTGAAGAGTTATTTATTGACTATGTACCTAAACATTCTAGGATAAATTAGGTGCTTAACCAATACATTAAGAGGCAGCCCTTCTCTGCCCTTGAGTCTGCTCCTTTCTGCTGTGGCTCCATTCTCCTGCAGGCTGCTTCACGTATGGCCCAGCATTTCAAGGCTTCCATCTCAATTCAGACCACACCAGAGAGAGACACTGCTTTCCCAGGAATCCCAGAAGAGAATCTTACTGGTTCTCTATGCCACATGACTTTCTTTCAGTCAATCACTGTGGCTGAAGAAAGCTCTTTGACCAGGCTTGAGTCAAATGTCCATACTTGGGGACAGAAATCGGGTCAGCCCCACCGTTTCCTAGCCAAGCCAGAACAAGGGTCTTGGGACAAGCAAGGCATTGAGGGCATACTGTTTAAGAAGGCACTCTGTCACTGCTGACGCTGTTCTTGCATAACTCTTGACAGTGCATGCCTCCTTAAATTCTGCACCCTAGGTACCTCACTGACCTCACCCTAGGTACCTCACTGACCTCACCCTAGTTCAAGCGGTCCTGCTACTGAAAGGTAGGTGTGGCACTAAAGAAAACTACACTCTGTGTAGAAGGGAAAAGAGGGTACAGAGGTCAAATGTGGTAGGTGTCCCCTCCAAGATTATCTATATGAGTGAAGGGAGGAAACTTGAACAGATAATCATGTAAGGTTCTTCCTTGCTCTTAAGACGTATGGTCCCATAATCTGTTCTCCCTTACCAATATCTAAATGCAAGAAAGAACCAGAGTCCAATTTCTCCAAACAAACAAACAAAGAACGACAAATGCCGAAGGATGAGAGTCACTTAACCTCTGGGCTGTTTATAAAACACACTATATCTTTGACTTTTTCTTCCTATTCATAGGTAAATGAGATAAGATTCACTAATTGCCTTAAATGGCTCCCATGAATGTCACAGAAATAGGTTAGCCTGGCCATTGGGTATACAAGGATGATCTTTGTTCTAACGAAGATAAAAATGCACTTAAACTTAAGGCAGAAATGTAAGTGTTACAATTAACATGACCAATATAAGGTAACAATTACGCTGGGACAGCAAAGCATAAACAGAGGCAATCCAGGGCAAACCAAGACACGTGTCACCCTAACTTGCAAGACATTTCCATAAAGTGTTAGGAGAGCACAGAGCAAGGGGCTGTAAATGTAGACTCTAGAACTCAGTAAAGGTGGTTTAAATCAAGGTTTTGAACAACAAGCGGAGTGTCTACAAAGATGGGGGAAAGATGAGATATCAACAAAAGCACGTGGGTAGGAAAGAATGAAAGAATAGGGCATGTTTAAGAAAATAGGAGTGGGGGGGGCGCCTGGGTGGCTCAGTCAGTTGGGCGTCCGACTTCAGCTCAGGTCATGATCTCATAGTCCGTGAGTTCGAGCCCCGCGTTGGGCTCTGTGTCGACAGCTCAGAGCCTGAAGCCTGCTTCAGATTCTGTGTCTCCCTCTCTCTCTGACCCTCCCCCACTCGTGTTCTTTCTCTTTCTCAAAAAAAAATTTATATATATATGTGTATATATATGTATATGTGTATATGTATATATGTGTGTATACATATATATATATATATAAAGAAAATATGAGTAGGTGAGATTGGCAAAAATTTAAAGGGGGATACAGAAAAAGATATGGGCATAAAACCATGTTGGGTCAGATTAAGGAGAACATTAAATTCCAGAAGAATTTTTGGTTTATTTTAAAAGCAATGAGATCAAGAAGAGGAGTGTGGCTTGACTAGCTCTATGGTGAGAGACACCATAATCTTATTCCAGGACAAGGACCAGATTCCCTGGAGAAATATCGTAAAATAGAAGTCATGTTTACCCAAAGAAGTAATTGCAAACTTACTGCCCTGGGTCTACAAATTTACTTTGAGTAGCCGAAGTCCTGGCTAAAATATATGTGTGTGTGTATATATATATAAATTAAAACTAAATTTGAATGAACTTAGGCACAGAATTCTAGGTCAGCCACAGACTCCACCATTCTCAACTGCCTCGCTTTGAACAGGTAAACACATTTACCTGATGAGCCCTGAAGGCATTTGTGTTTGAGAGGATGTCTCAAAATGGCCATTTCCTGTTTTATCCTCTGGTTATTTTCAAGTTTTTCTAGAAACAAAACGTGGTTTCTTTTCATCTGCCACAGATTCCAAAAATTCACAATGTCTTCTTCATAAGAAAGCTTAGTAAGTATGAGATCATAGCAATCAGGAAACACACATCTGTAAAATTTATCTCTGTTGATGTATTTACTGTGCTCTGCTATCACAGAGTATGATACAGAGCAAAACATTCTGATGGAAGAAAAAGAAAAAGACATGGGAGGAGGAAATGGGCGAGAGGGGGGAAAAAGATGGACAAATAAACGAAGGAAGAAATCGGAAATTAAGTTCAGTACCTGAAGAATCTAAATTGGCTAGATTGCATCTGCCAAGATAGACTCTCCACACAAATGGAGCAAAGAGAGTCCCAAATACACAATATTCGGATCACAAGATCCCTATAAAACATATAAAACTTGATGTAAGTATGAGCATAAATAAAGAGAGAGGTGGGGGTGGAAAGCAATCCTGTCTCCCAGATTGAGGAATAGAGTGAAAATAAGTCATTTATCTCTGATTTTCAATCTAGGAGAAAGAAAAAAAATGTCAACCGCACAGTGTGGTAGATGGATGCAGGGAGTAATTGGTCAAGGAAACAAACATATGTCATCAAAAAGACCCTGTGAGCTTGAGGGACATATTTCTGCATCCCAAGATTAATAAGAGAAGCACTCTGTGCCCTGACAATGCGGATAACAAGAGTTTCAGAAAGCATCCTTGCTGGCCCGAGAGACGTGCAGAGATCCCTCAGTAGCAGCCGAAACCCCACCCTCACTGGTGGTGGTCCCACAGGCCTGAGCAGATGGCTGACTGAACGCACCCAGGCCACTGTTCCCCACGCCTTTGGGGTCAGGAGCAGGGAGAGCCTCTGGGTCAGGCACGCACTGATGCCTTCTACTGCCTTGAAATAGCTATTGAGTTCTTGACTCTGCTCAACATTTATTTTCCTTTCCCCAGCCATCTGACAATTGTTTGGTTTGGGATGCTGGCTGCCTGCCATTTTCCTTGTCAAAGCACGGCTAAGAGAAAGCTCCACACTATAAATCTTCTTGGGTGGGCCCCCGGACGCTGCCTACCCAGGCTGAGACATCTCACAAAGGAAGGCCGTTCTTAGGCCCCGCGAGGACGCTCGGTGGACGTGGGGACGGGAAAGAAACAGCCGGGTTTGGAAGGAAACTTACAGCTGGGCGATTGAACGTGAAGGAGCAGAGAACATTTAGAAATCTAATCTCTATGCAACCAGATCAAGTGAGTTGTCCAGTGCTGCATAATCAACCATTAACAGGCCTGATGTTAAAACTAAGGCCCTTGTCTCTAAATGTGACAGAGCAATGTGCTTTGGAAAAGGGCACAGTTCTGGGCATCGTGGTGGGCCACTGGAAGCTGTCTGACCACTAAGTCGGTGACCACCACTCCCACCAACGCGTTTCAGTCTCCAGGCCTTAACAACCCGAGTCTTCAGCTATGATTTCCAAGGCTGCTTGTAGTCCCCCAACTCTACTACGTCTAACTGGGTTTACTGTGCTCCTCAAGTTTTCTCCGGGCCGCGCCACACATATGCACACACTTTCATCTGGGTATTTCCAAATAGAGTCCCCTGCTTGCTTTTTCATCGGACTATGAGCTGCATCAGAGGCATGTGACATTTGCTCAGCGGATCATGGGGAACCATGAACTTTGTACACTTTTAAAGGGAGGTCGACAGGGACCGACTTCCCGAGGATACAGCCTTTTGTGAGCCTCATCAGTTTATTCTAAAGCTAAAGGGCTTGAATTATCTCAAGCCTCTTGCGGGTTGAGTTGTTGTAGAGTTTGCCCAATGGCATTAAACTCCTCTATTATATTTCCGAGTAGGTAAACTCAGTGCCCTCCCTTATTGAAAAGACGAGGATGGGATGTTTGCCCTAAATCCTAAGTTTACATTTGCTAGTTTTTGCTTCCTTTTTTGGACCATCGCTGCCTTATCCACCTGCCTCCAAAAATACTAGCAGCAGTTGTAATAGTAACGAGATAATAGTGACACTATTAGTAATTAACATCTAACTCACTTAGTGGTTAAATGATAAACTCACACATGCAAAGAGCTGAGAAAAGTGTCCTTTTAGTAAGTACTCAATCAATGTTAACTATTCTATATATTGTGCCACAAGCCTAGAGGGGCACCTATATTCTAAAAAGGAAGAAAACGGTGTGTGATTTTAAAGAGAAATAGGTTACATGATCACAGCATGTCTCTTTGGCATTTAGGAAAGCTGAGGGGGTTATGACCCGAAATCATGGGCTTCTATAGGAAAATGTGAATTACTTCTTTCTGTCAAGAAGGTGACAAAAGGGCACCAACCAGATCACAGAAAGAGTCAAGTTTGCAGACAGATTAAATGAACCAGAAAGAGAGGACTAAGACAGCCCAAGGAATATGTTCTTTCTCAGAAAGAGAAATGGGGCCATGTCCTAGATTCATTCAGAGAGCTAACTCACAGTGAATGAAAGCTTGGATCGAGACGCCAGGACTCAGAGGCTAAGCCGGAATATTAGCAGCGCTGTCCCATACAGATGTGCAGGTTGAGCACTGCACAACTCTGCTGGTCATCATTGACCATTCCCACAAGAGTCATCATGGACTTATTTGTTTATTGATAATGGGACTTTTCTAGTAGATGGCAGTAAAGTGTCATAAAGAAAGGACACCTCTTTCCTTAAGACTTAGTATGTGCTTGTGGTAGCCCTTGAAATTAGGACAGGTAATAGATAAGGGTTTCTATCCTCAGTTATTGTTAGCACCTTTGCCTTGGTCAATGGCCAATAACTATAGAGAGAAATATTCATCCTCACTAAAAAGACAAGAAGTGCAAATTACAATAATAAGGATATAATTTCTATTTATCAACCGGTGAGGATGATTGTTAATACTTTAATGCTAGTGAGAGTATCAGAAAACAGGAACTCTCATAAAGAGTAGTGAATGTAAATTAGCATAACCTTTTTGTAGGGCACTTCAGCAATGTATATTATAATCAGAAAAGTGCATGCCATTTGACCTATACCTTAGACTTGAGATTAGCAAGAAATGCTTGCACTGGTGTACTCACACACATACACATAAAATATATCCAAGGGTGTTCATCACAGCATTATTTTAACAGCAATCAATCAATCAATCAATCAACAAAAGGAAACTCACACGAAGTAAATTTACAAAAGACTCAAAGACTGGTAGAATTAATCTTGGTCTATCCATTCTCCGAAACATGTACCGTACCGTAAAAAGAAGGAGGTCACTCTGCCAGTGAGCTAACACGGGAGACACTAAAGAAATACCAATGAGCAATTGGTAAAACCTTGCCAGGAAGTTGTATGGCCTGGTTATTTTTAGAGAGAGAGAGGGTGGTGCATGCGGGTGGCTTAGTCGGTTAAGCGGCCGACTCTTGACTTCGGCTCGGGTCACGCTTTTCCTTTTGTGCTTCATATTTTCCTATTTCGATCTTCTAGAACATGAGTGCAGTAATCTTCCTAACATGTTTCCTGTGCACTTGCTATTTCGTTTGCAGGAGACGCTGTCCCACTCCAGATATTCATGTGCTTCTCCTGCTTTACTGCACTCGGGTCCCTGTTCAAATGTCATTTGTCTTAGAAGACTGCCTGGCCACTCTAAATGAAATAATGCCCTTTCATCAGTCTCTAGCCTTTCACACTGCCTCATTTTTCTTTATGGCATTTATCAATGCTTGATACTCTGATATTATATATTTACGTTTGCTTATTTATTGTCTGTCTCTCTTTCCCCCTGAACGCTCTGTCTGTGGGGGCAGGGGCTTGGCCATGTGCCCCCGCTCTATTCTAGGGTCCCAGTGCCTCTAAGTTACTCTAAGATACTCGAGCCTATGGAGTGAGACGGTGCGTCCCAGGGTTAGCCAAAGCCTGAGAGCTAATCAGGGATGCAGGGAGGACCCACCGATGGAGCAGTCAGACAGCACTGTGAGGAGCAAAAGCCACGTTCTGAAAAGGACCCCGTCAAGTCCCACTGGAACTTGTCACCACCCCCAACCAACCAAGGTTTTGCTGTTTATTCGGAGCGAATGCCAGGAATAGGTGTTAATTGTGAAGTCAGCATAGCGAACATGAGAAATAAGTTCTCAAGGTATTCAAGATATGTAGAGCAGCTAAAAATACATTCTAAACACTTCCTAACCTTGCATGATCCTAGAGAACGACATCCAAGCTTGCAACCTGGTCTCTCCGGTACCCAGGAGAATTGCTGTTGGTCTGACGCCATCTAGAAGGTAGAGTCCTGCCTCTGGAACGCTGAGTCAGCCCAGAGAGGACCTTTTGTGCAAGGAATGCACGCTCATCTTGAAGAATGGAAAGCTCGCGCTTCAGGCTCATGGAAGAGGTTGCATGAAACGCTCTGCAGTGCTGTGCAGAATCATACTGGAGCCAAACATAAAGGAAAACCCAGTAATATTGATCCCATATTTATTTAAAATGTTTGCTTTTTTTCGTTATGGCTGTGTTGTATTAATTTTGATTTTGGAAAACAATACATTCAAATCTTATTTATCTTGACTACTGAGTTTCTGGCACCCTCTTCAATTGTATGCCCTAGATGAGGGTGTCACTTGCCTCATATTAGTCCTGCTCTGGCTTTTGGTTCCTCCTTTGCCAGGAAATGTTTAATAAATTTAATGTTTAATAAATGTATGTGACTGAATATTGACTGAAATTTGCTTTCATTGTACCAGGTAGTGACATTGTGGGGGAGTAGTGAAACCCATGCACCACAAAATTTTCACGTGGCTCGTTTGACCCCCTCTAACCTTATCTACTCTTATCTAATCAAAACAACCATGAAATTTTGCATGACATATTAGCTTAGGTCAGCACAGTCTACCTACCTTGTAGCCAGCAGATAGCAAGCAAGTATGCATAAAGAATACAGATGCAGGGACACCTGGGTGGCTCAGTCAGTTAAGGGTCCAGCTTCAGCTCAGGTCATGATCTCATGGTTCATGAGTTCAAGTCCCGCATCGGACTCTGTGCTGACAGCTCAGCAGAGCTTGGAGCCTGCTTCAGACTCTGTGTCTCCCCCTCTCTCTGCCCCTCCACCCCCTCTGAAAAATAAACATTTAAAAAAATTTTTTTTAAAGAATACAGACACATTTGCTGTAAATGAGTGAAACTTTAGAATTTTTAGAGCAACTCACTCACTTGCATGGGCTCCTACCCACAGTCTGAAAGAAAACCTAGCAATTTTGAGTTGTGATTCTGTAATGTTTTTTTAAAGAGGAGCTTCCCCACCCTGCTCCCCACCACCACTTATAAATTTCAGGTCCCTCAAAGCTTAGATCCAACCCCAAGCTGTAGACACACCTATTATTAACCAAACCAAGAGTTGAACATTCAGGTTTACAAACATAATAATTTTCACACATCATTTGCTTTTTACAAAACAATATGAAATACCATTCTTTGGATATCTGGTTCCTATTAGAGCATTTAAACTTTGATTCAATTTACATACATTGATTTTGTCCCAGTGTATCGATGTCATTTATTATATAACCAGGCATACCTACGAGTCTGTTCTTAATTGATACAGAAATAACTAGTTCAGTATTACAAATTTCTTAATTGAAGGTGTATGTGAAAAATGATTTTTTGGTTTGAAATTAGTTTTAATTGTCTAGTTTGAAATTTTTCCCATCTATTATGAAATTTTTTAAAGGAGAGATAGGCCAAATTGGTTACTTGAACTGGCTTAGCTTAAGTATAAATCATCTAAGAGTGTAAAATCCAGTCCCAATGCCTGCACAAAATACAGTAATCAATCAATACACAATTCATTCAACAAATATTTATCAAGCGCCTACAACATGTGAGCATTCTACGAGGGCTCAGGCAATAAAACATTATTTAAAATCATGGTGAGCTTCTACTCCTTACTCCTGAAATGTCATACTCTACGTAAGCTACTTCTTCCTTGGTGAAATGAAAAGAATACTATTTGCCCTAATAGCTCACCATTTCAAACTGAGGATTATTTGAAGTCACGGTTTTTATTCTTCTCCATTTTCCCTACCCACACTTCTCTACCTTTCTCTTTCATACTGTGTGCTCTGGGGTTTTGCATCACCGTGGTTCTTTTTTCAGCATCCTTCTGGTTGTTTTAGGTCAATAGAAGGCATTGGCAAGAAATGGGAGAAAGAGAGAAGAGAGAGGCTGGGGTATTTCTCCCCTGCTCTTTCTGCTTCTGGGCTTCTGTCTATCTTCCTGCTTCTGTCTATCAGCAATGTTGTTTTACGATGATTACTCCTGGGTGGGCCCCTCTTTATGATGCCAAGTGTCATTGGATTCTGGTAATATTCTTCCCACCCTTTGCCCTTCAAGAATTAGAGCTAAAAGCTTTGGCTTCTAGCTGCTGCTACTTTCTGGGTGTCTCAACATCCATTATTCAATGTGCGTGCCAACCCCTTCCTGAACCTCTCAAGCTAATTTCATTTTTCAAGTTTCCTTGTTTAAGCCATCTGAGTGGAGTCTGTTTCCTGCTGCGACCCGACTGATACATCATATATGATACATTTCTTTGAAAAAGTTTAAACAAATACAAAATGTAAAGGAATGGTTAAAATAATTAACAACCCCCATGAGTCAGGCTCACAAAGTACTAAGCAAACATCTGTCACAACAGAGTATTGTTTGTGAGCTCACTCACTACCTGTTTCATTTCAGAGCTGACATTCCACACTTGGAATGTCATAGATCCAACTGTGTTTTCATTATGCTTGGAGCTTAATTGTGAACATTCACTGTGGGCTGAAATCTGGCCATGTTAAACCTACATTTGTCCCTCATTTAATTTCACTCTTCAAAAAATATTGAAAAGAATTATTTTAGGAAGTTTTAATATATATGTTAATCTAATAGATGTCTTCCAGTTTGAATGCTATTGTGCCAGCCTTAATGGATATATTAAACACCCTGATCATCTCCTATCATATGTGGGAGGAGAAATATTTAATAATTATGAAACTTGGGGCACCTGGATAGCTCAGTCGGTTAAGCATCCGACTTTGGCTCAGGTCATGATCTCACCATCCATGAGTTTGAGTCCCACATTGGGCTCTGTGCTGAGTGCCCAGCTCAGAGCCTGTAGCCTGCTTCAGATTCTGTGTCTCCCTCTCTCTCTTTCCCTTCCTCACTCACGCTCTCTCTCTCTTTAAAAAATAAATTAGAAAAAAAGATTTAAAAATTATGAAACTTAATTTAAAAATACTTAATATTTATAATTGACCTGCTAAAAAAATGTTGACTATCCTTGAAAATGTTTTCCTTTTCTGATAGTATTGATCTCACAGGATTAAGTAACCTAACGAGTGCAAAAACCCCAAACAAGAAACCCTTTCTTCAATTCAACAAGGTAGAATTGACTGTGAACTCTTAAATTAAAGTAATAATAATAGTAATTTTCAGTAGCCTATTTACTTTTGAGTCAGAATTTATCACTTGATGAGAATGTCATTCTTTGGGATATTAATATTTCTCAGAGTATTTTAATGAAGTCTGTAGCACTGACGTGAATTTGTCTGCAAGGATTTGTGGAATTTTTCCTCGTGTAGGAGTATAAGCTATCATTAGCCTATAAATGATATTGTATTTATATTTTACAAATTGTATAAATGAAATTATTCAATTATACACAGGGAAACAGCCCCTTTCCATCTGTCTGGCTGCTGGGTCCGGACGATCAAAATGGCTGCTGAGAACGAGTCACAGTGTGTGTGAACTGGTTCCACAGTGTCTTGTGCCAGCTTAGTGTTCAATAGTGTCAGTTATGATCGGTTTCTGTTGGCAAAATCCATTCAGTCACTGGACCAGAGGCAAATTTACCCTGAGGTCGCTAAGTTTTATCTTCAGGGCGTCTCTTACACTCAAATCTGAGAATGTCAAGAGCCACTGGGAGTTGCAGAATGTTCTGGGTGGCAGAGGAAGCCAGACTGCAAAAGGAAGCATTTCTATGAAGTCGTTTCTGGCCAATTGCTTTAAAGGACATCAAAGGAAAAGAACCTGAATCTCTTGGGCTCTAATAATTTGTCGTGATTTCTTTTCTCACTCTAAATACACATTCGTTTCCTTACCTACTTTTATCTAGAATTTTGTATTATGTTCCTTATGGAAAGCCCATCAAATTGTATAAGTTTCAGATTGGGGATTGCCCAGATCATGTTTCCCAAACATAACCTGGTCCAGAAATTTAGGTCTTACAAATTACTCGTATGAGCATGGGAAGAGTTTGGCTGCCAAGAAGTAATGACTTAAAGACACTATCAACATCCAACAAAGAAAACACATTTGACAGCAAAAGACACATGACTCAGAAGGCTTCAACTTTTCAGAAAACTGTGTTGGTAGTAAGAGGAACATTAACTGAAGCCACAGGGAGCGTGAGAAGTCCCAGAAGAGGTGGCAGGCAAAATGCAATGGCCATGAAAAGAGGAGATATTCAGGCTAAATAAATATAACTCCCTCTTGTATTGAAAACATTATTTTTTTAAGTTTATTTATTTATTTTTAGAGAGAGAGCAAGCAAGGGGGAGGGGAAGGGCAGAGAGAGAGAGAGGTAGAGAGAGAATCCCAAGTAGGCTCTGCACTGTCAGCACAGAGCCCGATGCAGGGCTTGAACTGTGAGATCCTGACCTGAGCTGAAACCAAGAATCAGACACTTAACCAGCTGAGCCACCCAGGGGTGTCCAACTCTTGACTTCAGTTCAGGTCATGATCCCAGGGTCATGGGATCAAACCCTGAGTAAGGCTCCATGCTGAGCATGGAGACTACTTAAGATTGTCTCTCTTTCCCTCTCCCTCTCTCCCCAGTTAGTGCTTTCTCTCTCTCTCTAAAAAAAAAAAAAAATAATAATAATAATAATAATACTTTAATTTAGTTTAATTAAAAAAATAAAATAATAAAAATAAAAAATAAAGGAAGATAATGCCTCCTGTGGGCAGCCTAAATACGCTTTGAGCAAAATATAACTTGTCATGCTAGTTCCCAAAAACATCCAAATATTCCCAAGAATATACTTCTCCATTTATGATTTGCTTTTCATCGCATTCAGATCACGATAGTGCTGAAAGTCAACGGCATTTTATACCTTCCAATTTCACAAATGAATCTGAGGCAAAGCATATTCCTGAAGACCCAACAAATAAGGTGAGAAATGTAACTCATTTTCCTGCTCCACTTCATTATTTCAGATACACATTAAATAAAGGCAACCATTCATTTTGGAAAATATTGTAAACCTGTCAAAACTTTCAGTTAGTCATTTATTCTGCGTGCATATTCTGCAATGTTGATTTCTTTGTGTTACTTCAGCCCTAGCTTTTAAAAAATAATTGTGATGAAAATGATGTTGTTTATTTCCAAATAAATAGTCAAGCATATGCATGTACTTTAAAAATAATGAACATATGTGTTTAAATTAAAACGGAATGTGGGGGGCATCCATGAAATACATGCAGTCATTGTAAGGTCTATTTCATTACATTTGCCAAACTTTGAAGTCTGGGCGAGCTTCCCATTTCTGTGCCCGCTGGAAATCCTGCAAGAAGCTGATTCGTGAGACAATGCCAACTCATCCAAAAATGAAGGGATGAGATTAGGTTCTGTGTAACACAAACACCGTGATCCTATCATATTGATCTAGCTGCAATCCCTTTGTTTGTATGTCTAGCATACAATTAATACTGTATTTCCAAATGTGAAACAGGAGGGAGATAACAGTAATACACAAATAAAGAAGCCATTACAAAGAGGAGTAGGGAATCCAAGATTTGTTAATTAATCATCTGGACAAACAGGACGGTGTCTCCTTACACCGGAGCTGGTTTTGCCATGCAGATACGTATTTCCAAACAATTATCTGCTGACAAGGGAGGGATATATACACAGAAGATCCAGAGGGCAACCCCTCTGATGTTTTTCAAGACACGGTTCCTTTCTTCTGGTAGATGAGAAGGAAGAGACTGTCTTAGCTACACTGCATTTAGAAGACATATAAATTAGAGCATACATAGTTGTCTTCATTTTTTACAAAAAGACTGCAATAACTAGAGCAGTACGTTTGTCTGTGTTTTATTTCTGACTTGGTGATCTGCAATGGGCTATCGATTTAGCACCACACCGTTCTGCCTCGCAGTTGTCACTAACAGTGGTTACTAATCCGTTGTTCCAGCATTCTATCGTAGCACAAGAAATCGTCCCAACTCGGCGTGAGGCAACAACCATTTTTTCTGCTCCTGGATTCTGCGGGTCGGCAATGGGGACAGGGCACCGAAGGATAATTCCTCTGCTCCGTGACGTCTGGGGTTTCATCTGGCAAGACAAGTGGCTTCGAGTGACGGACACAGCTGGAGCTGGAATCATTCGGAGGCCTCCTCACTCCCACATCTGGTGCCTGAGCAAAGTCTGGATTCAGATGCGACTGTCAACTGAAGTGTCTCCATGTCAGAGGCGTGGCCTTCTTCACTGCATGGAAGCATCATGGTGGCTGCTTTTCACCTGGTAGCCAGGGCACCAAGAGTGAATGTTTCAGCAGACAAGGGCTTTCACGATCTGGACTTAGAAGTCATGTGGTGTCATTTCTTTAGTACTCCATTGGCCGAAGCATCACAAGCCTACCTACGTTCAAGAAGAGTAGACACAGACACCACTGTGGACAAGAGCTGTCAGAGAATTTGCAGCCATGTTTTAAAATCGCCACACCTACACACTCTTAAATGTAGACAAAACAAGAGAAGAAACTAATATTTAGCTAACAGCCTCATATGTACCACACATATTAGGAACTTAAGTATGTAATCTTATTTACCCTTTACAACAGCTCTATGAAGAAATTACTATCCTCTCCATTTGAAACGTGAGGCATCTAAAGCTCAGGGGTTGTGAAACTTACCCAAAACGCACAGCATTGTACAAAAACCCTGATCCATTTCATTCCAAAGCCTGGTGCTTTCTCACTATTCATTACTATCACACTGTGTTTATTTATTTATTTTTAATAAAAAGTGTCTTTTTTTTTTTAATACTAATTTGTATGGAAAGTATTGTTTAGGGGGCACCAGGGTGGCTCAGTCGGTTGAGCGTCTTCAATTCAGGTCATGATCTTGTGGTTCCTGAGTGCGAGCCCCGTATAGGGCTCTATGCTGACAGCTCAGAGCCTGGAGCCTGCTTCAGATTCTGTGTCCCCTGTCTTTCTGCCCTTCCCCTGCTCACGTGCACGTGCTCTCTCTCTCTCTCTCAAAAATAAATGTTAAAAAAAAAAAAAACTTAGAAAAGCAATATAGTGTTTTAGCTATCATGCTTTAGTTCATAGGACAACCAAAACTTCATCAAACACCAAAAACTAAATAATTTCAATGCATTTAAGCTACTTTTAAATAAAAGACTATTCATTTCCTATTACTTCTGTAACAAATGAGCACAAATTTAGCATCTTACAACAACACAGCTTTATTATTTTAGAGTTTTGGAGGTCCGAATCCTTGGACCATCAGGGTGTCAGAAGGCTGAATTCCTTCTAGAAGGTCTGGGGAGTATCTGTTTCCTTTTTTTTTTTTTTTTCTTTTTTTCTTGTTTTTTTTTTTTTTTGTTTTTTTTTTTTTTTTTTTTTTTTTTGCCAGCTCCTGGGCCTACACCCATTCCTTGGCTCAAGGCCTCTCCCTGCAACTTCAAAGCCAGCGATCACGTCACTTCAACCCTGCTTCTGCCATCACATCTCCTTCTCTGACTCTTGGCCCCCCTGCCTCCCTCTTTCACTTACCAGTACTGTTGTGATTATTGGCTCTACATGGATAATCCAGAATATTCTCCCCATCTCAAGTCTCTTAAGTAAGTCACATGCACAAAGTTTCTTTTGCCACGTAAGAGACGTATTGACAGATTCTGGGGGTTAGAATGTGGACATCTTGGGGGGAGCATTATTCTGCCCCCCACAAAGTCTATCACACAGCTATGGCCTAAGTGCACACATCATCTGTATTCCCCAGTTAACCAGCCGCTATATTCTGTCATCCACTCCCATGAATGTGTTATGTTTACCAATTACCGGGCCGTTAATTACAACATTTCCTCTCTTACATCCAAATTAACCATCTCATCAAGCTCACTGAAGACATTCATTCGGCAGTCGCGGAGGCTGCAGGCAACCTCGCCCAGCGGCACCCTTGGAGAACCACCGAGGCGAGGGGCGCGGTGTGCGCCCCAAAGGGCGGTATTCCCACCGCCCCTCCCTGGCAAACCCCGCGACACACAGGCACACCTGTGCGTGCCCAAACACACTCACCCTCTCCCGAAGTTCAACCCTGATCTGCGGGGGCACAGTAACGCTTCCTTCCGCGGAGTGGAACCCGTCTGATGATGCCCAAGGGGCGATGAGGCGTCGCGAGATTTCAAGCGGGGTGTTAAGTCTGAACATGACAGGTGAGCCTGTGCCCTTTCCCCACCCCCACCCCCACCGTCTCCCGTCGGGTTGTTGTTTCTCACCGCCCCCGCCCCCACCCCCAGCTCCAGGAAGAATAAAGAGGCGCCGGAAAGTCATAAGGGTGAATCCTAAAAGCCCCGATTTTCATGCAGACGCTCTCATTTGTTCAAGCGTCGCAGTTAACCACAGGCCATGACTGGAATTTATTAACTCGCTAAAACTGATACGAGGAGGTCTTCAGCCATTGTGTGGTGGCTGTTTGCTTAATTATCCATATCTAAAGAGTGGCTCTGGCTGATTTGTGATTCTTTCAGCTTTCTAGCAACAGCACAGGCCATTGAGCACCTACTGAAAAGTGTCCTCCAGAAAAACCTGAAGGACTCACCAGCGTGAGCCCTGGTACATCCTCCATTCGCGGAGAGTGTGGCTGCTGGTGCGAAACCAAAGATCCACTCTGGGTGGGCAGCGGAGGGCTCCGAAATACCAGCAAATGCCAGAGAGAAGCTGGGTAATTTTATTCCAATTATACTCTTAGTGCCATGATGTCACAGCATAAATTTGTACTTTTGCAAGCAGCTCACGCTGGCGTGATGACAGCTCTTAAAATATTGAGTGATTGTGGGCCCGTCAGCATAGAATTATTCTAACATGGTGCCTTTATTAGTGCTTCAATAAATGCCATTCTTCTTGCGTTCTGAGGTGGCATTTGCAAATGAGCTAATTTCTCCGCGGTAAAATAATTGTGTTGCATTTATTTTGCAAGGGGAGAAAAACAGCGCTATTACATAAAGGGGGCTTTTTTTTTTCCCCCATCAGAACCACATACGCTGTAGTTAGTCAAGTTTAAAAAAGAATGCATTAACTAAATGACTAGGTAATTATTTAAATGAACATGCTGCTTCCAAAAGCAATAGATGGGATAAACACCTTAACGACTCCCTCGTTATTACAAAAAGATGTGGCAAATGACCCACAGGAGGATCCAAGCTCCAAGTGGGTGGGGGGAGCAGGGAGAAGGTGTTTGCTGATCGGTTGCAAGCATTTTAGGGGTCCAGTATGGGTTTCTTGACTTCAGGCCACCCTGGCTTCATTCTCCAGAAATAGTTGGATGAGGAGGGGAGAGGAGAATGGGTGGCATTCACGTGTTACCCTATGCATCTTGCTGCCGGTATCCTCTGGCCCGGAACCCTGGCCTCCCACATTCTCTGTGCAAGGACCTTGCTGTGTGTCACTGGAGGGCACTGCCGGTGATAAGCAAGCAGGGAGCCCCACACTCAGGGAAGTCTGCTGTAAATCGTGCACCAACCCCTCCCTTCCCATTTTTGCGGAGACTGTTCCTCAGGGTGAAGAAATTATGAACCACTCGCCCAAAGTTCTTGTGAACCAACAGTAAGGCACTCTGATGCTATGTGCCTCTCAACTTACAAAAATCAAAAGAGAGGAGGGAAGGAAATAAAGGCATAAGAGAAGGGGGGTGCCCGGGTGGCTCAGACCATGAAGCGTCCGACTGCGGCTCAGGTCATGATCTCCTGGTTCATAGGTTCGAGCCCCATGTCAGGCTCTGTGCTGACAGTGCAAAGACTGCTTGGGATTCTCTCTCTCTCCCTCTCTCTCTGCCCCTCCCCGACTCATGCTTTCTCTTTCCATCAGAATAAATAAATAAACTTTTAAAAATCAATAAATAAAATAAAATATCCACAGCTCTTTAAAAAAAAAAGTAAGAGAAGGGAAGGGGAGGACAGTGAGCAAGAGAGAGAACAAGAGAGAGAATTAATAAGAAAACGGAGACAAATGGGAGGGAAAGAAATACAGAAAAACAATCTTGAGAAAATTCTCTCAGAGAACTGCTGGTTCTGAGAAATAGGAAGTTGTATTTTAAGATAAAAGCCAAACAAACCCCACTGTAAGGATAAACTATGAAATCTGTTCAGGCCACTACTTTCTAAATGAAATAATGAGGCTCCTTACTTCCACACTGCAGTGAGGATCTGAGTTCTTTCCTCCCACAGACCTCGTTCCTCCCCTGGCGTGGCTTATGAACGAGACAAACCTAAAAGGGTATTTAGCCCTAACTGGGGCACCTGGGTGGCTCAGTCAGTTAGGCGTCTCTTGATTTCAGCTCAGGTCATGATCCTGTGGTTCGTGAGTTCAAGCCCCACATCGGGCTCTGCACTGACAGCAAGGAGCCTGCTGGGGAGTCTCTCTCCCTCTCTCTGCCCCTCCCCCACACTGTCTCACGCACCCTATTTCTCTTTCTCTCTGTCTCTCAAAAATAAATGAACATTTTTTAAAGGGGGTGTTTAGCTTAAGAAAAATTTAATTTGTTCAAAGAAAGCAATACATCATAATTTTTTTTTAATTTTTTTTTAATGGGAATTAACTAACGGATGTCTGCATGCAACAGGAACCAGATTGGGGGATTTGCATTTATCTATTTATTTCCTCCCCACCACCCTTCTTCCCAGTCGTTCTAAGTAGGTCTGCTGAGACTTGTGGAGCCATAGAGAACATCTTCCTTACAACCTGAAAGTGGAACCAGTGAAGAGAGCAGAATCAGACCAAAATGCCAACTTTTCAACTGGATGGAGGAGCATGGCTCCCACGGAGCCTCCAGCAGGATTCCTAATACTTTACCCCCAGTCATACCTGGCCACCAGCAGGAAGAGCACAGGGGCAGCTGAGGACAGAGACTGGCATGTAGGCAGACCTGGAGGGAAAAGGGCTTGAGCTGGACATGCTCAGTGCCATCACCAAATTCGTCAAGTGGCTCTTTCGCTCCTGGGGAGGCAGGAGTGAGGGTCAGGGGGAAGTGAAAAGGGTTCCTTCCACAAGCTGACAATTTCCCCCCCTCTTTTGTAGAATCAGGAGAAGTAAAGAAGGTGTTGTTCCATTAAAAAAAAAAAAAAAAAAGTCCCATTTGACAAATGTAAAAACTGAGATCCACAAAAGTTCATTTTGCCCAAGCTTAGACAGGCAGGAAATAGAGTTGAAATTTAATCTGTGATCTGTTTTCAGCACTGACTGTGCTATTATCCACTGGAGTGTGTTATATTTTTAAAAGCAGAAATAATATTTATAGGGAAGTAGGAGTAAGAAGTCAAGCCTCTTAACACCTAGAAAAAAAATTTATTTACTTTGCATTGTCTGTGTTTCAGGCAGTCATAGGCTTAATGAACTATAGATGTAGAGTCTAAAGCCTGTTAGAATTGGGTTCTGTTCCTATATCATCACTTTTAGCAGAACTTAACTTTAGTGAAGACCAGTGGTCTTCAACTAGGGTTGATTTGGGGCCTCCCAGGGGACATCTGGCAATGTCTAGAGACAGATTCCCCCCACCACAGAGCATCATCTGGCCAAAGTTATCAATAGTGCTGAGGTTGGGAAACCCTGATGCAGAGAAAGTAGTTAGACAACCACGAGGTATGATTTAAAGGGACAGGAAGGTCTTTAACTCAGTCTTCTTCAACGAATGCCCAAAATTCCACAACTAAAGAATCTTAGGGCTTATACTCCATCACCTTCAAAAAACTATACCTAAAATAAAATTCTCTCTGTGAGTAAATGGAAGCAGATATTGCTTTTAATGTGAGAGCTAGCAGAGAGAAAATGAGGTACCAAAGGTGGAAGGGAGGAAGGAGTAAGGAAAAGACTCAGAGGTCCAGACAGACAGAGCATGAGCGGGGGAGGGGCAGAGAGAGGGGGAGACACAGGATCCGAAGCAGCTCCAGGCTCCGAGCTGTCAGCACAGACCCCGACCTGGGGCTGGAACCTACCAACCTCGAGATCATGACCTGAGCTGAAGTCGGTCGCTCAACCGACTGAGCCACCCGGGCGCCCCACTGGTTTTCTCATGTTTATAGTTATAGTCTCAGTACCAACTGAAGCAGATCAGTGTACAGATTCAATGAGATGTGCCGAGACCCTGGCCCATAGCAGTGGCTCACCAGCTGCCCCAGCTTCGATCGCGGTGATGAGACAAATTCTAGGGCAACCGACTAAGACCTCTTCTAAAATCATTTTCAATGGCCTTCTATCCTCTGTGGAATCAGAGGAGGTATAAATAAGTCAACAGGTGAAAGAACCTATCCCCGGGCAGGTGTCAGATATAAACAACACAAAAACGTCATGGGGTTTCTGTCAGCGGCGTTTTCCTCAAACGTCTGGGAGACATGCGAGTGGCGTAAATAGCCTCCATGGAGAAGATCATACGACCTTCCAGGCTGAAACTCCGCTTAATGGTTGGTAAGCTGAGTGACTAAAATGGAGGAAGAGGGCAAGTTTAACAGGGTCCAGACCGATAGTCCTGAATCCGTGTCCATAACACATGTTAATGCTGACAGTGTGGATTTCCCTAGTTGTCTGATCTACATCATGACACTTCGGGGGTTGAGACTAAACTGACTTCACACTCCAGGTGCAGCACAGCTTATTGAACGGGCTCAGATTAGGTCATTTTTCTTCAAGCCTATGCCTCATGTCACTTGATTATAAGCAGAAGAGTATAACCTCACGAAGACGTTGTAAGGATCAATGAGAAGGCCCCTCTTGAGTGATGCAAAGGTGAGATGTTTGTCTTTGATATGTTTTTTGACAGACCTCACTCTAAGCAGGGGGCCAGAGGTAACTTCCGGACCTTCTTAGGCCTCGTGGTTTGCATTTGTAAAAGAAAGAAGTTGACACAAAGAACTTCCTTGTGATCCAGGAACCTGAAGCATCCCCTTGGGAGCTTGTTAGCAGGGACTGTCATCTCCCCCAGACCTACAGAATCAGGATCTTTACCCAGATCCCAGAACAAATCGCATGCAGTTTCGGGTTTGAGAAGCTTTGTTTGAAGGCCCGTTCCAGCTTACGGGTCCATGAGTCGGTAAGGGAAGGTAACAAGGTAACGAATGGGAGGCCGGACATTGGCCTTTGCAGAAAAGTTAGCATGTATGTCACTGCTCTCTTGGCCCTCATCCCTGGGATTGCCGTCAGGCCTTTTATCTGATATTCTCCTTAGGGTTAAGGATCCAGCAGTGGCCGAGTCAGCTGGGATAAGCAAGCAAAGAAACACGTTTACATTGTACCTTTTACTCTTCTGTTCTCAAGGCTGTGTGCGTATGGAGGGAAAATATTCTGCTCCGTGACTCCAACATGTACGTACTGAGAAAGGTAGCATAGTGCTGTAACACATACCAGCACCGGCCAAGACACCCGACAGACCGTCTGAATTCAGGCCTGCCACTAGCATACTGTGTGACTTAGGGTCTTTACATTATCTCAGTCTCCTCTTTAGACGAATGAGAGTAGAAGACCCCATTTAGGTGAACAAATATAAGTCCTCTGACCAGAGCCTGGCCCATGGTAAGCACCACATACACCCTTGGTTAAGTAAAATCCACCAATATATAAGAAATGTTTCCATTTCTCTACTTTGCTTTTACCCATAGGGAAACAAAGCTTAGCCAACACTGTCTTGTGGTAATGTCTCTGATCAAGCACAGGGCCTTTGTAATGAACATCCAGGCAATAAATTTATTGTAATTTTACTGCCATTTTTTTTTATTTTCCACTATTATATATATTATATACATGAATATGTGACACATATAAATAATATGGAAAGTTTTCTGTAATATGTGCTATATGAACACCTATTTCATAAGCAAAATAGCCTTGTGAGATAGATATGCTTAGCATCCCCATGTTACAGATCAGAAGGTTGACCGCGTAAGTGACTTACCTAAGGTTGGAGATATGTGTGGAATGTGGACAACTGAAATCAGGCAGTCTGGCTTCAAAATCTGTGTTGTCAAATACTACACTATAGCGTGCTCGACACTGAACACCGAATGCTAGGATGTGCCGCCTCTGTCACAGGGGCTTCATCTTTTCTGGTTTTATTTAATATTTATATCAGTGACAGTTGCCTTAAATTCATCTTAAATAGTGCATCCGTTGGTAGCAGAGACCGTTTCTCTCCTTTTCTCTGCGTGAAGCCGACCGAAACACCTTGTGCAGTTAATCACTTACTAAATTCTTAGTAATAACAATGACATAATATATTACCAAATCCCACCGACGTCACAGGAAAGAAACCAACACTGAAAACCTCTTTTCCTTCTGAAGCTAGCCTGAACGTGACTGTTGCATTTTATGCTGCATTTTTACAAGCTGTTTATATTAGGTGTGTACAAAACATTTGAAAGTCCGCTTGGATAAATTATCCCAAAAGCTTGTAAATGACCCTCTTCTGCTTCTTTAAAAAGACCAGAGCCGGTAGCCAATCTTTACTATCCAAGGGAGAAAAGGAAAAGCAACAAAATGACGCTGAAATGGCACACAGGGCCTCTAAAGTTATAATAGAGATGTTTCCGATCTTGTTATTCATACTCTGTCATAGGCAAACGGCTTAAAAACAGACAAGGGAGCATTCAGGCTTCTCGCAAACGCAGGTGGGTAGAGCCTCCATCAACGATGGCTGCAAATGGGAAACTGGGGAGAAGGAGGGAAGCGGGGTCCAGGGCGCATGCGCGGCAGAGCACACGCGTGCAGCCTGAACGCAGCTGCTCCGAGAGCTTGACTCCTCCGAGGCTCCGGGCCCCGCCCCTCCCAGTCCCATCGCCTGCTCGGCGACACATCGCCCCCACTGAACACACATAGTATTCAGAGCCTGAACTCCTCCTCGGCCTAACCACAGACAAACGACGCTGTCCGTTATCTCCTTCTGGGGGAGGCAATAGACCTTAGTCAAAATGCAGCCTGGAGACAGACTTTGCGTGTTCAGATTTCAGACCTGCCACCCGCCACCTGCGTGACGCACTGCCAAGCTCCTTAACCCCCTTTAAGCGTCTGTTTCCCTAGTGGTGGAGGAAGGAAAATAGTGGTTTCCAAATCCTGAGGTTACCGTGAGGATCATTCCAGCTAATGTGTGTAAAGTGCCGAGGGAAGTGCCTGGGGTGTGGTGAGCGCTGGATAGACGTGAACTGTTTCTGCCTAATTAGGTTGTACATTCCTCCCTCGTACTTCTCTCCGTCCTACGCAGCAGCACAGTCAGAGCACAGCACTTTGCATAAAGTAGGTGCTCAGAAAGTGCTAGAAAGGCACCTTAGCGCATTTTTTTTCCGTTCTTGCTCTCAGACTCGACACTTGCAAATAGCCGGCAGGGATCCAAGGGCCAGCCGCACCCCAGTCGGGAAACTAAGTTTTAGAAATATAGATATCAACCTTGTCCTCTAGAGACTCTAATCCCGAACATCTAAGAGGAGACCCAGGAAAATACCTAAAAGAAAACCAACTCCCAGTCAAGCAAACTCCCCATGTACCTGAACTGTGGGCTCAGCTGCCTTTCTCAGCTGATTTATCCTTTCTGCTTTTATGTAAGGAGATGCTGACTGGAAGCCTAACTCAGAGGAGCGAAGGCTCTGAGGGCTGGAAAAGAAAGCGAAGTCAGGATAGGTAATAGGTGGTAGGGGAATCAGAGAGGGGAGCAAGAAGGAGAAATCTATATCCCATCAGTGACAGCAAAAGTACCCTCCTATGGGAGGCCATGCTGCACAGGGACCCTGCAGTGGCACTCAGCCTGGTTAAAATTGACCTTGATCCTTTTTTTAAAAGGTTGTTTACTTATTTTGAGAAAGAAAGAGAGCGAGCACAAAAGGGGGAGAGGCAGAGAGAGAGAGAGAGAGGGAGAGAGAGAATCCTAAGCAAGCTCTGTGCTGACAGTGCAGAGGCTCAAACTGTGAGATCATGACCTGAGCCGAAATTGAGTCAGACACTTAACTGACTGAGTCATCCAGGCTCCCCCAAATTGACCTTGGTCCTGATGGTCACACTTGGTAAAGAGTAGGGTCAATGATACCATTCGATGTTAAAGAATGTGAGACAATAGCAAGGGCCCTGCCCCAGAAAAATCCGGACTGCATGCCAAACACAAAATAGAAATTCTGGGCAGAGTTCCCAAATATAACTGGCTCTGACTCTCTTCTCCAGCTCTGGCTCTGGCTTCTCCTCTAGCCCCATTCCCCACAGGCTGAAGGATCTTTGAAGTGGCAAAATGAAACCAAAGACTGTCTTTTACCCTTCATCTGGGCATAAAAATTTCAAACAGTGGTCCATGCCCATGGCCGATAGAACGGTTCTCATTTCCCATTCCCTGACAAGCCTAACTATTCCTTTGTGAAAGGGAACAACGAAGAAAAAAGGCACAAGACATATCAAAAAGATATAATAGCTTAAAAGAAAGGGATCACCATGAGCATTCGGACCAAATGTGTTCCGATAAAATCATAAATTTGCCACAAGGAACAAAGAAGGGCTTTAGAGCATCTATATTATGTGTTTACAATAGGGGAATCTGTTTTTATCAAACCATATCAGACACGGAGGTAAAAAGCACAGATAAAAAAATTTAATGAAATTAATGGAGGCTGTCAAACAAGTTAATTATTTAATAAATTCTAATTTGTGGGGGCGCCTGGGTGGCTCAGTTGGTTAAGCATCCGACTTCGGCTCAGGTCATGAGCTCACGGTTTGTGGGTTTGAGCCCCATGTCGGGCTCTGTGTTGACAGCTTGGAGCCTGGAGCCTGTTTCAGATTCTGTGTCTCCCTCTCTATGCCCCTCCCCCACTCATGTTCTGTCTCCCAAAACTAAATAAACATTTAAACAAAACAATTTTTTTAAGAAATTCTAATTTGTAAAGTAGTAGGCCAACTAGAAAGTACCCCCAAACTCAGGGGAAGCAGATAAAAAGTTTTAAGTGATTAGAGAAAGCTAAGAGATATGGAAGACAAATGTATAGAGATTTGATAAAGTTACAAAAGGAATCTAAAAAGAATAAGACATCACTGAAGCAATGACGAAAGGAACAACAGAAACTTTTTTACCTGAAAAAATTGATTTTGAAGATTGAAATATTTTGCAAAAAAAAAAAAAAGTAATGAAAAGAAACCAACACCCAGACAAATACCAACAATTTTTTTTCCATTTAAAATACCCTTCTGTTAACTAAACTTGTGGTCATCACTTTCACAATTGATGTAAGTCAAGTCATTATGCTGAACCTCTATAGCATCGTATGTTAATTCTATCTCAATAAAACTATGGCGGGGGGGGGGGGGGGGGGGGGGGAAGAAAACTTACCAGAATGTGAAATGTTAGGTGTTAAAGGCTGCATATTTGTGATAAAAACAAAATTAAATTAAATTAAATTAAATTAAGTAGATAAAATATCCCTCAAATGTTTTGACAGGTGTGTGTGCATATACGTAGAAACAGCCACAACACACGGACACTCACACACACACAAAGGAACAAAAATCAGACAGGCATTTGCTTTCTTTGTAATACTAAGTGAAAAAATGACCACAACGACTACCACATTTTTTGAAAAGTAGTGACTTTAACTCAAGACAAGTTTTTGGTCACATCTAAAGAAACAAAAGGAGAGGTCGTAAGTATGCAGGAGATCAGACAATATATCACTGTGTTGTTAATGAAAAAAATTACTCAAAAACAGATTCTAGCTGCCAATAGATGAATTAAAATAAGCGTATTTGATTCATAATTTCAGTAGACTAAATCTAGTAGTAGTTCCAGCTATTTTGAGTTTTTCTGGGCACCAAGTTCCCATGAACCCTGACCTCATTTCAAGGCCTCAAATATCCATATCTTAATAATAATGACAAAAATATATTAATTAAAATAAGGCTTACTTTCTGCTAGACGTGTTATATTCATTATCCCAAATCTTTGCAATAACCCTGCAATAGATTCTATTTTCTACTTTTCAGAGATTAAATGACCTTCCAAACACATTCTGTTAATAAGTGACAGGGTCAGTGTTCCATTACAAATGCTGGTTTCCAAAACTCAAGCATTTTCTTTGATCCTATTCTACCTCCCCAGGACCCACAAGTCTATCAGTTGGGAGTGGGGGTGCCTGTGATTCAGCTTTGGTTAGAGGAGAGAAATGCAAGGGACTGGGCCTTACTCCTCAGGACACATCCCACTCCCAGTATTGATGCATGACAATATGCATGGAGTATTGCCAGACAAGGAAGTGTCCCTGAGCACCAGTGTTTAGATTTTTTTTTTTTTTGGGGGGGGGGGGGTGGGGTTGGATTTTGTTACATAGGCATGACTATGTGGTTAAATGTAATCTCTAAATCAGTTGACATCTGGTTACTCAAAGTGTCCAACCTAAGTCACATGGTTGGTCTTTCTGGTGGGGCCAGCCCCACCTGAAACTATGAGATGTGGCCCTCTCCGTCTTTTTTTTTAAATTTTTTTTAATGTTTATTTATTTTTGAGACAGAGAGAGACAGAGCATGAACAGGGGAGGGGCAGAGAGAGTGAGAGGGAGAATAAAGTGAGAGGGAGATAAAGGCAGATTAATATGATGACTAGAAACCATACCTTATTCCATTTGAAAATATTCCATGCTTTCAATTTTTGTTTTCCAGATTTTATGCTGCAGTATAGGGTATACTACTCAGAATCCCTAACGTACTTCCAAGACATAGACTTGAACTATAACTGAACTCTGTTGATGTGATGTTCAGTATGCGTATTGTGGGTCAAGGTGAACCTTCCCACGCTTTTCACGACGTGCCTATAACTTGCTTCTGACCTTTGATGATTGTGTAGTGGTTAAGAATTTGGATTCTGTAAGACTTCCTTAGGCATGAATCCTGGGTTCATCACTTACTAGTTATGCAGACTGGAGATGGTCACTTCACCTCTCTATGTCAATGTCCTCATTTATAAAATAATACTATGTATCTCACAGGGATGCTATGAGGGCCAAGTTAACTTATATAAGTAGAGGACCCTAGATCAGTGCTTGTCATGAATGGGCTATGTTGTCGCTGTTGTTAATCCAGGGGCTATGTTCAAGAAAAAAATTTATAATTGCAAACATTATAGGGAAGCTTTGTTACCTATCTCCCTCAGCCATGACTTCTCACCTCGGGAGAGAAATCTTGAAGTCTTCCACTTTCCAGAACCCTCAGGCATGTCGCAAGAGTCCCGAGACCAATATTCTCCCTTGCACACATATCTTTAGTAAGGGAAGCAAAAGTCCAAAACACAAAATGATAAGAATAGGGAATGTGTACAGAAAAGTAATCAATAGAGTATCTGGCTCATGGTGGATACTTAGTAAGTTAGTATCCCCCGGACTCCATCAGTATTTTCCTGCATGATGCTTCATACGCTTTCCAGAGAACTTTCTCTCTACTACTCATTTACTTCTTATTGAGCCTGAAGCTACTTAGGTCAGAAGTCAGCCTCCCTCGTGTGAAAATTGGGAATGCACAAGTTTTGGTAACGACAGCCAGCGCTGTTCTCCTTCAAAGCATCATTCATTTTGGTTAAGACACTAGGTCAAGAGGAAACCTGAGAATTTGCAGACACTGCTGGCTGGCCAGCAGATAAAACCATTGTTGAACATTAACATTTTGTATGAATTAGTGTATTTTTCCTACACTAGTGCTTTTCCCTAAGGCCTGTTCCCTAGTGTCCTGGGAATAGGACCAAGAAGTTTCAAGAATACAAAGTATCATAAGTATGTAGGGGGGGGGAAGAAGTAACAAAGTATAACTCCAGCGTATATACAAACAGCTCCGACTAAGACAAAGGGCAAGAGGGAAAGCCTGAGGGGAGGGGGCAGCTCACACCAAAACTTAAATTAAGTGGCAAAGGAGACATCAGACATTTCAATTATATCTCAATAAAGCTGGGACTTCCGCAGATCCTTGGAGGGAAGGGCTACTCTTGCTCTTGAGTCTCAGTCAAGGCTGCATGCAATCATTTCTCGAATCGTCCCTGAGTCCTGTCCAGGCCACTCTGCTGCTCTCCAAATGCCTGGCTCTAAGTGCTTATCTTTGCTCTGGAGCCTTCTTGATTGCACCTCTTCTCTTCTCCTTGCTCTTTGAGCCTTGTCCCCAGGGAACTCTGCTCCAGGCCAGCAGGGCTTTCTTGCTCATCATCTTGAAACATTGTTACATATCAGGGGGCAGGCTTCGCCTCTGGTGGGCTGACCTGATCCCGTGAAAAAATAAAAATGTTCTCCAGGCGCTTCACTCCTCTCTTCATGGGACAGCAGTGACATCTGCTAAGTAGGCTTCTTGCATTTAAAACGGTTTTCTAACTAGTCCTTCCACTCAGCTTCGCCCATGAAGGAAGGGCTCCAGGACGGGAGACAGAATCCTGAGCTCCATTACAAATCCAATACTAGCCCTTTCACCTTGGGAAAGACACAGACACACAGACTCTTCGTCTGTAAACTGGAGATAGTTACAGCTACATCTCAGGGCAATTGTGAGGATTAAGTGAGATAATGTTTATAGTGTAGTTTGGGAAATGTGCTGGCCTTTAATATATAGAAACAGTGGATATGTATCTAAAATAAAAACATTTTAGTCAACATGAAGGTCAGTTTGGGGCCACTGAGAAGATCTTCTTAAACTGGCAACTCTTGTTGGGTGAACAACATCATCCCCACCAATCCGTCTCTTGGCTCCCATGGGGCAAATCATATGGCAAATCATATTCTGCCTCCCAGGGACTGAGAAGCAGAGCCCAGAAACCAATTCATGTAGCTCTAGGAAGCTGAGGTGAATGGTCATAAAAATACGGGGACTAAGGTCGCTGTCACGGATAAACAGATGAGTTAGCAAAAAAAGCAGCAGCTAGAAAGAGAGGAGATCAAAACAGAAACAAAGAGAAGCAGAAGTGAATGCTATACGTGAAGAGCGGAGAAGTCATGGAACCCAGCTCTATGACCTGAGTCTATATAAAGATTACATAGACTCTACATTAAGCTTCTTTAAAGAGAGTTTCCACTGCAATCAAAGAAACCCCAAGATAGACACTGAAACCAAGTTTGAGTCACACACACAGGGGGAGAGAGAGACAGAGAGAGAGAGAGAGAGAGAGAGAGAGAGAGACAAAGATGTATCCACAGCCCTATAAACATAGATTCAACCTCTCATATTTTGGCCTCCACACTGGGGCGGACTGGTATCACTTTGCCACAGCAGATAAACGTATCAGTGTTGCCGGAGGGGCCGTGAGAGAAGAAATCAAATTGGGTGAAGGAAAGTGGGCTATTTTGGGACTGCACCCAAAAAGCAAAGAGAGGAACCTCAGCAAAGACCCACAGGCATTGCAATCTAAATGCATCACACATATTCCTCTCCTCACAGTCATCACCTTCCAAAGAGAAGCCTTGGGCTCAAAGCCTCAGCCTCTCACACAGAAGCAGACAAGTCTCAAGAGCTTCAGGGGGAAATACATCAATCAAGGCATTCTTTGGTAAGTGTGAGGAACATTAAGATGTTGGTGAGGCTGGTGGCCTGTTATTACCATCAGCAGTAATATATGCTTCTACAGAAGTGCTCAGATTAGGGGGATTTTATAAAAACAGCACCATATTATTATATATTATAATGAGGAAGGAAGTGTGTGGGGAGCAATTTTTAGAAAGTAGGATGACAAAGAGATTAAATATTTTCCTATGGGATGCCAAAAGGAACAAAATTGATCAGAAATTGGTGAAGGAGGGATGGCAATAAAATCAGGGTCCCGTGCATTCCGGGCTCTACCATGTTCCGGCTAGGTGACCATAAGTAAATTGCATTACCACTCTGCCCCTCGTTTTCCTCATGTGTATAATGGGGATGATAATGATAAAACACGTACCTCTGAGGGTTGTTTTAGCAATTCGATGAGAATTGTGTAGCACCTGGCACCTAGCATACCCTCCGTACATTCAGCTGTGATTGTTGGCTTTGGCTAGGTTTTCCACCCAGAATGGCAATGAGACTCAGATTTGCATACAAGTGGTTTATTTGGGAGGTGATCGCAGTGAGCACTAGTAGGGGACTGCAGAAGTGAGATAGAAAAGGTAAGGAAGCCAATACGGGGAGTCTTAATGAGCAATTATCACCGTGGGCAACTGTGGTTCGACTGTAACAACAGGCCAAGTGCATTTCAGACAATGGGAAGGAGAGACGTATGGGCACACTGGAGCCATCTTGTTACCCAAGAACTGTCATGACAATGGGGCACAGACCAACCTGCCTTTGTTTTAACTCTGGCCAGCATGTTTTTAGGAGAACAGAACTGTCTAAAACTATAGCTTTTGCGTTTGAAATTATGATGAATAAAGACTCCAAGCGACCTACTTGGTTCAATGAAGCATATGAATCTAATGGGAAGGAAATCACTGAATTCCCAAAGGGAAATGAATATCCTTTAGCTTTCTAAAATATTCAGACAAGGGCTTAGTCTATGTAACCTGAGTTTCCCCGTGGCTTTTACCCAGGCTTTGAGGACAACGGAGCCACCCTAACATTCAATAACCCATATTTCACTGGACCTTCACCTCCCCTCTCAAAGTTTTGTCCTATTTTTTCATCCGCTTATTTCTGGATGAGAGTTCTCACATTTGTTTCTGAATCTGTCAGTTGACGATTCAAACCCGCTACGCAGCACCTCCCTTCTGACACCATGGTTCTTTTCAACTGTAAAAACATCGATGTCTCTTCCAAAGGAACCGTCTCCAGGTGCTCCCAAATGTCTTGTCTCCAGCCTCCGGTACAGGACTGCATTCTCGGCACACGAAACCCTGTTGTATTCTGGCGACGCTGCGGTGAATGAACGCCCTTCGCCCTGCTCCGTGTCTGTCTGCACTGCCTGATGCCAAAGCAGAAAGGCATGCACCCTCAGGTCTCACAGAGTGGCCCTTTCTAAGCAGCCCCTTCAGCTCCTACCACCAACACTTTGTCCACAAGACTCAGGCACAAGCCAGCCAGACACATAGACCCCCTAATGGGCCCACTATAGCTGATAGGACCCCCGCATGACTCCTTTCCCCTGCTCGTCCCCCAGTCCCTCTCCTTCCATTCTTCTCTCACTCATCTCCAGCCATGTTGGCCTCCTGGATGTTTCCAGAAAACACAGGAAACTCTCTCTAGCTTTGGCGCCTTTGTGCTTGCTGTTCCCTCTGTCTGGAATGTGTTTCCCTAACATCCCAGAGAGTGGACTCCCCGTCATCAGATCCCAGCTTAAATGTCATCCTTATCATTGATGCTAAATTGTCTGCCATCTGCTGACCACCAAACCCCCACGCCCACCTAAGGCTAAGAACTACATTTCCCAGAATCCCCTTTTCTGTGTATTTCTGCCTTAGGCTTCCCCGTGGCAAGGAATTTGAGCAAGATTTAGAAAACAGAGGTCATTATTTGGGGGAAGCTGGGAGAGTCAGCCTCACATCACAGCCCTAGAAGACCAGCTTCAAGAGTCAGTCTTGTGCTACTTCTTGAACTTTCCTTTGATCTCGGCCTTTTCCACATGGGCCAGCGATTGCTTCTCTGACGCCCAGTCTGAAGCTTTCCAGACCTCCGCTGTCCAGGTCCTTCCACATTCACTTAACTTCTTATTTCCACAATGCTCGTACTGCCTCTGTTTTCCATAGGAAACCAGGCTGATCCATCACCTCTCTGAAGTCATTCTGTATGTCACCCCTGCCCTTAATTCTCTCCCTAACACATCTCGTTGATATTTTACCTGCTCGTTTATTCATTTGCTCTCTGTCCTCATTGCTGCCAAACCCCTTGACCACAAGGCACAAATGGGAACTTTGGCAGTTTTGTCCACTGCCGTACCTCCAGGGCATGGCTTATAATAAAATCCTACCTTTCAATAGAAGCTTTAATAGCTTCATAATTATAAAAATGGTAAGACAGAAGTAAAGGAGTAAGAAGCATATCATTACCTGAGAATCTCAATAAATATATTCATATATAGAAACCAGGATGAGTCTTACTTCCTTTGTAAAGGGAGTACCAGGGCCATTTATTGAGCACCTACTATGGACATGCCAGGAACTGTGCTAGGCGCTTTTTACATTAAGTAGCTCTGTTACTTGCTTATAAAATAGTTCCCGCAGTACACGTACCTAGATTAATGTAGGATTCAAAGCTGCTCAGCAAACTCAAGACTAGCTGTGTCTCTGTTTTAAATTTCAAGACCTTGACTTGGCTTTGGTCCTGTTGTCTCCAGCCAGAACACAAGAACAGGCTCCTAGAAGGAGAAATTACTCGTTAAGATTTCCTGGTGGAAGCAGAGGTCACAGCTCAGAGTCTAACACTTAAGGTGAGAATTTGAATCTGTGCAGATGCCTCACCTTAAAACCCCAGGAATTTTTGGTTGGCCACCCACCAAAACAGGAGTGAAATGTGCTGTGATGATGTACACGAGTGAAGTGATAAAGGTCCACCTCATTTGTAAAAAGCTCCCTTCTGATGAGCCCCTCTGCATATTTCAATCATGAGTTCTAATCGACTGTGGGTAAGAGCTCAGTGCTCACCCCTCTGTGGTTTTCTGCTCCTTCCTAGGCACATGGGACATTTTCTGGCCCCTTGCAGGTAAATCGAGTCACGCGATGGGCTCACGAGTGAGAGAGATTTGTGCCATTTTTGGCCAAGGCTCTGAAGAGCAGGTGTGACTGCTCTATGCTCTCCTTTCCCCTCTCACAGAGACCCTGGAAACCATGCTTCTGAGGTCGCAGCCACACAAGATGGTGGGCTTCTTCAGCCGGGATCTGAGTAACTGGAGCAAAGCTTTCCACTGTAGACCCACGTAGGACACCCGTGTGGGATGCACTGAATGGATGAAAATTAAATCCTTTGCTTGTTAAGCTACTAAGATGTGGGGACTGATCTGTTACCACAGCATAACCTAACCTGTCCTGACTGCTACCAACTCCAAATGCTCTTCCCTCATAACAATGTCTGCTGAGAAGTAACCGTGAGATTCCAGGTAATGATTTGGAAGGACACTCTCCTGCACTTTCCTGTCAGGTATACAAAAGCATTTTGTACCGATTGTCTCTTTGATGCGTATAGCATTTCTGAGCTAAAAAACTAGAATGATCATTTCCATGTGAAAACTAAGGCAAAAAGAAGTGAATTGATTAGCCATGGATAACCGCAATTCATTGGAAAGAGCTAAAAAGAAAAATCCATATGGACTTATTCCCAGCTTCAGGCCTTTTTCATTCACAAAATAATCTCTTGGGTTTTTCTGGGCTAGCATCCATTTCTTGCCTCTTATAAAGCCCCTTACCAGAATACCACAGTGCTAAAAGAGTGGGGAGGGGGGAGGTATAATAGCTTTTTGGATATAAAACCTGAAGTAATTGCATTGTATGGCATGTCTGTGGCCTTAATGTAAATTTTTTTTCTTTTGATTCCTTCCCATTCTGCTAATAGCATGCCCTCCAGAGTAATCAAGTTACCCAGCCAACTAAGCTCTTGCATTACTAAAAAGTATTACCCGAGACCAGCATGCCGCCACTAAAGCTTTTTCCCCCATCCTGTGAAAAATGTAACACTGGCTAAAAAGGAAAGCCATTCTTGGAACCAGTTTGGAGTTTTGTTGGTTTTTTCCTTCCCCTCAGCTCATACTAACGATTTAAAGGCTGAATAAGAGTCAAAGATTATACTCAGTTCATTGTCAACACTAACTATTCGACTTCTTTTTCTTTTATTTTTTCTTTTATTTTTTTTAAATTTTTTTTTTAACATTTATTCATTTTTAAGAGTGAGAGAGACAGAGCATGAACGGGAGAGGGGCAGAGAGAGAGGGAGACACAGAATCCAAAGCAGGCTCCAGGCTCTGAGCTGTCAGCACAGGGCCCGACGCGGGACTTGAACTCAAGGACTGTGAGATCATGACCTGAGCCGAAGTCAGACGCTCAACCGACTGAGCCACCCAGGCGCCCCAAACTATTCAACTTCTTGTTACCCTTCAGAGTGTATATACAGCATATTCAGATACAGAAATATATAGACATAGATGGATTTAAAATTTCCAATAGGTGGTTCTTTTAAAAATAAAATCGAATGGAATTTTTAAAAGTTAAAATAAAAGATAATAATAGTAGGAAGATTTAAAAAATAAATTTATTTTTAGTAATTATCCTATTCCATCCATGAGCTTTCTGATTCATCTCATATGGAACAGATTCATCCAAACCAATAATGAAGATGACTGACATTTTAAAACATCGTGAACTACTATTCCCTCTTAGTATTTGTTCACTCTAACAAATCCAACTCAAGAAACGAAGCAGGTGAGAAAACTCACAGTGGAGAGAAGCCCCTATGACATCCAAGGTAGAATTCACATACCTGATCAGTCTGTGTGTGAAACATACATAAAATAGCCCATTTGATCCCATTACTTCATTTGCTGTAATTAGCATGGACTCTCTTATTTCACAGATGATTTCTGTTCCCTTCTGTCTGTCTCATTTCTACATCTTCCCATCTTCTGACTTGGGCTTCATCTCCTATTTCTTGACTGATGTTTGTCTTTTGAACTTGATCATGTCAGGCGGTTTTTGTTTGTTTGTTTTTTTGTTTGTTTAATTTGCTTTCAGGTTTTGTTCTGTTTTGTTTTGGTTTTTGGTCTACTCTCAGATCTGTTACTCTTGGTTCCCCTGGTCGGCTGTATTTCCAAGCTTCCTTGACAACTGACTTTTACCTTCGTCTAGCAAGGTAAGCTCCGGTGGGAGATTAAAGATGACAGAAACCAAGTAGGGTTCCTCTCTTCCTCCCCTCCCCTCCTGTCTCCTCCCTTCTCCCCACCTCTCCCACCTGTGCACCCTGTCACTTTGGACAGAATCTCTGGAAGTGGTTGCATCTCTCTGGTGTGCTTTGAACACAACTAAGAAGTTCTGGTCTCTACAATCCTCAGAACTTTTATTGTTTCACCTTGCCTGTTTAGACTTATCATTAATCAAGAATTGTTTTGCCTTCACTTTTTTTTTTTTTTTTTGTCTACAATACAGTGTAGGGTAGGCGTAAATTCTTTTTCTAAATCTGTATATCTGATTGACTCTGCACCATTTATTGAAAACACCATTCTTTCCCCCACAGATCTGAAGTATAATCTTTATCATAAATCAAGTGACCTTATATAGGTGGGTCACTTTTGGACTCTGTTGTTTCACTGATTATCTTTATATCGATATCATACTATCTTAGTTATAACAACTTTATGATAAATCTTGATATCTTGTAGTATAGTCCTGCAGTTTTGTTCCTGTTCTTCAACATCACCTTAGCTAATTTTACCCCTTTATGTTTTCGTATACATTTTAGATCAGCAGTCCACTTTCCAACACAGGTCTTGACCCCATGACACATGCCAAAATTAAGAGTTGGATATTCAACCAACTGAGCCACCCAGGCACCCTGTACCTTGGCATTTTATTCAGTGTTTCACTAAGTTCACTTTTAAATTCTTTTGGATGTTCTATGTTCACATGTCATCAGGGAACAGTGAAATTTTATTTCATTATATATATATATATATATACACATATATATGTGTGTGTGTGTGTGTGTATATATATACACATATATATATATATGTGTGTGTGTATATATATACATATATACACATATATATATATATGTGTGTATATATATACATATATACACACACACATATATATGTGTGTGTGTATATATATATATATATATATATACATATATAAATTTTTTTTCCCTTGTCTGCTTTCAGGAGCTAGGACCCTGTGTTGTTCCTGATATAATAGGGGAAGCCTTCAACATCTCAACATTAAGTATGAGGTTGGATATAGGTATTTTGGAGAATATTTGTCTCGGTCTATTTGAGCTGCTATACAAAAATACCAAAGACTGGGTAGCTTATAAACAACAGAAAATTATTTCCTATGATTCTAGGGGCTGGAAGTCCAAATTCAGGGTGTCAGCATGGTCAGGTTCTGATAAAAGCCCTCTTGTGGGTTACAGACTGACAACTTCTTACTGTGTTCTCACATGGTGGGAGGCACAAAGGAACTCCCTTGGGCCTTTCCTATAAAGACTTTAATCATTTCTGAAATGCCTCATTTCCTAACGCCATCATATGAGGCATTGAGATTTCAAAATATGAATTTGGGAGCCAACATTCAGTACATAGCAATACTCTTCATCAGGTTGAGAATGTTTTCCTTTATTATTAGTTTGCTAGTTGCTATTAAATGCTTCTAACATGAGCCGTTTTTAATTTATCAAATGTTTTTTCTGCCTGTATTAACTATATGATTTCCTTCTTTATTTGGTTAACTTTTAATTTCAATTATTTCAAATGTTTTAATCTTTTGTTTTTTGAATAAATAACTTGGCTGTGATGTATTAGCTTTTCCTAGCTTTTTCACTAGACTTGATATTTAAATATTTTTTGTTTAGTGGTTTTGCATCTATGTTCAAGACATTGACTTATAATTTTTATATGTTTTGTTGTCTTTGTCCAATTAAGTATCAATATTATATGTTGGACACATAAAAAGTATAGGGAGGTGCTTCCTGTTTTCCAATTTTTGGAAAAGATTGTCTAAAAATTGATTATTTATTTCTTCCTTAAATATTTGGAAAAAATTGGAAGTGATACCATCTAGGCCCAGAGAGTTATTTGTGAAAAGTGTTTATCTGTGGATTCAGTTTCCTTAATTGATATAAAACTTTTCAAATATTATATCTTTTCTGGACTCCATGTGGTATACTGTAGTTTTTTACAAGTTCATCTATTTAACCTGAATTTTTACATATATGGGAATAAACTTGTTTATAATACTCTGTTATGAGTTTTTAATGACTGTATGATCTGTAATAATGTCCCTTTTTTCACTCCTAATATTGGTAATTTGTATTTGTCTCTTTTTTCTTTATCAGATAGTTCTGTCATAGGATTATGAAAATTTTTTTATCTTTTTAAAGGGTCAAATTTTTGGTTGATATTTTCTATTATACATATATATTTTATTAATTTACTCTCTGTTTTAGACTTTCTCCTTTCCACTATCTCTGGTTTTAATTTGCTGTTTGTATTTTAACACCTTCATACAGATGCTCAGATCTTTGACTTTCCAGCCTCTCTTCTTGTCTAATGTACACATCGAAAACTCTAATTTCCCTTATAAGCATGGCTTTAGTTGTATCCCTCATGTGTTAATATATGATGCTTTTATTAATGATCAGCTTAAAATATTTCTAATTTCCAGTGTCATAACTTTTTCACCTTTGGTTTATTTTAAAAGAGAACTGCTTAATTTCAAATATTTGAGGATTTTCAAGATACCTTTTTACTATCAATTTTTATCATAATTCTCTTATAACCAGAGAACACACTCCTTATTTCAATCATTTGTTGTTGAGACTTACTTTACGGCCCATATGGCTTTACATAGTCAATTTTGGATAATGTTCCATGTGCACCTGAAAAGTGTCGCGTTCTATGATTGCTAATTGGGCCAAATTAGAAAATCATGTTGTGCGTGTTGTCTCTGTTCTTACTGAATTTTTGTGTCTATACCATGTCAGTGAAAACTTCTAGCATGATAGTGCATTTGTCTCATTTTCACCCTAATTTTGTCAATTTTGCTTCGTACATTTTCAGGTGTCGCTGAGTTATACCAAATTGGAATTATTATATATTTCTGGCGGTTTGACTCTTTTTCATCACCGTGTGTTCCTCTTTTTTCTTTCTAACGATCCGTATTCTTTGAAGCACACTTTACCTGTTATTAGCTGTACTAACGTGAATACAGCCCACCAGCTCCTTCTGGTCAGTTCCTCTACACTTCCATTCTTTGTGTGTCATATATTAAAGTCATGTAAAACATATTTGATTCATTTTTGACCCAGTCTGACTATGACAGTCTTTTAATTGGAGTGTTTGTTCCATCTCTATTAAAGGTAATTCTTGAGATATGTCGGCTTAAACCTCTCTTATTTGTTTCCTGTCCTTTATTCCATCTTCTCTTCTTCTTGCTTTCTTTTGGATTTATCAAGTAGCTTTTATTATTCAATTTTTCCCCTTTGTTAGCTTTTAGTTATGCCTCCTTTTATGATTCTTTTAATGATTACCCTAATTTTCTCTCCTGCTTTATCTAATCTCCTGTTAAATCAATCTATTGAGTACTTAATTTCAGTTCATAAATTTTGCAGTGATAGAATTCCCTCTGCATTATTTTTTATAGGTTGTAATTCTCTGGTGAAATTCTCTATCCACCTATTTCTAAACATATTAATTCCTGTACCTGGATTACCTGTGAGTCTATATCTTTTCTGTTTTTCCTCTTGGTTTTCAGTAAGTAGTCCTCTTGGCATATCAGGTAAATTTTTTTGAATGTCTGACATAATGTATCTTTAAAATGTGTAAGTTTTAAATGATGTTTTCTTCCTTTAGAGATAATTTACTATTTTTCAGACAAGCAGTTGAATGAGGGGTTGATCATCTTTATCCAATCAGAGATGAAGATGATTTGGAATTTGGTGTCAGTTTTTGGAAGATGGAGTCTATTTTCAGTTTATCTTTATTCTGAGAGTTTAGCCCTCAAGAGACTCAATTTAAAGCCTGGGGTGCTTTTCAGAGTTCCTCATTTTGAAGAGCAATGAATTCCAATTCTTGCCTTCCGAGCACCATGAAACTGTCAAAAGCTCTGTGCCTCTTCTGTTTGAGTTTATGCTTTATGCATCCCTCCAGATAGAACTCATGTTTGTTTGTTTTCTAGATGAGCCTGGCACTACTAACAACCTGGGATTTTTCTAACTGATGAGTTTTTCCAGCTATAATGGTGAGTGTGCCTTTTTTCCCCCCAAGTTCTCTGAGAAGACTATTTTTCTCATCAAAGACAAAACAGGCCAAGTCTCCTTATGAAGGACATACACTTCCTTAAGGTACCAGGTGAGAGTTTTGACTTCAGGTTTATGTCCAAGGTGCTGATCTTCCATCCCATTCTCCTTGGATTACAAGCCTGTCTCCTGTTCCCCACATATGGAACTTCAGAACCTAGGGCCTAGCCTCCAGACTTCAGCAGATAACCTCAGGACAAAAAATATCAGCTCCAGTTGGCCCTTGTTTCTCTTCCTTCTCACTGACCGTTAACTCTAGTTATTTTGCATACTTTAACCCCAGCTCAGTCATACATCTTTAAGAAAAAAGAAAAAATTTTAAACCAGTGGAAATAGCATTTTTTGCATTGTCTACTGTGGAATGGACTAAAGCACAGCAACTGTTAATACCAGTTATTAGGGAAAGGGAAGAAAAGGAGAGTAGAGAGAGAGATTACTAAGTGTTTATGTTACTTTGTATTTTTTTCTATGTGTTTTATAAATTTGGGAGAGAACGTTCATGAGGTCTTTGCAAAGTATCTATAATATAGAGAAAAAAAGTTTTTAAAAGTATTTATCCAACTTACTGACTTTTCTAGGTACTTGTATCCTTGACGTAAGCTGAGCTACTGGAAAGGGACATTTTGGTACACGTTAGGGCATCCCTAAGAGAGCAATGTTTACCTTCAGCTTTTATCAAATCCCATCATATAGTCAAGCCATATGAAACTTAGTGTTTTATAAGTTATAAAAATGTAATTGAGGTCAGTGTTTATTACATCATTCACTGCCCTCAAGGAATTATATAATGGCTTAGAGCCAAACTCACACACCAGCTATGGCAACAAGGTTTGAGTCTTATGATGTGTATAATTATGCTTTTCTTTTTATCTGATCCCGGTATTTTATTTCTTTTTGGTTTGCTGTGTTACAAGCTGCCTTGAGTCTTCAAAGGAAAAAGAAAAGCAAATAGATTGTTTTAAATGCAGAAGAGCATTCTGGATTTCAAAGTTAAGCCTGCTAAAATATTATCAGGCTGAGAAATAATGATTGAACCACTTGTCCTATGAGTCTCTGTGGGTTACAGAGAGTGAACAGAAAATTCAAGAAAAAAGTATTGATAAAGCTTTAATAAAAGATACAATTCCATGTAGGTAAGAATTCTGGATAGGTGAGGAAACGCTATGACAAAGTCAGTATTAATTAAATTTGGGTTTAGAAACAAAATTATAATTAATATCCTCTTTTTATAAGAAAGTGAACATAGTCTTAGATACAAAAGGTAGATCATCTGTACCATTGCATTTGTCTGACCTGTCATTCAATTTTGGTTAAGATTTCTATTCATTAAATAAAAGATTAAAGGCAAATTATAAAAATAAAAATCTGTATAGACCAGAATGAGCATTAGTTGAATTACTTGAAATTTTTCCTTTTTTCTAATGAACTTTGAAATTAAACCTCAAGGAAAGTCAAAGTCACAAACACATTGAGGCATTATTGTCTCCTTTACCATCACTAATTTCATATTTCATATAAACAATTGGGAAGCAACATTTGTGCATTAAGTACTGTGAATCCTGATTACAATTCCTGGGTTTGAAAGACGGCTTTGTCACCCACTACATGGGGAATGTGGTGCTGTTTACTCAGTCTTTCCACATTTCTGTTTCCTCACCTGTAAAACAGGGGTGCTGGGAAGTATCAGTATCATAGGATTGCTGCAAGAAGCTAAAAAGTTAATATTTGCATAGCACTTAACACAGCTCCTGAAACTTAGCAGGCCCAAAATAATTATTAGTTAGTAAACTACTAAAATCTTTCCATCAAAAAGTAGAAATCACTAAATATCACACCAGCGTTCTTTGAAACATTTTTCCTCCTTCTGCTAAATTAACCTATAACCTTTACCCTAACGACAAAGTTTGATTGAAATACTTAGGAGTGAGGTATTTATTATTTAATGTGGACTTCCTTATAAGGGGGTACAAAAAGTCAATACATACTCAAGGAAATACTATAAAGAAGACAATTTGTACACAATTGCCAGTTCTGAATTAGCTACAGATGTGGACAACTCATGTAACTTGATTGTGCCTAGATTTTTTTCATCTGCCAAATAGAAAAGTAATCAAAGTAATCAAAGTCTGATTTTTCTCCTTCACAAGATTACAGTAAAGTAATACACACACACACACACACACACACACACACACTCTCACACACACACACACACTACCTTTGAAAAGACTGTACCAATTCTCTAAGGAAAGGAAAACAGAACTTACTGTTAATTCTGCTAGATGTTTCCTCTACATTATCTTATTTAAAACTGCTCGGGGCGCCTGGGTGGCGCAGTCGGTTAAGCGTCCGACTTCAGCCAGGTCACGATCTCGCGGTCCGTGGGTTCGAGCCCCGCGTCAGGCTCTGGGCTGATGGCTCGGAGCCTGGAGCCTGTTTCCGATTCTGTGTCTCCCTCTCTCTCTGCCCCTCCCCCGTTCATGCTCTGTCTCTCTCTGTCCCAAAAATAAATAAAAAACGTTGAAAAAAAAATTTAAAAAAAAAAAAAATAAATAAATAAATAAAACTGCTCTGCAACCCTATCAGATAAATACTATTATCCTCAATTTTCAGGCAAGAAAACAGAAGCTCAGGAGGCTTCGACGCTTGTCCACACTCACATGGTCATTAATCAGCAGTGCAGGATTTCAAACTTCCTCCATGACAAACGACTAACATAGTCATCATACCTGGCGAAGGCCTCCATAGAGGAAAGCGCTCAGTATATGTTTGGGGCCTTATTTATTGCTTAATACAGAAGCCAATGCCTTGAGTGAATCAGTTATTTATGAGTTTCTACTGCGCAACAGACAAATCTTGAAACTCACGTCCTTTAGTGGCTGTTCACCAGACTAAGATTTTAAGGAGGAAGGACTTCAGTTAATGTAACAGTTTCTGGTTGTTGCCATGACTACAGTGTAAGAAACAGAAACAAGCTTGTTACCAATCAAGGCAGATATTGGGTTATTTCTCCAACTACCCCTCATACAAAACGATTTTTAACCCTGAAGTTTAGGAAGCCAAGGAAGAGTTTTAACATTGGGCTCCCACCATAGTTTCCTATTTAGAAGCTGCCTTGTGAGGACTCATAGCAAACCTCATGCCAACCATCCCCAGGTCTGAGAAGACCCCTTCGCCTCCCCTTGCCTTCCTAAAGGGCAGGCGTGGCAGACAATTAAAAACTCTGAATGGAAAACATAAAAGAGAGTTTAATCATTGCCGAGTGGTAGAAATATCAGCCACGAGTGGTAGAAATAACAGCCTTGGAGCCCTTTTGAAGCAAAACCAGGTGAGAAAGCCAGCTGGCACCAGCAGGAGAACATGCAGAGCCCCCATCTCAGTCCTCCATGGGAACTCTTTGCTAAATCTTTCTAATAACATCAAGCCTGAATGTTTATTCTGATACGAGAGCTTGAAATCAACTCGTTGTCAGGCAACAGACAGTGATAGTATTTGTCCCTTGTGTCCCCAGGAAAATGGTTAAACCCTAAAGATGTTAATAGCTCCTATTGTTTTTATTTTTTTTAATTAGTTTATTTACTCTTGAGAGAGAGAGAGCGAGCATGTATGCATGAGCAAGGGAGCAGCAGAGACAGAGAGAGAGAGAGAGAGAGAGAATTCTAAACAGGATTTGCACTGTCAGCTCAAAGCCCAAGGCAGGGCTCAAACTCACGAGCCACGAGATCATGACCTGAGCTGGAATCAAGAGTAGGACTCTTAACCACCGGAGCCATCCAGTCATCCTGATAGCTCCTCTCCTTAATGGGAAGGTTTGGAAAGCACGTTTTTATGCACATGGCGGAAGGAGAGCGGTGAATTCTGAGTCAGGCCAGCTCTGTCAGGAACAACATTGCTTCTAACCCTGCCGAAGCAGACAACGCGATTGTATATCCTCATTAATGCTATAATTGGTATCTGGAATCTGTTCAAAAATGCCGATTTCCTTTGTAACAGAGGATTATGGCTGAATTTGGAGTTCTTTATGGTCTGCAGATGCTTGAGAAATTCAAATATAAAAACTGTCAGTTAAACATCTCATGAAAAGCTGTACCTTATACTAATCCAAAGGGACATGAACAAGTGCTTGAGGGGATAAAAATCCACTGTTTCGGTAGCTAACCACTTACAGAAACATTAACATTCTTGGACAGGGTTGCTCACTGAGTTTCTAAAGTAACTTAGGAGCTATCAGGATTCAGTTCTTAACAGACTTCAACACAGTAGGGGGAAAATTGTCAGTCACCAGCCTCCAGTATTTATGAATTATTAATGTTGGCTTTCTGGGTATTTTTTTTTTTTTAAGTTTTGCTTTTGTGTGCGTGTTCAGCTGAGTAATTCAATAGACTGATGGAGACATGAATAGATATGTTAACTAGCACCAGGGTTAACCTTTAAAGTTCGTTAAAGCTGTCAGCTTTCAATGAAATATTTTCACGTTCTTTTTTTTTCCCCTGTGAACTGGAATATAAACATTATTTGTACACTGGGATCAGAGGTGCTTGGGAGAAAAGGAGACTCCACCCTGTCATCAATTTTTTTTCTTTTAAACCAAGACTACAATAATGGATTCATCAGGAAAGGCATCTTTTTAAAAAAAAATTCTCGTTTACAAACCATGACACCAGAGTACATCCATGGCCTCGCTTTGTTACAGTATTTTTTAACCAAAAAAAAAAAAAAAAAGTGGGGGAGGGAGGATGGCATGTCCTTATGGCTACAAAAACACTTGGGGGAGAAAAGGTTTGGATCTGAAGAGGACAAGGCAGGGATTTTGGAGAGAGAAAATGGAGACCAGGGTAAAGCTGATGTAGACATCAGCGTGCAGACCGCAAAAGGAACAAAAACCACACCTCACGGTCATGGTGAAGATGCCATTTAAAGCTGGTAACCACCTTGGATCAAAACAAGGATTCTATTTGGAAGAGCAGAGCAATGAGAGGGCCCATCTTGAAACCAATTGTAGAGTTTCCAGTATCTTCAAGGATTTTGTAGCCACATGGGCTGGATGAACAAGGCTAAATAATAAACCCTCCAAATGGAAATCACCCTGCTCTGAAATCTTTCCTGTTACTCTTTAGCTGTAGAGTGTCCTGCTTTTCCTTGCTGAGGGTTGGCTACCATTTGGAATCACCTGCCACCTAATGTCACATGCCAGCGGTTTCCTCCTGCTCCGTCCACCCATCCGATGACTGTGCGTTCCTAAGACCTCCTTTTATCTCAACCCCCATCAAAACTAGAAGGGGAAAAACTGGAAAAGGGAGACTTGCTTCTTTTCAAAGTCTTTAACCGCCCACCGGTTTGCAAGGGTTCCTTTACTACGATACAGAATGAGAAGACTGCCTGATGTGTGGCAATAAATGATGCAATTAATCAAATATCTCAATCTTTTTCTAAAGAGATCTCTAGTCTTCATTTTTTTTCCCCCTCCACCGCATTCCTTTAAGGTCAGCAAGAAAGATAAGAGAGTGATTTACCAAACTTTGTAAACGTGAAGAAAAATTGAAGCAAAGAAATGGGATTACTTGCCAGCATCCTAAGACTCCTAGAAATACTTGAACTCAACCCTGGAGTCTCTTACCAGGTCAGAGACAACCAGCTCATAGTGTAATCTACATCTAATTTTCAAAGTTTATGTCTACCAATAGGTGTACGATTCAAATTAGGGCACTAAAATAAGGCATAGATATTCTTTCTCAGTGTATATATGCTTTTAGGATTGCCCCTTGGCATTGCAACCAAGGCTGAAGAAACCAGTTTTGAGGGCTCAGAGCTTATTTTTTACTTTTCTTCCCCTCCTTCAAGGCCATTTTCTTTTTTTTCTTTGTATTTTCTGATGCCTATCTTTTATTATCATTTATAATATAGCAGTATATATTAGAGACAATTTTTAAATTATTAATGTGCTTTATTTGTTTTGCAACTCCACATCCATGTCTTAGAGAACCCATCTGCTTGGAGAGATGTGTTAGAGAGAGAAAAATGAAAATAAATACTGATGTAATATTCAGCATCTGACATCCGAAATAGGATTTAGCAGAAAGTCAATAAGCTTAAGAGCCATGCATTTTTTAGAAAGAAAGGATTTCCCAAACGCTTTTATTTCCTCCTTTGGTATATCAACAACCAATCCGGAAGGACCCAAGCCTGTTGAGTTCTTGTTACTGTTGAGAAAATTCCACTTCCACCCGGGAACGCAATGGTGGAGAATCTCTTGCTCAATTGTAGAAGGAGATCAAAATGTAGGCAAAGAAAAACAAAAACTTCCCTATTTCCAGCTTCAGGATTTATAGGGAGCAAAAGAGGAAGAAAGAAACCAGATTCAAGTGTTCGGTCCCGTGTCTCTTGATGTCCCCCTGCCAGACTTTTACTCAGCGAGGGCGATTGCCCTATATAAGGAAAGAAACCTTGAAGAGAAGGGACTCTTGCCTCTTTTTCTCCACTTGGGAGTCAAGAAGGAGGTGACTGTGCAGAGAACCCCACACCAACATACAGCCACTCGGCTTAATTAAGAAAGCACACCATGTGGCTAGAGAGAGGGTGATCTGGGTTGACACCTCTGATCCCCTTCAGTCTCCATGGCATGTGGGCATCTGAGTTGAGAACGAGCCAGACTGATAGGCACCTGCCGTGTTGGGACATAGTGACATAACAGTAGAAGGTAGAACTGGGTGTCCTGGCCACAGGCCTGGGTGAAAGGCACGGATATTTTGTCACATCTCCTTCCTCACTCTCAAGAAGAGTTTCAGAATTAGCTCCTCAGGCGATTTTTTTGTATATTAAGCTTAAGAACCCTTGTCCAGTGCTCGCTTTGGTAGCTCATACACTAAACTGGAATGATGCAGAGAAGATTAGCATGGCCCCTGCACAAGGATGACACATAAATTCGTGAAGCGTTCCATATTTTTGAAAAAAAAAAAAATAGATACAAACAGAGAGGGAGGGAGGCAAACCACAAGAGACTATTAAATACAGAGAACAAACTAAGAGTGGATGGGGGGTGAGGGGGGGAGAGGGGAAAATGGGTGATGGGCATTGAGGAGGGCACCTGTTGGGATGAGCACTGGGTGTTGTATGTAAGCCAATTTGACAATAAATTATATTCATAAAAAAAAAAAAAAAGAACCATCGTCCAACTTTCTGGCCATCCTTGCAAAAAATAAAAGCTAAGTTAACCTTTGGATTCATTGATCATGAGAAGAGCAGATATTCTTGGTACTTACATTAGTTAGAATTTCTCCCCAAGGACCACTTAGCAAAAAATCCCATGCAAATGTTTTCAGTAGCAACCTTTCAGTAGACACACAAATGCACTTCTTGAAACCCTTTCTAGAATATTCTTTGCTCTATTTTGATGATACCTCAACAAAAAGTCATTTATTAAACACAATCTAATGTTGAACCAACATGGGGCGCCTGGGTGGCTCAGTCAGTTAAGCGTCTGACTCTTGATTTCGGCTCAGGTCAAGATCTCACAGTACAGCTCGAGGCCTGCTTGGGATTCTCTGTCTCCCTCTCTCTCTGCCCCTCCCCTGCTAGTGCACTCCCTCTTTCTCTCCCTCTCTCTAAGTAAATAAGCTTTAAAACAAAGTGTTAGTATTGAACCCAAATTACACAGCATAGGATAGAGTTTGCTCCAGAGGTAAGCTTTAGAATATCTGGTGGAATTCATGAAATAAATGGCCTTTGAACAAACTTCCCTTCATAAATATTATTTCAGCTTGGTTTTTGCTAAATGGTGGGTGGGTCCCAAGTTCAAGAGTATGCTTATTGTGGGACTAGCTTATGTCACTTATTACATAGAGACATATATCTAAGCAGGCAAGAGAGATTGTTCTGATATCCTTTTATAGAAATTGAGTCATTTAATAAGAACTCACAATGAAGTTTTAGTTTTTAGGTTTGTCATAACAAAGTACCATAGACGGTGTGGCATAAAGGTCAGAAATTCATTTTCTCACAGTCTTGGAGGCTAGAAATCCAAGATCAGGGGCTCAGTGGGATTGGTTTTTACTGAGGGCTCTCTCCTTAGCTTGCCCTAGAAGGCCCACTGTGCCCTGTGTCTTCACATGGCCTTCTCGCTGTGCAGCTGTGTCCTAATCTCTTCCTCTTAGAAGGACACGTTATAGTGGATGAGGACCCACCCAGATGACCTTATTTTACCTTGACTACCTCTTCAATGACCTTATCTCCAAATACAGTCGTTCTGAGGCACTGGTGCCTCGGATGATCTACAGGAAAAACTGTACTCTAACCACCGAGTGTCTGACTTCAGCTCAGGTCATGATCTTGCAGTCCGTGAGTTAGAGCCCTACACGGGTCTCTGCACTGACAACTCAGAGCTGGAGCCTGCTTCAGATTCTGTGTTTCCCTCTGTCTGCCCTTCCCCCGCTCACACTCTGTTTCTTCTCTCTCAAGTAAATAAGCATTAAAAAAAAAAAAGAAAGATAGTCATTTCTTAGCCGAAACACTTCATATTTTGTACACTTGATATAGTTTACACAATGAATTCATGTGAGTTATTACTTAAGCATCCAGTCCTCCTTCAAGATCTGTAGGACCCGCTTCCTTCTGACCCACTGTGTGATACCCAGAAGACTTCTGACCCTGCCCACTTGGGCTTTCCACAGTCTTCATTTTTACCAACAGTGTTAGGAACTTTAAAGAGGTCAGCTCTAACCTGTTTCCACGTTGATGGGATGGTGGGGTCTTCTAACATACAATGTAAAATATCCAGTCACAAGGATTGGTTAAACCCATTTTGATTCGTCTGTATAATGGAGAACTATTTTGCTTTTACCACTGATATCATAGAGCGACATATTTAATTACTCAGTACTGTGGTAATTGAAAGAAAGCAAGTTACAAAAGAAGAGAGCCTCATTTTTGTAACCCACAGCACATATGTGTGATGGAACTGTCCACACGCAGAGCAGTTGCCTCTAGGTGCTTGGCTGCGGTATTTGCTGCTGGCAGCTGAGATTCATAGGAAGCAGAGGCACTGAGTGTACGATACGAGCTAACTTGGGAACTTGGTTTGTCTTTGATCCTTCCACTCTATTTGGCTTTAAGAACTTCAAAAGCTGCAAGACGCGTAAACTTTATCTGGATTATCTTGTCATTTGGAGCATTCAAGTGTCTGCTTCAATATGCCTTAGAATCACGATTGCCAAATGAGAGCGATACTTTGTGCTTCTCACATAGCTTCTTCCCAAGGATCCCAAAGCACCGGAGAAGTGTTACTTTTGCCTCCCTTCACTTCTCTCAAGAAACTCAGAATAAAGTCCTGGACAAGTTGACTCCTAAAAATTATCAGTCAATCCAAAGATAAACTGTTAAGGGCCTGCTTCCTCAAATAGACATCTTCTTCTTCATTCATTCTCTGATAACACATGAATCCCACAGACTACAAGAGGGATATGGAAATTAATAAAAATTCACTCCAAACAAAGGGCACACAAGGACACAGGAGAAGAAGTACTCGTATCTGAGAGAAAGTTGCCAAACTTCTTGGGCTCCTGTGGAACATACCAGACTTGTTTTTTCTTTCCATATCTTTGTGTTGGCCTTTCAACTTTTAAAAGCAAACGATAGTCCCTTTCTATTTAAGTTCATAACAGGAATGCAACCAGAGATAAATGATTTCCCTAAATACAAGTCTGTACTAAGCTCTGTGATGCTAATTTATATCAGCTTTAGTGATTACTGGGTGGAAGCCATTTTTCTTAGCCCCCTTCTTCCACTCACCAACGTGAGGCACTCACATGGTGCACATCCTGCCCAGGCTTATTGTGCAATCAAGTGGCAGTGACGAAGGGAAAGACTTTGGTCTTCTTGCCCTCACTCTATTCTGCTACGTAACTAAGCTACTTTTCTTTGTTATTTTCATTCCCAAATTACGATCTGGTCTTACCGTTTCCTAAATATATATTTACTTTATGTAAAATCCAGGGCATTTTGAAAGACTGAATCATCTTCATTTATAGTCCATACTTTAAAGCCATTTTTTCGTTTGCTTCTTGATGCAATATAGTATTTTGTAGTTGATTTTGGCTTCTATGAAAAATTTGCTTGTTTATATGCGTGACTTTAAGAGCCTCGGAGATCTAAAGAACCAAGCATTACTAACTGTTATCTGGACATGTTTAAGAGACCTACTCACTCATTTAGCAAAATAAATTATAATAGAATTTTTCTATGTATGAATGAATATATGTTGTATTTTAAAAACTTGGATTTTTCTCCCTAGAATGTAGAACTTTTTGGTTTTATTTTTGTTCCACACATTTAACTTTGAAATAAGCGGGTTGCTACATACCATAGTAATTGTGGATGGACAGGGGTCACCAGGAAACAATAAAACTGTCAACACAAAGTAATGACAACTGAGCACAGGGTAGCAAATAGGACATGAGTGTTTTATGAGGGAAGGTCAGGAGGTACGAGTCACAGGGAAGAAAGATGGGTTTTGCCATCCAAACTGAACACACTTTACAAGTTAATTAGGCTTCTAGAACTAGTTCCAGATGGTGGAGAAACAGAGTGTGAGACAGATATAGGCCAGCAAGAGAGGAGTCAGGGATGAAACGTAAAGCGAAGTCTGGTGTCAGGGAGATCCGGGAACAAGTAGGAGATTAGGGAGAGAAGGCAACAGAGATGTGGGACGTCGAGCAGCGAGAGATGAGGCCAACATGAAGCCAGAGGTGAGGGCTGAGAGACGGCACAGAGGACCAGGAAAAGGGAAAACGCTCAGCGGTCTCCCCTCACAGCATGGCGGTCAAGGCCGCAGCTCCTGCAATGAACTCCTTCACCAGCTCTTTGTGGCCAATAGACACGGAGACCGCAGCTAAACCTCAGAACCAAACACGCTGCCGTGCGGCGGGATTGCCCAGCTAAGAGACGTTGATTCAAAAACTGATGCGTCTATATGCTCTGTGTGTCTCTACCTGCTGACTCTAAATTACGCCTACTTTACAGTTTTAAGGAATCCATGAATTCAGATTAATTTTAAATTAAAAAATTAATTTGAGTTATATATATATATCCCCAATTATATATACCAAAAATATATATCACATCAAGCAAAATGTTTATTAATAGAGTACACATCCTATATACACTCGAAATACGTTGCAAACATTTCTTAACAAAGCTCTGTGACTTATCGCTACATCATGAGGCAGGGCTGGGACAAGGTGGGGAGAGTTCAGCCTTGACTTTGGGCACAAAGTTTAAGGGGGTGCCAAAAATTTTAGCGATCAAGGGAAATTATATTTTAATGCAACATTTTTAAACTCCCAAAGTGAATTTATCCATGGTGAACAAAATATCAAAATTTGAAGTGAAGACAAGAACCCACCTTGACCTTGCAGGGCTCACCCTCACTCCCTCGTGGTCCTGTTGGATATAGATAACAGAGAGGGTGTTTGTCTGTTTGTTTCATGAACTTTCATAAATTTTCCATCTGAAGGCAGGTGTCTCATTCACTTTTGCCTCATTCTACTTCTGACTCTGGTGTGAAATCACCGACAAAAGGATAGGCCATCCTTAGTCCTCCTAACTCCCGCCCTGTGATACCCCCGAGCATTTCTGCAAAGCTGGACCAGCTGACGAGGCAGTCTTTATACACCCTCTGGTATCAGAGTCCCCTCCAGACTCTGGTCCCTGGCTGAGTTGAGCCCCACAGATCTAGTGACCTCATTCCAGAGAAAGAACAGCCAATATTTGATTGTGCTGATTGAACATCACCCAAGTCCAGTGTTCTCCCAACAGCTCATAAATTCCAGGGGCACTGGGCCCCTCTCCTTTTATTCTCATTATATCACCAGCATCTCCCACAGCTCCTGATACACAGCACGCAGCCAAGAAACACTTGCGAAATAAACAAGGATGTCCTCCTTAGATTATACACAGAGGTAAATAAAAGCAGAGACAAAACAACCTCCAAAATAAAAGAAAAAGCTAACAGCAGTTGAAGAAATGAATTAGCAGGGCTGCCTAAATTGCAATTTTGAGATTCTGGATCCAGAAAATATGAAGAGCTTAGAAACTAAATCAGCCAACACGCAGATGTGGCTAGAGCAGGAGCTCTTGAGCCAAGGTCCAGGAGGGAAGTGGGCTGTGAAAGTACAGAGCCCTTGAAATTGACTGCAAACTGTACGAGCGGGTTTGGTATTGGGAGGTAAAAGACTCGTGCATCTTTAAAAGTCTTCTTCACATCTGGTTGATAATCACTCCTCCAAAGACTGTTACAAATGGCAAAGCTCATCCTGGACTTGGCCCACTGAAACAGTTCCTATAAAATACCACTAATTATGATGCATTCCGCTTGAAACCAGTGAGATTTGCATCAACCCAGGGTTTTTTTGTTTTGTTTTGTTTTGGTTTGGTTTGGTTGGTTTGTTTTAGTAAAGCTGATGATACTGCTCTTTAAATTCCATTATTACTACCAGGCCCAAGTACACCTCTGTCCGTAAGTGCCCTAAGAAAGTCCGTTTGCTCAGCTTGCTTGACAGCCTAGAGACCTGCCAGAGATGGAAAGAAAAATCATATCAAGTGTCCCCACAACAGCCCTTGTCTCTGGCCCTGCGGCAACTTCATCAGCCCCTGGTGGAAAAAAAAGGTCTGCGTGTGACCTCTGATGGTCTTTTCTTTACCTCCTCCCACATACACACCAGAGAAATATCAACGTTCTGCATAATACCTAATTTGGGGGAAAATACAGTTAGCATTACAAACGTGTACTCATTTCGCAGGAGAAGAGACAAAGCATTAAGCCGTTATATGACAAAAGACTCAGCAGTCATGCTAGAAGTGCAAGTCGAACTGCCTTAAAGTGGAAGAGAGGTGGAGGCATTTACTGGTTTATTAATCAACAGGGTTCCAGGGATCATTGGCTTCAGGCAAGGCTGGATCAGGGGCTCACACAGGTCCCCGGTACTGGATGTCTACCTGTGGTCCAGCTCTCTCCGTGTTGACTTCACTGTGGCTGCCAGTTACAGGGAGTCTTGGGCACACCCCTGTACCTCAGCAGCTGCAAAAGAAGAACATAATTTAATTGCTCAATACTTGCAAATTAAGTCCTGCAACTGAACCTCATTGTCCAGGTCTCTGATATATGTCCATGCTTATACCAATCATTGTGGGCAGAGGGCATAGAACATACTGATGGAGCAGACCTGAGTGACACGCCCTCATCTAAAGCTAGCACGCTACAAGGGCCTCCCTGGAACTGTGGGGCCTGAGACTGAGGAGTTAGCATGTCCTCAGAGGAAACTCCAAGTGCTGTCAGAAAAAGAAAAGAATATGATGCTGGGCTATTTAAAATAAACAAACATACGAAAACTACATTTGCAAATGGAAAAAAATTAAGCAATATGCCCAAGGTCAAATGGAAGTCAAGAGTGACAGGGAGTATGAAAATGCGTGTTTCGTTACTTCCAGCCTGGGTAGACATTCATTTGCTAGAGGGGCCGGAACAAAGTAGCACAGACTGGGTGTCTGAAACAATAGAAATTTTGTTCCGCGTGGCTCTGGAGCCTGGAAGTCCAAGACCTCTGCTGAGGTCTCTCTCCTTGGCTTATAGTAGCCATCGTCTATGTCCTCATATGGTCTCCTCTCCGTGTCTGTCTGCATCCTAATCCCCTCTTATAAGGACACCACTTAGATTAGGGCCGAAGGTAATGACTTCATTCTAATTTAGTTACCTATTTAAAGACGCTGTCTCCAAATACAGTCACATTCTGAGGTCCTGGGGGTTAGGACTTCAACATATAAATTTAGGGGAAAGAAGCACAGTTGAGCCCATAATGGTGGGTTTCATTACACCAAGTATGTTGGATGTAGTTTATATAAACACGTGAAGGTAAACCCACAGAAAGTGACCACGTGCACAGATCTGCCAAGATATGCACAGGGGGGCCATATGTGTGCCTTCTGGACACCTGACTGAGTGTGTCGGCATCCAAGGTGACCTGATGGTCAATGACCTGTTCTATCACAAATTTCACAAGTAAACCTTATCTGGAGCCATTGCAACCTTCCCCCCCCCCCCCCCCCCATCGAGTCAACCATTTTACAAAGTAGCGAGTTCTTGTGAAATTTTTTATCAAATAAGATAACCCTTTTACACCATTTATACAAATGTCAGTTTCAACATTATCTTTTTCACACTCCTTATGCATAGGGCAATAAGGAATGGAAAGTACAGAGATTAATTTAGGTAACAATTACCATAATTCACAATTGCATTAGCACCTATTAAGGTTCATTGTTCTGTGGAAATTTTAATGATACATTCCTGAGTGAATAAAAGCCGAAGATGATTGGAAATAAAATTGTTTCTATGTATGCTGACGGGACTGCTGAGTGTAATTATACATTTCAGAGGCGACCTGTTTTGGAGTTTACTCCATAATTTTATGTAAATGTTAAATAACTTTGTGTGTTCTTCCTCCCGGGTTAAATGCTAATTTGTGTTATTTCAACACAGGGAGTACTGCAAGGTTATTAACAGACTTGCTCTGCCAGCGAAGCCGACTTTGGAAAAATGGCTCCGCATACTTCAAAATGATAGAGGTATCTCTAGTGTTTCTTCCTTTTGCATCCTATAAGTGGGCTGCCAAACTTGTCGTTCTGAAAACAGCTATTCAGTCTTAAAATTTGTGGCGAAAACCCAAGACGTGAGGCATTTTCTCCCTAAAGGTAATCAAGTTCGTTCATAACGTTGGTTTGCATCAACTTGTTCAATCCCAAAAGAAAACAGGTAGAGGGTAACAAACCTTGAGACTCTCCAAAGTATGATCATTTTCATGTGTAGATAGGAGTGGCTCTCTATGTCCAGATTTCTCCCGGTTCCTAGAGACTAACACAGAGCCAGTACATAGTAGGCATTCTTCAGTACATGCTGACGGGAGGAAAATCCCCAGTCTTTACAAACCCTCAGGAAACCATCAAGACAAAAATCTGCTGAAACACAGAGGGCCTATTTTGCTTCTGCAGAAATGCTCACCCTATTCCCCACATATATATGCCCCCAAATCAAGAGAGGACCAGAACAGGCACACATAGAGAAGGCAGGGGATATAAAAAGCAACAGATCCATGTATGAGGGTTGGAAAACAGTAACACTTTCCCCTACAATTTCATTATCAGATCCCAAAGTCAGACAATCAAAGCGTTCCACTTTATTATGACAAGACTCTTTGGCGATGAGGTCAAGAAAGAGTCAAATTATTTGCTTTGGCCTCTAGTGCCACACAGAGGAATTGAGCGCCACATAGGGATGTGAACTTTTGAAGGGGCCTCTAAGGTCGTCTGGGGAGAACAGACGCCCGGTGGTGTGAGAACCTTTACCAGATTCACAAAGCCAAGGCAATGCCAGCACTGGACGCCTGGGCTGCCTGACTCCCAGACCCGTGTCCTCCCGCCTCCCTGCACAGCCCAGCCAAGGGTGACCAGGCTGGAACATCCCTCCGGCTTCCTCTTTGCACCATGGAACGGTGTTGTAGGGTAAAAAGAATACCCGTCTCTGGTTCCGATGAGTCAGGATGAGTCTCAGCTCTTTGGCTTACGTTTTCTGTAATGTGGGTCAATTACTGACTCATCTGAACTCTATCAGCTCTTTAGCAAAGACATCTGAATGATCAATAGGATTTTCTATTATGAAATATCAACAAGGATCTGGGAAGCCCAGAATAAACTGAAAATGTGGGGATAGAGGGCTGCAAAGAAAAAAAAAAAATCCTGTCTTTATCTGCCGAGGATCTCCTGGGACTGGTTAATCTGGCCACAGAGGAAACGGAGAACTCGTAAGATGGAGAATTATCAAAAGGCTTAACATTTATTTGAGTTCTTAAAAATAAGACGGCGGTTGTGCAACATTAAATGTATGCTAACTATATTGTTTCATCCTTGTGACCATCTACCCTGTGATTTTCTTTCTTCATCTACACAATTTTTGGTTCTGCAAAACTCTGGAGATTAATATGTTACACTTCACAATTACTTAGTTATGTCAATTATTTCTCTCTTAGATATGTCAGTATCTAAAGTGTCAGTCAGCGTGTTGATCTCCCTATTGGCATAAAAGTTGGTCAAGTCAAGTCCCATTTGGAGAAACATTCTTCACATAAAATGTCATCACGGATATTGTCATCAAAACCACCATCAACAAACTGATCTCCTCTACCAAGGGAAAGCGTTACTCCCGAGGGAGACTTTAATCTATTTGCTGGAGACCAAAAGCCATGATAAAAGTCGATGGCCGTCTGAACTCCCAAGGTTGTTGCCTCAGTGACATTTCAGCTCCCGACTTGCATTTTACTTTCCCTTCTCCAACATCGCTTCGCCTTCTCTGTTCTCTCTATTCCAAACATGCTTATGCCTCCTGTTCTCCTAATGCAAAAACATGTTTCAGAGTTTCCTCCATCTCAAGTTTTGCCAACTTCATCCCAGTTTCACAAACACATATACAGAGATGTCACATGTAGTGATAACATGGCCTCGAGTAAGATAAAACATAAGCCAATAGTGGATAAATTTTAAAACAAGGCACTATTTTGGTGATTCAGACAGCAGATGTCAACTCAGAATATATAGTGACACATATCAGGAGGCAACTGCTGTTGAGAATTTAGGAACTACAAATAACTATTGAATCATTTCCCAAACAACTCACCATGCTAAGGAAAAAGTCAAAAATAGAAGTACATTCAGTACTTCGGTTTGTCTCCAAAGTTAGGGGCACTGATTATACTTATTTCTATTCTTATACGCTCTTTTACCAATAGGAGCTCATGTCTGCTTATTGTCACCAGACTTGTACGTGTCCTTCCTATCAATATCTGTCTTCTTGCTGCTTTTATTTTCCAGCAAAGTACGGAAATGCTTGAAAGTCTACTAAAAATTTATTTTTCATGCATCTGTCTCATCCATTAGAACCAAGCTGAATGAGAGCAGGGACTGCCTCTGATCTGTGATTGCTGTATCTCTGGGTCGAGAAAAGTCTCTGGCATGCGGTAGACGGTGGATAACGTTTTTTGAAAGAACAGCAGATGTGTGCATACTGTGTGGTGGCAAAAGAGATGGTTAGATGATCACCTGCAGATGTCTGGCATCAGCTGCCTGGGACAGGCAGAACCTTCGGGTGACCAAGGAGTTGATGTCATTTTGGTGGAAATAAGGAGTATCACGGATCAGTTAGCGGTTTTTAAGGAAACTAGAGAATTTAGGGAGTAAAAATGATAAACTCAGGGCTTTGAATTTCTAGGTCAACACCTTGATACGGGACCAGAATGCTTCTGTGACTTCCCTACAAGTAATCTGGTTTTTTTTTTTTTTTCCTACAGACACAGGGCCAGAAGTTCTGAAAAACAAATTCTATATCAAATCTTTCTGGTAGCTGAATTACAAGTCAAATTGAATTCACATCCCTGAAGGGTTTCTGATGTTAAAGTTCCAGTGTTGGTTAAGAAAAAGCAGCATCCTAAAAATTGGACACATCCCGTGAAGCTGGAGACTCCGAACCCCCAAATTCCACTGAGGCGCCTTTGCAGGTAGAGGCCCTTCCTCCCTGACTGGTGTTAGTATTCATCTGCCTAAACGTGCCACAATGGCTTCCTCTGAGGTGTTTGCCTTGCAAGGAACCGCTGTTATTTCTGAAGACCCACACACCCTGCCTGTCCTTGCTTCTAGACTTGCAACCAGACCCGAATGCCACCAGACCCCAGAGCATGAGTTACAAAGTGTGAACCAGGAGAAGACGAGAGCCACACCAAAATCTTACAGGATTCTGTCAGCTTATACAGACAGAAACCCGACGTACGTGTATGGAAATGGATGGTAAGGGTGTTGGAAGAAATATAATGTTGGACAAAATTGAAATCATGGATACGGGAGCTTGGAGCCGAGATTCTGAATTCGATGTGCCAGCTTGAGTGGCTCTAAGAATTTTCTTGGTTACTTAACCGGAACTCAGTAGCCTACGCTAAATGAAGACTAAATGTCAAGACCTCCTTGGTAGGTCGTAAAAGACAGTATCTAAGGCCCAGGGAAATTGGAATGCCAGAACAGATTTATCATCTAAGAATTGCTCACCCACCCCCTATCTATACCCAAAGAGGATCCAGAAGATCCTTCACCAAAGCAGAGAGAAATACCATTGTAAAGGGAGTGATAGCATCCTGGGAAAGCTCTCCGGTGGCTACTCTCTGCGAGCCAGTAATGCCTGTGGTAACCGCTGCTTCGGAATGAGGCTCCCTGAATTCAATGCAGATGCTGGAATCCAGGGTGGGAAAGAAGAAGCCGACTGCGGTCACCGTAATAGGCAGGGAGCTGAAGCAGCGATGTGATGGTTTCAGCCACAGAGATCTCTGTCGTTAGCCGATTTCTCATATATCCTTGGGACCGATTTGATTAAGCACAAAAGCTCTTGGTGCGGTGAATCACCACAACAGACATTCAAAGGCCCTCAACAAATTTCTTGACTTGAGTATTTTTGCACTTGCCTCCGCTCTTATTTGGCATCTTTCAAGTCCTGAGTCTGCTGGGGTTCTATGGGAAATTTTTAAAAATCATCTTGTTCGGAAATAATTGCAAAGGTACAGCAACATTACCAGAATAATAACGAATGGCCCCAAACTCCTCACTTGAATTTTCGTCTTTTTAACATTCTGTCAGGTTTGCGTACTCTGTATGTGCTTACATACATGCATATATACTTATATATAACATATATACATATATATAATTATCATGTTTTCTTTAACATTTGAGAATAAGTTGCCTACAACGTGGTACTTTACCTCTTAGTACTTCAGAGTATATTCCCAAAAGAAAGATTTTTTTACATAACCACTTCTTTACGGACTAAAGTTATCGACTTCAGTAAATGTAACATGAATACAAAAATTGTATTTATCTTCTCTCTGTATTTCAATTCTGTCAATTTGCCCAGACTGCCGGACTACCGGATCTGGCACGGTATCACCCACTGCATTTAAATATTATGTCTCTGTGGTGTCTTTTAATATTTAAAATTTTCCATCTCGGAATAGGCTGCAATTTACTACGGCCCCCTCTTAAGGGCAGCACTAGAAAGGGGTCACTTATTCCACTGTTGCCGAAGAAGACCTGGGACAGATGACCAGTGTGGCCAGCAGACTTCTAAGATGGCCCCCGAGATTCCCCACCTCGTTGGTGTCCATTCTGTCTGCAAGCCCTGAGACGGTGACATGATGGATTTTACTGCTGTGACAGCTGCCGCAGGAGTCAAAGCCCCCTGAGAGGGAGTGAGAGGGAGTGACAGGGTGGGGCAGAGGCAACAATGGAAGATAGTTGCTTCCAGGGGGATTGGCCAAAGAACCAATTTGTATAAAACTTTTCCTTAACTCCCGAAACTGTCCTTCTTCCTAGTCAGCCCCTACCCCCTCAGAAACAACCACTGAAATGATTTCTGCCATCGTTGATTAGATTTTCCTATTACCGTAGAGTGTAAACATAGCTTTCGTATGCACGGGAAATAAAGTGGGGTGGCTCGCTTTGTTGCCATATTGGCTCTATTGCAGTGGTCTAGAATGGAACCCACAATATCTCCAAGGGACACCTGGGGATGGCATAGTCTCTCTAATGGGGCGCCTGGGTGGCTCAGTTGGTTAAGTGCTGTCTCCTGATTTCAGCTCAGGTCACGATCTCAAGGTTCGTGAGTTCAAGCCCCGGCCTCCGGCTCCGCACCGCTGCAGGGCCTGCTTGTGATTCTCTGTCTCCCTCTCCGTCTGCTTATTCCTGCTTCTTCCCCCGCCCCCTTTTTCCTGTCTCAAAAACAAACTTTAAAAAAAGAAATATATGACTCTTAAGTTCTTCTATTTATTTGTTAGTTCAGTAACTTGAGTCTTCAGTTGAAGAAGAATTTGTCCACTTCACTTACACTGTAGAATTTATTGGCAGAAAGTTCTTCATAGTACCTCCAAATTTTCTTCTTAATGTCTCTGTGACACATCAGGGTATCGTTCCCTCTTTCATCTGTGATGTTGCAACAGGTTTTCTTTCATTTTCTTATCAAGCAGGGTTTATCAATTTTATTCTTTGCAAAGACTAAACTTTTCACAGAACTAACTTTTGGCTTCACTGATTTTCTCTATTCTTTGTCTCTTTTCTATTTCATTGATTTCCACTCATTTCTATCCTATGCTTTCTTCTGCTTTTAGTTGTATTTGCATTTTTATTTATTTATTTATTTATTTATTTGGTGGCTTGCTTCTTACGGTAGATACGGGGCCACTGACTTACCCTGTTCTTTTCTGATACGTGAATTTAAAGTTATAAGTTATCTTTTAAAGAAAGCTTCAGCAGCATCTGGGAATTTTGATAAATTGTGTTTTGGTCGTCATTCAGTTTTGAATGTTTTCCAGTTTCTTTTGTTACTTCTTCTTTCTCCCAGGAATTATAAGTTACTGCATTACTTCATTTCCAAATATTTGGCGATTTCTGAGGTGTCTTGTTTTTATTAGTTCTAGTTTAATACCATTTTAGTCAGAAAACATACTCTGTAGAATTTTAATCACTTGAAACTTGCTGGAGCTTGGTTTATGACCCAGCTTTTGGTCTGTCTTATTCAATGTTTCATGTGCGTCGGAGAAGAATGTGTTTTCTCTTTTTGTTGGATATGCTATTCTATACATTTAAATTAAATCGAATTGGCCAAAACATTTTTCAAATTTCTGTATCCTTACAGCTTTTTATCTGCGAGTTCAATTACTGAACCTCCAACTATGATTGTGGATTTCTTTATAGTTTTCTTTAGTTCTATCAATTTTTGCCTTCTGTATTTGGGGGCTTTGCTTTGAGTGCCTATAATGACTTTCTAGTTATGCCTCCATGGGTTTTTTTTTTATAGACTGCTTTACAGATTATAATATGATTTTTAATTTATCAACATTCCAGTTCACTATTTTCTTTCTCCATTTGTGCTAATCTGTTGTTTAAACAAGACCTTGAGAATGTTTTGACAAATACATTTTTCATTTCTAAAATACTACATGGTTTCTTTTAACATCTGCTTACCTGTATTTATTATCTCTCCTTGTTTGTTTAAATTTGTCTTACTTCTTTTATTATTATTTTTTTTAATCAGAGTTACTGCAATACCTTACATCTGAAATATTTTTTAACAGAAGTCCTTGGGGGATCTGCTTCTGCAGATTTTCACTCTTGTGGCTCATGTTGGTGTAGATTGCATGACTGTTGGTTGTGAGCTTATATTTGCTTGGTTGACACTGATCAACCTTCATTTCACCTTTGTTTCTACTAAGGGGGCACTTTCTACTCACACTTTCACAGATGCTGGTTTTAGGCAACTATGGGTTGCCTGGGTTAGCCTGATGTTTCATTCACCTGATCTGATGTTGACGTGCGTATTTGCCCTTTGGAAGATCCGTCTTTCCTTTGCTGGCCCCTCACTGCTCTGGTTTCAGCACATGAATTTTTGCCTCTGTTTACTTAGAGGGGCTTCAAGACGTCTTTTCTTTCTTGGAAGTCCAGCACTGAACCCGAAAGAATATTTGATGCAGCATGCTGTTGATTTCCAGCAGGAAGGCCCTTGAGGGTACTTGTCTCACCATACTTGAATTTGAAGCCTGACAACATTCTACGTCTTCAGTCCATGAACATTACTACTGAATGTGCCACTGGGGCCCAATGCCTGTGGAGGCTCTGATGCCAAAGCTCCTCGTTTCAGCGTCTTAACACCCAAAAGCCCTCATCATCTGTCTCATTGTCTCCAGCGTTTAGTTCCCTTTCATTTTCTGGTCAAGTAGAATGTCCTACAGTAGGATGGTTAAGTCCCCCCCATTGAATTCTCCTAGTTGTTCCATCCAGAATCCTCTGGAAAGAAAGCCAACCCCAGTAGAAAGGTTTGGTCCTTCAACACCACAGTTCTTTCATTTCTCCCCGCAAAGCCCTCTTTTTAGCAAAGTGTTTAGGCAGTCTGGGAGGAAAGAATACGGAGTATATTCGGTCACAGCCTGACACTATACCTAAAGTAGAGAGTATTTTTGTGGCTCTCTGAAATCTGACTTCCATGATGATCTTTCCAGTCTGCTCCTCTGTCTAAATCCCAATAATGATGATGTCCAGGTTCTCCTTCTTGAGTGTTCTGGACTCCCAAAAATCAACAAGTGTGGCTTTTTAATTAGAAGCAATGGTACTCTTTGCCCAATCATATGGAGGAAATTTAGAGTGGATGCTGGTGACCTATGACCTCAGTTCCAAATTCAGCTAAAACTCCCTCGTGCACATAATTTTTTACCCAGGGCCATAAAAAAACCTTCCTGGTAGTGATTAAGTTCATAGGGGCACAGGAGAATGTTTCAGAATGCTGGGATGCTAGCAGTTTTGTGAATTGAGTCAAGTATTAAAAAAATACTTTATTATGCTCACTCCCAAGAATGGCATTGAAACTGGGCAACACAAGTGCCATAAAATGTAAGTATTTATAAGCTACATTGATTATTGGGGTATATAGCCACATGAGCGTAATGATGCTATGGTACAGGTATGTATTCATTTTCCAATGAATACATTGTATGTATATACAGGTATGTATTCATTTTCCAATGAATTATTATTCATTATCCAATATTATTCCTTCTCCCTCTTAAGAAAGTTTTAAATATCAGAGTAAAATAAAGTTTATACGAAAATGAAATACTTCAAAATCAAAGTAATTGTGTATAAACAAATTTCTAAAATGAATCATTAACCCTCACAATTTCACTTACAAATGTTTCAGTATATTTTTATAGTGAGCAAAAGTCTAACATATTAACGTTCCCCTTTTCTCTTTAACAGTAAAATTGGATACACAAAAATTCAATTTATTATATTTTTAAAAATTCATAAGCATTATTTAAATCTTTACAAGTTTCTTACATTTTGCAAAACCAGCATTTTTGTTAAAAAGGCATTATATATTAACCTGAGACTTTTACTACAGCTTCTTACTGGTTACAATCTTTTTAGAAGGAAAGAGGACCTACAAATTTGGTAACTTTATCAGCAGGAATTAAAAAGGTTTCATTGTGATTATATTTCAATCTAAACATCTCTGTTGTCAGCAATGAAAACACAAAATGCAACTCAATAAAGTGTATGCTAAAAAATGTTTTGCCCTGCACATTAAATTGACTTAGTAATATTCTTTTAGGAGGGTGTTTTCTTCTTTCTCTTTGCTGTACTAAAATCCGTGATGTTAAATCAAAACAAAATTCCAAATGAATTTTTAAGTATTCTTATGTCCCTACCCATGACACCATGATCAAAAGTCATATGTTCTGAGCACTTGGGTGGCTCAGTCGGTTGAGCCTCCGACTTCGACTCAGGTCATGATCTCACAATTGGTGAGTTCAGGCCCCACATGGGGCTCACTGCTGTCAGCCTGTCAGCACAGAGCCTGCTTCAGATCCTCTGTCTCTCTCTCTCTCTCTCTCTCTCTCTCTGCTCCCCCCCAAAATAAATATAATACCATTTATTTGCACTCTTCCAAAATATAAATAAAATATTTTTTAAAATATACGCTCTTCAACTGAGCCAGCCAGGCACCCCTGTCCCCAGCAGTTAATAGGTAGGTGGAATATAGGACAATTCTAGAGACCAGCTTTTATTTTTTTTTAAAAGAGCCCTAAACTCATGTAATTTTAGTTTTTTAATGAAGAAGATTCATCAGATGTGATTTGTTTTATACATTTGTAAGACTTCTTACATAAACATATTCACAAAGCAGAAAATAATCCTTTGACAAACCATGTTCATTGGCTTACAAATTATGACCCCCTTCCAAACAGGGCCAATCAGAGTCACTTATTATCACTTAGCAAATAATTATTCATCCATATTTCTTATAAAATGCCTCTGCTGTATTCATATAAAGCTTGACTTTTTTCCCCCAAGCTTATTTATTTTTTTAGTAATCTCTGCATCCGACGTGGGGCTCGAACTCACGACCCCGAGATCAAGAATCCCACGCTCTTCTGACTGAGCCATTCAGGCGCTCCTACAGCTTGACTTCTGGTAAAATTTCAAGGATGTTTCTAAACTGGGCTTGGATATCTTAGTTGGAACCATATTTTTGGTCTGCCATTTAACTGCCTGGAGTTCTGGTATGTGGCCCCTTAACAGCTCCGATATGATCCTCTATTGCCTCACCCATTTGCTTTGTATCAGCTTTAAATCTTGTTTAACTAAAGATCAAAACATCAGTGGCCACTCCCATCTTTCCCAATTCCAACATGAGCCTTAAAGGTGAATACACTGCATATTGTCTTCCATTTTGTTCACTTGAGGTCACTCATTTGATAACATATTGATCTTGGGAGGAAATAGTCAAGAATTATGCAAAGCATAGGACAAACTTTGAAAAATATCTCTTTATCGTCTATGAAAACACCTCAGCACACGCAGGCACAAACACACGCCCAACGTCTATGAAAACACCTGTGCACATGCAGGCACAAACACACGCCCAAATCATCACCTTCTATTACAGCAAATAATTAATTGTTTACTTTAGTTACCTTTTCTTAAAGTAACTCCATCAGATACAGGCAGGCTCCCATGGGCAGTTAGCGAAAACTCGAAAAGACCATTCCTGGTCTCCTGCAGAAATGAACAATGGGCCAGCCCATAACGCTAAGCCCATGTCCCCCAAAGTATGTTCCACACAATTTGCTGTTAATAAGTGGCAAGGGGCCAAATGATGCGAGGAACACTGGAGTATCAAAGTTAAACTGTTTTCACTGCAGGGTTTTTCAGAGTCTTTCATGGGCTCGTGAGTATTGTGAGTCTGCAAAAGCGCTTTGAAGATGTAGCGTTTCCCTGCTTGTCTTACTTTAACCCTGAGCATCTTGAGAGTCTGAGCAAAGCTCACTTTGGGAAAGGATGGACTGAATGGACTTTCTGGGGTTATTATAAGAATTAGATGAGATAATGCACATAAGTGCTTGTCACTGAGCCTGGCACAGAGAGAGTGCTTAACAGTGAGTGCATAACAGACAGGTTTATGACAAGCTACACCATTTCACATTCATACTAGCAACGGGTAAGGATTCCAATTGCCCCACGTTCTCATCAACACTTTATTCAATTTAATTTTATTTTTATAACAGTCCTAGTGGGTGTGGAGTGGTATGTCATTGTGGCTTTAACTTACGTTTCCCTAAGAATTTGGTGATGAATCGGGGCGCCTGGGTGGCTCAGTCGGTTGAGCGTCCGACTTCAGCTCAGGTCATGATCTCGCGGTTGGTGAGTTCGGGCACCGCCTTGGGCTCTGTGCTGACAGCTCAGAGCCTGGAGCCTGCTTCGGATTCTGTGTCTCCCTCTCTCTCTGCCCCTCACCTGCTCATGCTCTGTCTCTGTCTCAAAAATAAAAAAACATTAAAAAAAAAAAGAATTGGTGATGAATATCTTTTCATGTGCTCATTGACCCTTTGTATATCTTCTCTAGAGAAATATCTATTCAGATCCTTTGCCCATTTTTAAATTGAGTTTTGTCTTTTTACTGTTGAGTTGTAGGAATTCTTTAAATGTTCTGACTACTAGGGGCACCTGGGTGGCTCAGTCAGTTAAGTGACCGACTCTTGATTTTGGCTCAGGTCATGATCTCATGGTTTGGGGGTTTGAGCTCCACGTCAGCCTCCGCGCTGAGAATGTTGAGCCTACGTGGAATTTTCTCTCCCTCTCTCTCTGCCTCTACCCCACTCATGTTCTCTCTCTCTCTCTCTCTCTCTCTCAAAATAAATAAATAAACTTAAAAAAATGTTCTGTCTACTCGTCCCTTATCAGACATATGATCTGCAAATACTTTGTCCCATTTTAGGGGTTGTATTTGCCCCTTTCTTAATAGTGTCATTGGATACACAAAGACTTTAATTTTGTCATGGTCCAACTGAACTATTTTTTTCTTTGGTTTCTTGTGCTTTTCAGAATCATCAGATTTTACAGTCCTTCCTCTCACGCTATCCTGCTATTTCTAAACGAGATCCTCTATGTAAAGTCCCTGCCACAGCATCTGACACATCATAGAATTTCAATAAATTTTAGTTCCTTCTCTCTGTACTCAAGAAGCCAGGATGATTGGATGGGGCAAACGTCTTAACTCACATAAGTTGGGAGAAATGTTCCAAACCCAAAGTGAGATCCAAGGGAATAGATTGGTTGAATCAGCCAAACGCAAAGGCAGGTTAGACATGGAGTGAAGGGACAGTCAACATTGTCACCAAGTTTTCCTGACAAGACACCTGGCAGAATGGAGTGATTATTAAAGGACATGAACTTAAGATAGAGGTTGGGATGTTAAGATGACGATACCTAGAGGTCTTGGTTTTACCAATCAGATACAACCAGGGAAAATCTGGAAGTGAGTGGGTGTCAAATAGAAGATCATCTGGCACTCACGGGGGCAGGAGTAGGGGGAGGTCTTCCTGTGGTAACTGTCGGGGGCTCCTGGCACCCAGGCTCTAGCACCTTTGGTGCTAAGTCGGGACAGCCAGTGGTAGTGGCATTCTTTTCCTGGACCAATATGGAGGTGCCCTTGGGCATTTTGTCTGGCTGCAATGTTTTTGGCTGTGTCGCTCCTGGTAGTCTCCCATAGAATCTATAAACTACCTAATCTCCTAAATAGTCTAGGAATATTTATTACCTTATAACACATATTATGATGTAATTTTATCCTGTTTATGTATTTGTCAGCTTTTAGACTTGAGACTGCTGATTCTCAAGTGGGGTTGTCAAGGGGACATATGACAATGTCTTACAGATACTTGGGATTGTTACCACTGGGGTGGGAGAATTGCTACGGATATCCACAGGATAAGGGTCAAGGATGCTGCTAAACATCCTACAATGTACAGGACAGCCCCCCAATCACAATGGATTATCTGAGCCAAAATGTCACTAGTGCCCAGGTTGCTCAACCTTGATCTAGATCACTTGAGGGCAGAAATCATGGCTTATTGATCATCATATCTCCAGAATAGTGTCTGATAAATCCTTGGTAAAAGAATGGAAGAACATCAAAGGCAGTTCTCTAATGAATATCATCATTTAGGGAGTGGGGGAAAGAGCATCCACGTCTTCATCTGAGTTTTGTCGTTCACAAGTTGCTTCTCCCATCCAATCCATTACCTGTTCATGTCCCTGAGGATTCTCTCCTTGGCCATTTTCTCTCGTCCTATTCTCTTTGGGGTCTTCTCTTGCTCGTAGATTTCCTAAATAATCTCTTACATTTGCACAACTCTCTCCTAATTATATGTTAAAAGACCACAGAATTTTGTTTTCAGCTCAGACGTATCGCCAGGCCTCCAGAACTGCCTACTAACGTGTGGATGCTAACAGACACCTTCCCCACACCAAACTTGCCCCCCACACACCATATGTGAGCAGAGGGCACCCAAATTCCATCTCCTTCCCAATCTGCTATTTCAGCAAATGAATAACTGAAAACCCTGTTACTCAGATCGGGCAGCTGGACTTCTCTCTGGCTCTCAGCCATGAGCTGTGAATTCCCTTCTTGAGTATCCTCAATAGATGGTGAATTTACACCCTGCTCTCCAACTTTACTCCTAGAAACACACTTCGGACCTGGATATTTTTTTGCTATCGCTTAGTCAGCCTTCTTGTCTATAGTTTTACCTCTTCTAGTCTTTTTATATAGGCACCTGCTTGATGTTTCTATAATGCATCTCTTGTCATATCCCTTTCTGTGTTAAGTCCCAAGACTTCTCTCTCTGGATAAAATTCAAACTTTCTTGCTCTAAAATGCAAGGGGACTTATGATGTTGCCTCTGCCTATTTTTCAGTCCGCCTTGGTAACCTTTTCCTTCTTTGCTCTAAGTGTCTTCTTCCAATTCCTCCTTGCACGTGCTGTTCCCGCTGTCTGAAATGATGTTCCCCTCACATTCACCTGGCTGTTGGAGAAGGGTAGACATTCCTCCTTACTATTTGTGATGATCATTTTTATGTGTTAAATTGATCAGATCGGTAGTACCTAGTTATTCAAACACTAATCTAGGATACCATACATACACATACATCCTACTGGTTCGGGTTCTCTGTCGGAAGTCTGACTGATATGCTAGCCATGCCTGTCAACCTGGCATGCTTTGTGCAATTCTGCACAAAGGAGGAAGTCTTATAGGAAACACTTAGTGCCCCCCTCTTCTGCCTCCCCTCTGTCTTCTTTCTCTAACTTCCTCTTCCCCATAGGAGAAGTAGTGCCCAACCCAAATAGAGCCTGGTATTCAATGGCTCATGTTTTACCAATAGTGGAATCACTCTGTCTTGTTATTTGAAAAAAGACCACACCCTCTTTCAAACCCCATGCCTTGGCCTGCACACCCTTGTGGCCCCACAACCTGTCTTTTACAGCAAGCTTCTAGTCCTTGCCTATGGAGCTGTTTGGGTCAGAGGGTCAAATATTCATTTCCCCACATTAAGTCGTAACCAGAATTGCCATGTTCTGTAGTCTGAATGTTTGACCCCACAAAATCCATATGTTGAAATCCCAACCCCGAAGGGGATGGTATCAGGAGGCGGGGCCTTTGGGAGCTGATTAGGTCACGACGAGAGAGCCCTTATGATTGGGATTAGGGCCCCTAGAAAAGAGACCCAAGAGAACTAGCTCATCCCTTCCGCCATGTGAGGGGACAGCAAGAAAACAGCTGTCAGTGAGGAAGCAGGCTCTCACCAGACACCCAGTCTTCCAGCACCTTGATCTTGGACTTCCCAGCCTCCGGAACCATCAGAAACCAATGTCTGTTGTTTATAAGCTTGCCAAAGGTAATTCACTGTAGCAGCCCCTGCAAACTCAGACAGAAGTTGGTACCAAGAGTGAGATGCTGCTGTAACAAATACCTAAAAGTGCGGAAGTGACTTTGGAGCTAGGCAAGGGGTAGAGCCTGGAGGATTTTGGGGTGCATGCTACAGAAAGCCTACACTGCTGTTAAGGGTAATTCTGTGAACTGCAAGAAAGGAATGTTTACTGTTTATAAGCCACTCAGTCCATCTCTCATAAGTTGCCATAGTCCCAGTGGGCTAAGACACCATGCCTCTGAAGCAGAAGGCGGGCCATCAATTTCCTATTTCATTTCTCACAGGCTCTGGAGAAGCACTCACTTCTTTCTCGTTCCATCTGTTATGGTGAACGAGATGCAAGCCACACCCCCCTCCCTCCATCCACCTCCTCTGCTTCCTTACCGGGTGGAGAGCTAAGGCGGGTCTGGGAAGGCAAGGCCAAGGAGTCTGGACTTGGTAATCACAGGACCTAGCAGTTGAATATCATCTGAATCTGCCAGGCATCCTCAGCCAGGCAGCCACATGAGGAATCAGCACTAAGGGAGACTCACTGTTGATTTGGAACCTCAGAATGAATGAGTAGGGATGTGGTCAAGAGCCAAGATGGAGATTTCTCATCTGGCATCAGTAAGATCTTTTCACTTCTCCAGGAGTTCAGGGCCTCACAGAGTCTTTGACAGGCCCAAGGTCCTAGAAAGAGTAGGGCTTTTCACCGATCTTAGGAGGATGTCTTCAAAAGGGTCCGGGAATATGTGCGGAGGTTTGAATGCACGGCAGTTTGGGAGGGCTGGGCATAGGAGCCACAAAGGATATTTACTTGGTTTCTCCCATTGGCCTGCAGCTGTGAACTTGATGCACCAGGAAGTGGGTGCTTAACAAGGGATCTTGTGCCGCCTCTTAAGCAGTTAAATTTATTCAAGGCGTGGGGAATTAAGGGGGAGAACATGAGAAAAGGGAAAGATTTGGGGTCATTATATCTCAGGGACCGCTCAGGCACGGGTTTGGGGGATTCTGACAGCCCCACACAGAGCTGAAGGAACCCAGAGCTACTGCAGGTTTTGGGGGTGAAGCACACAGCAGGCAGAGGTCTTTGCTTCTCCTCAGGATTCTGAGGAAGAAAGTTCCAACAGTAGTAGCTCAGACGAGAGGCTTTGGCCTTATGTAAGGCATATGGCAGTATGTTGAAGCTCATGATGGAACATTTTCCCAATTGAGTTTAAGTGAACATGTTGTATACTCCAGACAGCTGGCATAGAGTAACTGGCGTTCTGGCAAATCTAGAGGCAAGATGAATTTTTTCCTTCCTACTTTTTCTCTGTGTTACTTCCTCCACCAACTCTCAGCTTCAATCCATCGCTGGCTCAAGACAGAGGAGAACATAGCTTCTATTTGTGAAATGCTCTCACTGGGGATCAGACACCATTCATCTTCTGTACGGGCCCGGGGCGCTGATCAGTCATCTTGAGAATTGGGTTGACTTGATTCTTTGGAGATGTGGGACGCGTAAGAGTTCTGAGGTTGGATGAATCCACTCTTAGCATCGGGTGATCACCGTGGCAGCCCAGGAAGACGGCCCCACCTGCAGCAGTTGGGTGAGACTATCCAAGTCTGAGCAGAATGGGAAACGTAGGAAGAAGGTATTTTAGAGTTAAGTGTCTTTGGTTTACAAGAAAAAAGGAATTTGCACTTTTATTTCACTTCTAAACTCTAATTTCTTCCAGGACTTTAGCTGTGAAAGAAGTGATCCATTGTTCATATTTAGGGAATCAGTATTGTGCTAATTTGAATCTAGTCCAGAATCCCTGGTGAGCTATTCTGGCTAATGGGCTTGGTATAGTTTGAGATAAGAACTGAGTCTAAAATTCAACTCGGCCTTTGAAATGATGTCCGTATAGGACCGTCCTGTATCCTCCTGGCGTAAACGCTGAACTGCCCAGCTCCCTCGTGGCAAGAATGGGTTCTCCGTGTCCTGTTGGGTATTGGGAGTGGCACAAAAGGGACACGGCTGCTTTGACACTCTTCTGGCCCCTTCTCTCCAGGGACAGCCTCATTCTTCGTCCAAAGGTTTGAGAAGGAACAGAAAGCTGAGGAGAATTCAGGAATTCCTTGCCACCTCTTCCTCTGTTCATGCCTCAGGCAAAGAGGAGGGAGGTGCTCTGTCTCTCCAGGTGGGAGAGCGCTGGCAAAGGAGACTCTGTTGCCTTCTCCACTCCTGTCTTTATCCACTGGCCCTTCCGGGAGGGAGGGGATGTGGCCAGTCTTAGAGGGGAACTTGAGATCCTCAGCCTCACTGCCCTAGCAGGTGCAGTTACTGGGCTCACCCTACCTCTTCCAGTGACACCAGCGGGGTGGGTGGTGGGAAAGGCTAGGAGAGTCCCGTGCTCCCAGGAGGAATGTCGTTTCACTGACACTGTCTACAACCGTCAGCATGTGATGATAATAAAAAGCAGAGGGCTTTGGGTTGGTCGGTCTTGATATTGTCTACAGAGAATGCACCACTAATTGGATGGATCGCCAACGTGGATCACTCCCAGCACCCTATCTTTATAGACTCTCAGGGAAGGGTCCCCTGGGCTTCCCTCGCTTACACCAAACCAGAGAGCTAGCTACTCTCTAGCTGACACCATCCCTCCTGCGTATCCGGGAAGGGCTTCCTCATATCCTACCTGCTTCTTATCTGCCCCTTCGACCCCATTTTCCTCAAAACGGCTGGAGCAAGATGTTAAAAGTCACTACCCCCTCCCATAATTTCTCATCAGACTTAGAATTAAACCCAGCCTCTTACCCCCAGCCCTCAAAGCCCTGTCCTCCTGGCCCTTGCCTGGTTCTCGAAACCTATGTCCTCCTTACTGCCTCCCGGTCACGAAGCTTCGGCCACACTGGCTGTCTTGGTGTGCTCAGGCAGATGTCACAAAACACTACAGACTGGGTGGCTTAGACAACAGACATTTATTTTCTCACAGTTCTGGGGGCTGGAAGACCAAGATCACAGTGGCAGAAGGTTTCTTCTAAGGCTTCTCTCTTTGGTTGACAGACAGCTGCCTTCTGGCTGTGTCCGCATATCCTCCCATAGCCTTGCCTTTTAACATCTTGTTCCAGCTGTTTTGAGGAGAATGGAATCAAAGGGGCAGATAGGAAGCAAGAAGGACATGAGGAAGCCTTCCCGGACCCCCAGAATGGATGCTGTCAGCTAGAGAGTAGAGATGGGGGTTGAGAGAAGTAAGCAGCTTTGGGATATGTTTGGTGTAAGTGATGTCCTCATTAATGCTAATTACTTCTTTCATGGCCCTGTCTCCAAACACAGTCACATTGGAGGCTAGGGCTTCCACATTTGAATTTTGGGAGGATGCAGTTCGTGCTATAACACTGGTCCTCCTGCCTGCCCCAGGACCTTTGCCCATGCTGTGCTCTCGGTTTGGAGGGCCCTTGCCAGTTCTTTGATTAGCCACCTCTTTTTTTTTTGTCATTCAGTGTTCAGCTAAAATGTCTTTTCTTCAGAAAGACTCTCTGGCATCTTATCTAAATGGCCCTTCAGTCACTCGCTATCCCTTTATCCATTTTGGTTCTGCCCCAGGCCTCGTCACCTCCTGCTATACATCATACATCTGATCGTGCCCCTGCTTGTTGTCGCCTTTGCCCATTAGAATAAAAACTCTGTGAGAGCAGAGGCCTTGCCTGTCACGTCCACTGCTAGTCGCTCTGTGTCCCCCACTGTGTTCCCAGTGGCACATAATAGATGCCTAATAAACATTTACTGAATGACTGCAACAGAATGCCCATAGTGTTAAACCAGTAAATCAGTCCAGTATAAGGTAAGTCGGACAGCTTTCCACACTGAAAAATGAACTATAATTAGTGCCTAAAGATCTTCTTCTAATCAAATGAGCAGAGCATAACTCAAGGCCAAGTGACAGGGCATCGAGAGTAAAAACACCAGCAAAGCTATCGCTAACGCTCCTGCCAAAACAAGTGATGATCGCTCACACCATCATCAAAAGTGTGTGCCCGTGCTGGCTCCCCGCCCTCTCACAAATGACCTGTGGGATCAAATGTAGGAGTATTTATCAACTTTACAGGGAAAATGCTATCTGGTTTTAATTTTCCGTTAGTGAAGGAGTGAGACTGAGTAACTGTTCTTTTGCTCACTAACCAATTGTATTTCTTTTTCTGTCTGACATGTGTTCCTTTATTAGTTTTAGATTTTTTATTCACCTTTTACTTATTGATTCATAAGAATACTTTGAGCCTAAAATAAAACATGTTATTTACCGAGCTTACAGAAATGCATGTACTCTTTGACCCAGGAATTACGCTTGTAGGAATTTCACCCATAAACAGATTTGCCTTACCGCACAAAAATAATGCTCAAGGACATTAACGGCACTTTTGTTGTAATAGTCTCAAATGAAAGCCATTTAAATGTTAATAGGGATAGGTTATATAAATTATTCCATAAGGATACACAGAACACTGAACAGCTGAACGAAAGACTATAGTACATTTTCAGGTCCAAAATCCATTCAATTTGAAGCAAAGTGGCAAAACAGTATTTATAGGCTGATTCCATTTGTGTCTTTTGAAACAATGTTTTCTAAGCCTGGAGAAGAAATGGTTAACAGCAGTTAGTAGTAATAGTAACACAAAGGGAAGTGGGTAAGAAAGGGACTGACGTTCCACTTTAAAGGCAAGTCCTGGGGGCGCCTGGCTGGCTCAGTGGATTAAGCGTCCAGCTCCAACTTCGGCTCAGGTCATGATCTCACCATGCGTGGGTTCGAGCTCTGCATGGGGCTCCCCACTCTGAGCGCAGAGCCCGGTTCAGATCCTCTGTCTCCCTCTCTCTCTCTGCCCCTCCCCCCACTCCTACTCTCATAAATAAATAGATAGATAGATAGATAGATAGATAGATAAATGTAAGTCCTCCTCACAGGTTCAAGGGTTTTCCAGTTGTCATCATATGTTTGCTTTCGTTTTGCTTTGTTTTATTTCTTAGTTCAGGCCTTGGAGAAGCAAATCTTTCTCTTGACCCTGCAGCTCTCCCCAGATACTCAAAGTCGCCGGCAGCTGTCCAGAGATTTCCTGCATTATCCACTTCCTTGAAAAGCCCACATTCTTCTTTAAATTCTTCTAGAATCAATCTTGAGTCATCAAGAGGAATTATTCCTGCATCAGTCCCTTCCCCTGCTGCACATTAAGCCTAGCTGTGAGGGGAGACTGCATTTTCTAATGGGGCTTGTCACTCTGCATACGATATTATGCCACTTAAAGGGACGTTACAAGAATTCTAACCGCATTCGAGCATTTCTACGCAGAGCAATGGCTTACAGTGTGAAAACAGAGCATGTACAGCCCAGAGACCCTGGAATTCTTGCCAGACTTGAAGAGGTTTCCACTGGAGCTAGCTGTTCTGAAAGTATTTGGCATCTGAAACAACTACTTTTTTGGTAGTTCCCATGTCTGCGTTCCAGGTGTGCATCCCCAGAAAAGTATACGCTATTTCATCCTAGGCACGTGGCTCACACCCAGGACCTATGCTCGAGCCACCAATCCACACTGGTCCCTAAGAGCATCTATTCACCGGTATGCAAAAAATGTCTCCTTGTATGTGAGCCATGTCAGGAAGAACGGATGGGGCACTGACATGAAATGAAGTGGCAACTCTTGCTGGAAATAACAGCAACGAATACACTTGAGGGGTATTCCTGGGCCTCACAAAACTGGAGGGATAAAAGCATAAAAATTCAGATTATTTGGGGAGCTCCAGGGTGGTTCAGTCTGTCAAGCATCTGTCTCTTGGTTTCGGTTCAGGTCACGATCTCCTGGCTCGTGAGCTCGAGCCCTGCATCAGGCTCCACGCTGACAGCATGGAGCCTGCTTGGGATTCTCTCACCCTCTCTCTCTGCCCCTCCCCTGCTCACTCTCTCTGTCTCTCTCACTCAAAATAAATAAATAAACTTAATATTTTTTTAAATTTCCGATTATTTTTATCTTTTCCTTTTCCACTTCCAAGATTTAAAGAAGACAGGAATAAATACGTAGAACTTTTACCAACCCGAGACTTCTGAATGGGGCCTGTGTCAGGGCGTTGAACTTACAGCAGTAGCCTTGACTCATCTACTCTCCACCATTTTCCAATAGCTATTTCCAAATCTACTCCGATGGGAGAGCCGTCCACACAGTCAGCCAAAGAAGATCATGCTTCCCTGGCCTCCCACCTCTCCCCGATTGCCAGACACCAAGGGTGAGCCTGCCCATCTCTGGCCTCACACGGCCGTCGGCAAGAGTGAAGAAGGCCTCAGAACACTCCTGGCCAGTCGACCACAGTTCACTGCCCCGCAATGCTCCCAGCCTTGTTGAGGACACACAGGCAAACCTCACTTAGCCCTGTTCTCTGGTGGGTGCCAGGCCCCACAAGATGCTTAGAACTGTCAGTCATCTTTCATCTCCGTGGACTCTTGTCCTCAACCATCTCTGTATTTTCCCGTCTTCTCTTTCACTCTATGACCCCGCTCAAATTCCCAAAACCCTTCCACACTGCCTTCTGGAATTCGGGTTTAACCACCAAATTCTGGACTCTCCTCTCAGGAAACGACTTGCTTTTCACTCAGCCCTCTGAGGTGACGGCCGCTGTGTCCTTCAAGACTCTTGCAACACCAGGCCTGGGGGTGGGGGGTGGGTATCCTTCCTGTTTCATACAGCCTCCCTCCCAACACACGAACAACGGCAAATCCTCATCTTTGAATATCATGTCATTAGTCTTTATCACTCTATATTCCAATCTGTTACAGTTACTAACAGACCCCCCCTCCTAATCCTTTGCAGATTTTAGCTCTTGGCTCACTGCTACTTCTCCAACATACATGATGACTTCAGTACGCATATATATATATAATCTTTCCAATGTCCTAGACTCTCAGTTTCCTGATGCCCTCTCCTCCAACTCTTACATCCTCCACTCTGCCTCAAGCAGTCACTTCAAAGGTCATACCTAGACTTACTGCCAGCAAATAGGACTCCTCTATAATTGTAATTTCAAGCATTGTCTCTTTCCAGCTCACTCTGATATCCCAACTCTAAGAAGCTTTGGCCCCACCGGGACTTATTAGCAATTGATCATATATTTTCATGGTCGCTTGGTTTTCCGTTTAGCCTAGGTTGTGAGACTCCGCCATTATATTACACCTTGGCAAATATTCTTCACAATCTTGTTTCACTATTCTCGTCTGGAAAAAACCCCCAAGCGAGGTTAACTCTAATCATTCATCTCTGTGCACCTACAGACATGGTCAGGGCTGGACCTCACTCCCTGACTGATCTCATTTTCAACTCCTGAACAGTGTCTTCAAGGAGGTTCTTTGTTCTTCCCATCAACATACATTTCTAGAAATCCATCAGTCTCCTGTTTACCCTGAACTTGCTCCCGAGTTTGAGATTACCCCAGAATCACCTAGAAGATACATGAAAACTCAGATTGCTGGGCCTCCCTCCCCAGATTTCTGAATCAGTCGGTTTGGGGCAGGGCTTGAGTAACTGTATGTCTCAGGTGGTGCTGATGTTGCTGGTCTGGACCACACGTAGGGAACGACGTGCCCTGGATGACTTTTTCATGACTTTTTCTTTCTCCTCAAACCTCCAATACATATTGCCCACCCTTACTCTCATTTGATGGCTTTACTTAACATACACCACACATACACACACACACCCACACACAATCTAAAAACAACTTCCGAGGCTCCCAGCACCCAATCTCCTTGTGACCCAGAGCAGTGCCCATCCGTTCTTTGCTCCCTCCTGCTATGATAGATGAACTATTTAGGCTTCTCTCTATAGCCAGCCCTCCACATGTATAATGGACTCTATCTCCCCTCTTACTCCATCCTAACTTGTGCAACTACCCGTTCTCCTAACCTTCTCCCTGTATCATGAACTTCTCCCTTGCCTCCCATGCCCACCAGTGTCAAGCACTTGAAGAGAACCCCCTCATGACCCCACATTTCCTTCTATCACCCTTTTACAACAACATTCCATGAAAACCTGGTGTCTTCAGGTTTCCTCAGACTCACCAGGCACAGTACCTACCTACCACACAGCCTTTGACTTGCTGTTGTCTCTACCTGGAAGATTCTACAAGACCAAATTGACCATCTCCTTCATGGCCTTGGTCAAATGTCATCCTCCCAGTATTTTCTCTCCCCCAAGCCCCACCCCTCTGTCCCTCACTGACCAGTTGTCCTTACCCTTCTTCTCTCCTGTATTGCTTGGGATCTGAAATTCCATCTTGGTTGGATTCGGGTAATAACGGACATTAGGCAAAACTAACCTCTTTCACACAGGAACACTGAGCTCTCTTTGACTGCATCTAAATTGTCAAGGCCTTCCTAAACAAAATACGTTTCTGCTTTTCCTTCGCTCTCTGTTTCTACTCTGTGTGATCAGTTTTAATACCAACTGGCCACTTTATAACTTTGTCCTGAATATTTAAGTGCCGTTGGATTATGGGGACTAGTAGGCTTCCCCGGAGGCCACTTCAAATGTAGCTTAATTCGTACTGGTCCATGTGGCTATGTTAATCTAAAATCCAGATATATGAGACCTGCCTCATCTTCCTTTCTGTTCACTTACTTTTCCCTATGTTAAATCGTATTTGGATAAGCTAGACAACAAGAAGGAAAAAAAAAAAAAAAAGACTGTGGCATATCCTACCCTAAAGGGACCACCACATCAGTGGCGTTAGAGGAATTCCCACATCATTCAAGAGGTACTCCAGTGCTCTTAAGAAACCCGGCACTGGCTGCAAGGAAGCTCACTGGCACATCACATCACCTGCAACACAGTGAATCAGACAGGAATGAATCTAGCTGAATCCATATGCCGTGTGGTCCCTGGGAAAGAAACTAATCAGTCAAAGTGACATGACTGATGGATTAACTTTAGGAATGAAGGACATGGCAATTTCTCCTCTGCACAGGGCCCAAATAAAGGGGAGGTCATACAAAAGCCACAGCAATTAAAGAATGAAAGAATCACAGTGTAAATATTTGCGGAATTTCCCTATAACTCAAACTCGACCGCTTTGGCTTGTGGGGATAGTTTCTCTGTAAAAAGAAAAAAGGAATTCTCTGTGTAAAGGATTAAAAAGCCAGTGGATTTTAAATACCCTGGTTTCTCTACTTAAGAGATCAAATAAATAAATAAATAAATAGGACGTGCGGACACTTTAAGTGCCGTGTGTGTCCCCAGGTGGAAAGATCAGGCTTGGTTAAATCATTATATACTCCATCATTCATGTGTCATGTCATGGAAGGCGTCATGGGGAGAAAAAGAAATGTGCCCCTCCCCTCGTGCTGGCTGAGGGGACATAAATCGGTATTCAGGACTGAAATGACGAACCCTTCGGGTTAGAAGCCTGCAGGTTCACAGAAGTTGCCCTTTCAGTTGGTTCTCTTACGTTAAAATAAAACATACCAAACAGAAGCATACATTTTAAAGGAGAGGATGAAAAACATGTGAAGGTGATTTGATGGGGAAGACAAAAATCCCACCCCTGGCCCTGCTTGGAAATATTCTGCCATGGAAGCTGTGTCTTTGTCCAAGGCCACTGTTTTCCCGGCCCCTCCTTTCCGGGATCACGTGTTTCCCCGGCAGCTATGAAAATGACCTGATACTCCCAAGGTAGCAAACATTCCACTGAGTTTCTGTTGCAGGCGCCTAGAAGAAATTTCCTGTTCCATTATTGTACCAAATGAGTGTTGGGCTAATCAGGGCCTCCTGGGGAGGAATGACGAATAAAGAGTACCCATCCCCTCGAGTGAGGCTCTGAGCTACTTCCAAATGCATTTATAGCCTTAATATAACTCAGGAGACTTCACCACCCACGTGGGAAACCAAACCCTTCTTCTAATGGAGTATTTGCTGAGTTCGTCATGGAGCAAAGGAGGACCATTTCTGATAAGCATATTCTTTTATCTATTGTGTTCATTAGAGGTGCCGATGAGAGGTTTCAAAGTCATTTTTTTGTTGTTGTTGTTCTGTTTTATCGTTGCTCGGGATAAGACATATAACTTTTATCATGAGCAAGATGACCGTCAGGAGACACACGATTCCTGCCTGGTGCTGCCCAGGTGTTCGGTGGGGAGGAAGAAAAACATGGGGCATGCCCCCTGACCTTGCCACCAATACTTGGTGTGGGTCTTCCCCATTCCCCATTAAAGCCCCATTTAAAGAAGGCTTTAAAACCCCACCCACTTTGGGGCGCCTGGGTGGCTCAGTCAGATAAACATCTGACTTCGGCTCAGGTCATGATCTCACGGTTCGTGGGTTCAAGCCCCAAGCCCCGGGTCGGGCTCTGTGCTGACAGCTCAGAGCCTGGAGACTGCTTGGGATTCTGTGCCTCCCTCCCTCTCTCTCTGTCCCTCCCCTGCTCACACTCGATCTCTCTCTGTCTCTCAAGAATAAATACACATCAAAACAAAAATTTAAACTCCACCCATTTCGTGACCCTCCCTCTTACCTCTTCGTGTGTCTTCAACATGCACCTCGCCCAGAGAAAAAGTATCAGACTCCTCATTTTCTCATAGGCAGATATTCTCCGTCCTTTTGTTTTGGTGAGAAGCTTGCTGATACTGCACTGAGAATCCCTGGGCCCCCACCTGCCTCTTCTTCTCCCAAGGGATAAGAAAGCTGTTATCACTTCCATGCTAATAATAGCAAATTTAGCACAATTGCCTTCTGATCTTTCAAACCACTACAATATTTTGAAGAGGAAAAAAAAAAAAGAAAAAGAAAAAGAAAAAGAAAAAACCTTGGCTCCAGAGGGAAGAGAAAGATTGTAGTTGATCAGATCTGTAAACAATTGTCTAACATTTGTATGTAGCAAGTAATCATGCTTTTTCTTTCTGTAATTAAAAGAAAAAAACTATTGCCCTCTCACTTTTGTCCTATTATTTTTGGAGAAACTGAGGCATCAACATTATACTTAAAAAACCTTCCGCATTTCCTGCCTGTCCCACCACCTGCTCTTTAACGTATTTCTGCCTTGGACATCAACCCCCACCTGAGAAATGCTGTTATAAAGAAGAAGCTAGATTTATAGAAACATCATGTAATGCCTAAGCAATTTGCTGGAAAAGAAGATGTAAATTTTAAGTGTATCTATGGTTCACATTCCAAGTGAGTGCAGCTCCCTGGGTCATACAAATTCTGTGTCCACAAGCATTAAAAATTAATATCATATGGGGCACCTGGCTGGCTCATCGGTTAAGCATCCGACTTCAGCTCAGGTCATGATGTCACAGTTTGAGAGTTCGTGCCCCACATCGGGCTCTGTCCTGACAGCTCAGAGCCTGGAGCCTGCTTCGGATTCTGTGTCTCCCTCTCTGTTCCCCTCCCCTGCTTGTGCTCTATCTCTCTCTCTTTCTCTCTCTCAAAAATAAATAAATGTTTTAAAAATTTTTTTAATAAAAAAAATTAATATCATATGAAAATATAATCACGACACTATTTGGCATCTAGATAATACTTCGCATCTTAAGAACTCAACATCCCTGTAAATAGGTGACCTTACTTCACCTTCCTTATAGTCTTGGAAGCTAGAAAAGGCATAGTATGCTAATATGATCCCTGTTTTATGAAGGGAAAAAAAGGAATCTAAAAAACTCAAGCAGCCTCCATATATAGGATGGAATTGGAGCCCAAAGTTAAAATGCTGCATGGGAAATTCACTGAACTAAAACAGCTCCATCATTTATTACGTTTGAGAGTTTGTAAAGGACCTTCAAGTGCTGCTGGCACATATACCTGCAAAATGCTCTCAACCCTCCAGATGAGCACATTTGCAACTGCGGTTTTCTGACCCAAACAAGGAGCAGCTGAACCAAATGAATTAGCGTCTACGTGTTCCGATTAGCGGGCCTCAGCGCTGCTCCCACAGGGACATCCCGGGATGTCCCTTGGACCGGCCGGGGAGGTGGGGACAGGGAGAGATGGAAAGAACCCTTGAGCACTAAGGGGAAAACCCAAGTGCTCCGAATATTCACCTTCCCTCCTTTTGCTTCTCAAACGTTATTGTAGATGAAATTAAGCCAGAGTGCAGTGCGCATGGACCCAAATCCTTTCTTTTCTTTTTTTTTTTTTTTTTTTTTTTTTGTCTCCGGTTCGGAAGTGCCAGACAGGCGAGCTGTGGTTTTAAGAAGCACCCCAGGTTTTAAGAAGCAAGGCAGGTGTGCAGCCATTTCCATTCCGGCTGCAAGCCCTTTTGCAAAAAGGAGCCCTTTGCAAGAAGCATTTCTCTCCTGTCCTTATAAATCAAATAAAGAAAAATAAAAATTTCTGCCAGGCCGTATGCCTCTGTTCCTATCCTTCAGTGGGCCTAAAATAAAAAAGATTACCCTCTCTGTTCTTTCTCTTATCCCTTTACTAGGGGGAAAAAATAAATAAAAATAAAAAATAAAAATAAAAGAGCTAGAGAAAGAGAGAAAAATCAAACAACTGTCTAAACCAATCAATCCAACATTTCCAAAGGCTTTTGACCTGTGGCAATGTCAATCCCGTCTTTTTTTTTTTCCTCCTTTCTTTCTTTGAATCGATATAACCTATGATTCCGATCGCTCCCATATGTCAGTGCCTGCTGAAGGCACATTTTATTGTTCATAAAGCCCCGGACGATAATGAAAAATAAGCAAGAAAATGATAAATTCATCAAAGTTGCGAGAATATTCGAGGAAAAAAGGAATTTCCCGAGGTAACTGTCCTTGACCTGGCTCTTTAATCGAGTGAGATTTCATCACTTTATCTAATATCATGCTTCATGCTTCAGGCGTCCAGCAATTCTATTTTAGTGTGGTCTAATGGGCAGCTGACACATCCACTCAGCCCCAGACTGCATAATATGTGCTGACATACTGTGTGGTGAGCAGCCTTGCCCGGGCTGTTTATTTGGGCCTCCGGAGGAAACAAACCAACCAACCAACAAGCAAGCAAAAAATGTCATCAGGAAAGGGTGCTTCCTCCCCCTTTCAGGCTCACCTTTCCGGGTCTCGGTGGACTTCACCTGTGAAGAGGTCCGGGAGCCCTTGCCGGAGGGCAGGCTCTGATTTGGGGCTGCCTGGGTCTGCCTGTAGGTGAGAAGCCGGCAAAGGCTGGTTATGGTGGTCTGAAACCTGAATCTGGATGGTGTAATGAGGAGTGTCATTCTAACCGCTTTGCAGGCGGCTCTTCTCAGAACCCCTGATTCAATTTGATATTCTGAGGTTAACGTACTGTATTGCGCCCGAAAATAGGAATGCACACGGAAGGCTTTTAGACTTACTCAGTTCAGTAAGCATGGCAAAGCCATCGACAGCTATTTGTACACATAGGCATGGTGGGGCTCACTTCGATGTTCTGATTAATGCTCGCTCCCCGCCCCCCCGCCCCCGCCACCCCCCCCCCCAGTCGGACCTCAGAATAGCAACCCCCTTGTTTTGTTCTTTTTAAAGTCAGCTTTTGACATAACAGCTGAGAATATTTTCGCAGATGACGTAACACCAACACCAACACGCACGCAGGGAAACGCCACAATCTTTGTAGATTTCCAACGTAGGCAAACTTCAAACTTTTCTAAAAAGCACGAGGACACAGCAGGGACATGATAACTCTCTGAAATATGTGACCCTGGACTGAATTCAATACTGGAGAATGAAAAATGCCATCGAGAATATTATGAGAACAACTGACAAAACATGCACCGTGGATTACAGGGAAGGACTGTGGCAAAGTCGCATTTTCTGGATTTAATAACCTGCCGCGGTGAAGTAAGAGAATGTGTTTTCTTTCACGATTCATAGCGAATTCAAGGTATTAATGGGTAGGATGGCAGGAGGCATGCAAATTATTCTCAAAGGGCTTTAGAAAAATTTAATTAGAGAAAGAGGGAATGATAAAGGATATGTGGCAAAATGTATAAAATGAGCCCATGGGGGACGCCTGGGTGGCTGTTAGTTAGGCGTCCCACTTCATTTCAGGTCACCATCTCACAGTTCTTGAGTTCGAGCCCCCTTCTGACTCTGTGCTGACAGCTGGGAGCCTGGAGCCTGGAGCCTGCTTGGGATTCTGTGTCTCCCTCTCTCTCTGTCCCTCCCCCACTTGTGCTCTGTCTCTGTCTCTCAAAAATAAATAAACATTAAAAAAAATTAAAATTAGCGAATCGTCATGGCAAGGCGAAATGCTTCTTGTCTAAAGGCAAGTAAAGAAATCCTGTCAAGCGGCATTTCACCTGGCTCCCTCCCCCACTGTGAGAAGCCAGCATTGCAACCATTTGCAAATTCACTTCCATGCTCTTGATCTAGAATTGAACCTTTGAACCGGTCATAACGTTCGCCTGTTTCTTTCATTAATAGTAAGTTAAAATCTTTAACGTGTGTTCATTCAAAACAAAATTTGTGCATCTGGATAAAACTCTACAATTTTCTCTCCCTCTTTTTTTTAAGATTCTTATTTCTTTAAGTAATCTCTACACCTCACACGGGGCTCAAACTCACGACCTCGGGATCAAGAGTCACACGGTCCACCGACTGAGCCAGCCAGGCACCCCTAAAGCTGTACAATTTTCTTAACCAACCTTGCAACATTTCTGCACGTTTGAAATTCTTGCAAAATAAAGTTTCTAAAATTACCATACACAGCCAATGACAATAGGCAAGGAGTGTATAAGAAGGAACACCTTCTGTATGTACATATTAAACAGGAATGCTCTTTGCAGGAGACAGTATGCTCAATCCAGAATCATGGCAGCTGTCAAGTTGGGCAAGCCATCATTGTCTAGACCACCATGACTAATCATAGCAAAGCTCTGTGATTTGTGGTCTCATTACAACCCTGACACGCCTACCTAGATCTCCCTGTATGCTATTCCTTACTTCATATCACATCTTTTATATTTAAGAAACTGGAATAGGGGCACCTGAGTGGCTCAGTCGGTTAAGCGTCCGACTGCAACTCAGGTCATGATCCCACAGTTCATGAGCTCGAGCCCCGCATCGGGCTCTGTGCTGACAGCTTGGAGCCTGGAGCCTGCTTTGGATTCTGTGCGTCCCTCTCTGTCTGCCCCTCCCCCACTTGCGCTTGTCCTCTCTCTCTCTCTCTCTCTCTCTCTCTCTTTCTCTCTCTCAAAAATAAGCAAACATGAAAAAAAATAATAAAGAAAAAAAAAAGAAACTGGAATATAACAGCTTTACATTTTCCAAGAAGATTAAATGTAGTTCAAATGGAGTAAGATAGCTCTATCTTGTGGGACTGGCCTTGTGGCCCTCATAGTCCATCTAGGGAGGAGGGGTCTTTTGCCCAAAATACTGGCAGTTGCAGTTAGGGAAGGCATGCGAGAGTAAAGCAGTGAAGCCATCAGTCCATCAAGGGTTGAAAGTAGGACATCTTACCGAAGATGAAATAAGGACATTGTTCCGTCTTTTAAATGCCATGTTTTCCATTCTGTGCAGGAGCACTTTTTTTTTTTTAATGTTTATTTATTTTTGAGAGACAGAGAGAGACAGCATGAGCAGGGGGAGGGGCAGAGAGAGGGAGACATAGAACATGAAGCAAGCTTCAGGCTCCGAGCTGTCAGCACAGAGCCCGACGCGGGGCTCGAACTCACGAGCCGTGAGATCATGACCTGAGCCGAAGTCGGACGCTTAACCCACTGAGCCACCCAGGCGCCCCTATGCAGGAGCACTTTTAATACAATGGCTCAAAGATCCCTTTCCTGGTGATTCCTGCTTTGCTTCCTGTCTAAAGCAGTACAATAATAGCTGTTATCATAATAGCCCTTATGTTGAGGCTTTAACAACGTTCCATATACTCCATACACAATCTCACATTATCCCTTTAATCTTCCCAATTCTCTGAGCCAGATATTATTGGTCCCATTTTACAGATGAGGAAACCGAAATTGAAGATCCAAGGACACCCAGAACTAATTAGTGGCAGAGTTAGATTTCGTATCAGGCTAATCTGGTTCTAAATTCAGGATGCTTAACCTCCACCCTAAGCAACCTCTAAACACAGATTTGATGAAAACGAGCTTAGAAATTCCTTTAAAAAGCTCATTGAAAGAAACAATACAAATTAAGTATTCACGATATAGTACTGTTCGTGTCATGGTCAAGAGTGGTTAACTGTGTTGTGTAGCATCATACTAATGAAATAGCTAGTTTAAATGAAGCTCTTTAAAAGCATTTAGAGCCAAAGTATGCAAAGCAGGGTCATTTTCTTAGATTTATTTAAAGTTACTAAGAAAAGGAAAGAAATGAGGAACTACTGTTTAATTTTCCATTTTGAAGACTTTAAAACTCTAGTTGGCAAGGCCTCTTACTTTCTAAGAGGATAAAACAAAACTGACTGCCAAATGGTGAGAAATTAAAAATGCAGCTTTCAAGTATCATTGTTTTAGTGATTATATCAATATTTTCTCTACTAAAAGTAAGCATTTTTCCAAGTAAAAAATGTTTGATGTAAATGGTTTTTGCTAGCCAAATCGTAGATGGAAGTGTTCAGGGTCTGATATTGTACAGAAAAGGATTGTTATCTTAAATAGTAAGCCCTCCCCCATTTTCTGTGAATGCGCATCTCCCTTAATTCCCAAAATATCAAGTCTCACTAATGAGGCTCTGGAAAGGTCAAAAAGATCCTTAACCCATTAAAATGATAACTTGGGGTGCTCTTTCATTTGCCACCTGCTTGGTAAGTCCGTCACTCAACTAATATTTATTGAATCCTGCTAACATTTATGGAATGGAGGTACATACATGTCCTCAAGAAGCTTAGAATTCAAAGGAGAAGATACACATGAAAAGTGAGCTGTAGTGGAGAGCAAAATGAAAGAACCCAAAAGAAAATATAATGAAGAAAATCACCTTACTCTTGGAGATGGTTCCTTCCTCACTCTACAATACTCTGGCACCCCTGTCCATCATGTGGCCCCACTTCCTTCACCACGGGAACCAGCATATGACCTATGCTGGCCAATCAGAGAACCTCAACTTCCCAGTTAGGGGAAAGTGATAGAGCCAAGGTGGACGCGTGACCCAAATAGGGACACTCGGTGTCCTATGGTGGCCGGGGGGGTGGGGTGGGGCTGTGGCTGTTGATACAGATATTATGGAAGAGGATTTCTCTCCTTTTGAGATGAAGAGCTGAAAACAGCCTCTAAATCTGGGGCTTGTTAGAACTACTTTCCTCCCATGCATGAGTGGAGGGTCTGCTGAAGACTGAGAGGAAGGCATGAACATGAAGGAATCTAGAGCCAGGAAATACAATGAAGGACAGACCCTGAAACCATTAGCTGGGCACCACAGTCAGCCAGCTCAACTGCTAGATTTTTGGGTACATGAACCAATAAGCAGGTCCCTTATTCATCCCAATGTGTTTGGTATTTCTTTCCTTGAAAACTAAATCATCTCTCTAACACCAAGAGGATCCCTGAATAGACTTTGATTCAACTGTAAGCCTTTCTCCGTCTTCAGTATACTAATTTACTCCAGGGTGCTCTGGGGGCGGGGGGGGGGGGAGAGAGGAAAGAACAGGTACTTTCAGGGGTACCCAAGGCTTCGGGAAGGGGTGATATTTGAGTTGAGCTAGGGTTTCCATAACTAGAAAAGTGGAGTAAGGACATTCGGGATGAGGAATTAGGGTGAACAAAGACAAAGAAACGTGAAAGCATCGGGTGCATTTGTGGAACCCACCGGTTCCTAAATCTAATATATGTAGAGGGATGAAGGGGAAGTTGACACTGGGAGGCATTTGGAAGCTAGATGTTAACGATCTTGAAGTAGTTCAGACCATATCACATAAGCAAATAAAAGCCCTCGAAGGCTTTAGAAGACAAAGGGAAAAAACCTCTGTGATCTATCCTATTTCTTGGTAACTAACCCTGAGAAGAACCTGAAGAGATAATTAAATTAGGAAAGATTGGAGCAGAAGTCAACCCAGGACCCGGTAACAGGACTGGCAGAGAGGTGTTCGTGACATAAGACAGTCTCAGGAGCCTGGATAAAAGGGGACATATTCAAGAGACATTTCAGAAATAAAATTAATAGGGCAAGGTGACTAACATTAAACTGTTCGAATAGTGATATCTGCCAACAGAGAGTTTTAAAAAAAGAAATTGTGCTCTGATAAAGTTTTGAGGGAACGGTTTTCGATGGTTCAAAACAGCATCTTTCAGGCACAGTGCAACTAACCTTTGAGAAATGCTTAGAAACGATCCAAAACAGGCAGATGTACCACACTCACTCTAGTATCAGGAAGTGAAAGAATTTTACTTCTAAGTTTTGACTTTATAACACATTTTAAACTGCAGACAAATGAGCTGGCATAATGATAGAGTCACAAAATGAATTGCAAGTTGAATGTGAAATGATGCCTGCTTCCTTTGGGTTTTTGTGTGGTCGGGCTGAATCTCAGGACAGCAACCAAATGTGAACACAGACACTCTTCATTTCCTTCCTTCCTTCACTTTTCTTCCTCTTTCTCTTCTTTTTACGCTTTTTTTTTCAGTCTTTCCTCTTCTCATACTCTCTCATTATAATTAAATTTTTTAGCTAGGCTTAGAAGGAAAATTTTCTTTTCATAATAGAAAGAAATCAGTGTGCTATTTGAAAATGGCAAAAGAACAGTTAGAAACGCTTTCTATGGTTTTAGGAGGGGGACAACTTGTAAATTTTAGGTAACAAATGTTTCTTGACTATTTGCCCCGCGGCAAACACAGTATCCAGTGTACTTTTCCACCCCGAATAGCCATTTAATCCAAGGATGCAGGGCTCTGAATCTTCGCTTGGAGAGATGTGACTCTTCTAACCTAATAATTAGACATTTCCTCCTTCAGGGACGTCTGGGTGGCTCAGTCAGTTGAGCGTCTGTCGGATTCTTGATTTGGGTTCAGGTCATGATCCCAGAGACGTGGGATCGAGCCCCATGTTGTGTTCCACACTGATTGTGGAGACTGCTTAGGATTCTCTCTCTCTCTCTCTCTCTCTCTCTCTCTCTCTCCTTCTCCCTCTACCCCTCTCTCATACACTCTCTTCTGCTCTCTCTAAAAAATAAATAAATAAGTAAATAAAAAGAAACTTTCTCTTTCAGCAAGTTTACACTTCTAATCACAATATGAAATCTTAGGGTGGTTTCCTTTCCTGGATTGATTGTATTATCCTTTAAATTCAAATAGGGACATCAAGGGATATCCTAGAAATGTCCACAATAATTTTTCCTAAGGGGATACAAACGTTGATTTCAAGCTGTCACCCTGGAGTGGGGAAAGACAGCTCTCATAGCATGTTTTAACTTTCAGATGGATAGTCATCATTCATATTTCATGAGAATTTGAGCTAATAGCAGACTGTACTTATTCGGGACTGAGTGTGAACCAATGTGCACTCCTGTCCGGGGAGGGAGAGCAGGGAAGCAACTACAGGGTGGCAGCCTCTGACGATAAAAGAAAGGCGAAAAGGGGGAAACAGAAAGCGAACTGAGTTGTCAACGCTGGAAATCAGTGGACAACTACAGCATGAAGTCCACCATCCACAGAGGACGTTCACAGACATTTTTCTGAACCCAAAATCAATACCATTAAGGCATCGGCATTCATTTTTTTCTTAATTTAAAACAGCTTTTCGGGTAAATAGCACATACTGTTATTATTACCCTAAGTAATAATCTGGGAGCTTAAACTATGCACAGATAATTTCCTTTGCATCTTCGAAATGCAAAAAGGAGGAAAAGTGGATACTTGCGACCAACCCCTAGTCCCCCCGCATGTACACACCAAGAAAGTAAGAAGTTAAGATACAAGACAAGTCTTAAAATCAGTTCTGAGAAACTTGAATGTGGTTTTCTTACATATAAAGTTGAGCTCATTAAGCTGAGATTAGCAAATTAGTTAAGACTATTAAAAATGATTTCCAATAAAAATACTACTTCTAAATTCAAACACCACAGAGACAAATGTATTAATTAAAAAAATAAAAGCTACATCTCACCTAATCGAGCCTAGCTGCTCAAGAAGAGTATATTCTCATAATTTCCTTTTTAAACACGGTAACTGGGGTGCCTGAGTGGCTCAGTCGGTTGAACACCTGACTCTTGACTTTAGCTCGGGTCATGATCTCACAGTTCGTGAGTTCAAGCCCCGTGTCAGGCTCCACAATGACAATGTTGAACCTGCTTGGGATTCTCTCCCCCCAACACACACAGTCACATGTTCTCTCTCTCTCTCTCTCTCTCAAAGTAAATAAATAAACTTAAACAAAAAAACTATGATAACCAACTAACAATTTAACAAAAGGAAAAGATAAAGAAATCTGTAACATATATTATGCTTTCACTTATCAGCAAAACAAACAAACAAACAACAAAACACAAAGTGAATGTGCTTTTACCACAACTGCTTAACCTTGGAGACTCACTGTTATGTTCACTCTTGCTCTGGGAGTTTTAAATGGCAAAAACATCCCTGGTTTCATTTGCAGTCTGAACGAGTAGTTCAAAGATAACAGTGACATTTGAAATATTTGTGGTTTTCTGCAACATTTCCTCTGAGAATTATAAATAAGTCAAAAACATTGAATAAGGCAAAGAGGACCCTCCTTAAGAACCACAGAGGAAGACAAAATCCAGTGAAAAAGTTAGTTGTTTCGCAGCACAGCCCCATTGACAGCAAGAACTCACATGGTCCACCTTTGTCTTTTGGCCGATTAATTCATTAATAGTAAATTGTATTAAAGATCAACGAATTGGCATTCAGATTTCCACTTCTCAGCTAGTAACCATTGCCCAATTAATTCATTAATAATAAATCATATTAAACATCAATTAATTAGTGTTAAGTTTCCACTTCTGAGCTAGTAACCATGTTTGTTCAGTAACAGTAAAATTCAGGGTTGTTGGGTTTTTTTGTTAGTTTAGATTTACGTAGCTTCTACAGTATGTTTACAAGAATACAAAATGACTACCAAACAGATATTTACATATATATCTTTGATTGCTCCCTCTGTTGACCAACGTCTAAGCATAAGAGTTGGGAGACGTGTATAAAACCGTAAGATACGGGGGGTTTATGTTCTAGGTAAAAGGATAGTTCTGTAAACTGAGTCTCAAACTACTCATGCTACATGTAGTCATAGTTTTTTCATGTCTTTATTTATTCTTGAGAGAGAGCCAGAGCAGAGCTCAAGTGAGGGAGGGGCAGAGAAAGAGGGAGACACAGAATCCGAAGCAGGCTCCAGGCTCTGAGTCGTCAGCACAGAGCCCGACGTGGGGCTCGAACTCAGGAACCGCAAGATCATGACCTGAGCCGAAGCTGGATGCTTAACCGACTGAGCCACCCAGGTGCCCCTGTATTCATATTTTTAAGGTGTGCGCACAGTGTTAGATGATCTCCCGAACTGTACGTTTTTAGACAGTAAGCATGTATAACAACTACAAATATTTCATGAATGAACCAGACCATCGGCCACAATGTCGAAACACTTTAAAAGAAACGTCATGAAAATAAGTTGTCTCCTTTACTCCTGGCTAAAGGCAATAAACCAAGAAAAAGGGAAGTCCTCCAAGCCAACACCTAGGCAAAAAGCAAAAGACTTCAGAAATCCAAGAGGAATGACACACATTTTAAAAATAGTATTTGATTTTAAATTAAAGTCTTAACTGAAAGTGGTTCTAAAAATCAATGTGCTCTGCTTCAGGGCAAGAGAAAGAATTGCAACACAGTTCTAAGTACACAGTAGGCACTCAGTATATCACTGTTGATTGATAGAAAAGCAATGACAAAAATCTCGTGTTTTTCTAGAAACAGAGAAAGGATCAAGGTTTTCTCTCTGTCTGGAAGTCCACTTTATCCTGCATAATGCGGGGGACCCACAGAAGGTATCGTTAAAGGGGCGAGGATGTAAGCAGGGGAGAGACTATGTTGGCAAAGACAAGAACACAGCTTCTCACTTCCCTACTGTCTCAAAAAATAAATGAATGAATGAATGAATTAATTAATTAATTAAGGTTTTTTGAAAGTGAAGGTATTTTGTGTCCTTTCTCCACGACATGGAGAATAAATCTGGGGGTGGCCTCCGAGCTCCCTAATCAATTGGTCCTCATTGTTCTAGGAAGTAGGTGAGGGAAGAAAGACATGGCATCCAACTTTGAGTAATTATCAGTCCCTTCGCCTCTCCCGATCCTCCTTAATATCCAAAAAGTAAACAAAGCGGGGTGACAGTGGGGCCATCTGGAGAACTCTGCACCGTTCCTTTAATCTTCCATTGAAGGACACCCGATAGTGGCCAGATAAATGTTACGGCTCGGAGGTGTAACTCTAACGTACAGAGAAGTTAAATAAATGATCGTTGTTGTAGACAACACAGAAGATTACAGGTGGTGCTTCCGTAAAAGTTAAGGATTTTTTTTTCCAAGTGCACTGTCTAAGCAGGTGGGCTTGACATGCACATTCGCCGGATCCTGTGCAAAATCACCAGCGCTTCCCTGTCCGAAAGCGTTACCGTTAAAAGGGAATTATCCTACGAGGGAGAGAGGGCTGTGTGTATTTAACTTGAAAACAAGATTTGACAAGGTGACCATCTGTTTTCCCTTTCCCACTTAATTACAAAAGGAATGGTACTCGAAGCCAACTAAAATACCCGGAGAGGAATTGAGATTATGACGCATTCGTTTTCTCTGCAAAGCGCCAATCTAACGCTTGCTCGTGCGGCCACTTTGAAGAGCGGCCGAATCAGTGCCCGGGCATTGGCTTTTCCATCACAGCCACTTGGCTTGAAGCCAGTCAGCCTGCAAACAGTGACATCATTCAAAGCATTGTTAAAGGCTCCTTTTAGGAGGGCCAAATGCTCTGCCAGGTGACACCTTGTTCCATCAGCTGGCATGAAGTCATCTCCACCCGAGGCCAGTTTCCACTGGCAGAGTTTATTCTGTGTCTGTTTGTTTTCGAATAAAACATGCCTAAATACAAAAGTGGAGACATAGTTCCTTGTCATGGAAAGCACAACTGCCCGGAAGTGCAAAGGTCTGGACACCAGCCACAGGTAAGTCACTCCTTCCCCGTGTGACCCTAGGCAAATCACATAACCTCTCTGGGTCTCAGTGTCCTTACCTGTAAAATAAGGCTAGTAATAGCAATTCCATTTACCTTAGAGACTATTGGGGAAAGTTTCATAGGACAATTGGAAACTGATAGGTAAAATGTAAAGCATTTTACAAATGTAAAGCGTTAATACCAACATCAACAAAAACATGTCACAATGAACCTAAGAAGAATCCCATAAGGGACCTTTCTACATCATGAGTAAACACCCCACCAGTGGTGAAGATAGTTTTCCAGCTACCCTTTTTTAGTTAAGCGGGAATTTGCTGACCAGCTTCCAAAAGACCACGAGAATAGTCAGATTGTCTCAGAGAAGTTAATTACTTCAGAATCCTTGCATTTGTTATAGACAAGACTTTTGCAAGAGCAAAAGTGAATTCTGAGTCCCTTAACTCTTTGGTATTTTCCTGCAAATATAGTGACCTTCAGTCCAGTGTTGCAGTCTCCCGTACGAGAGCCACCAGCCACATGCGCCTACTTAAATGGAAATTCATTAAAATTAAATAACATTAAATCTTCAATTGCTCAGTCATACTAACTGCATTTTAAGTGCTCAATAGCCCCAGGTGGCTAGTGGCTACAGTATTGGTTAGCACATATAGAGAACATTTGCATCACAGAAAGTTCTACTGGACAGTGCTATTACAGCATAAAAAATGAAAGGCTTTACTCGAAGGGAAGTGGAAAAGTAAAGATAGCCTGTGCTTTCAAGTTCAAGCTTTGACTCAACTCTGCCTTTTCTTGGCCAAATGGCTTAAACTGTCCCCTAAGACTCAGGTTTCTCCATCTGTAAAATGGGGACAATAATAGTACGGTTTGATAGAGTAACTGAAAATTAAGGGAAATAATACAGGTAAAGTATCTAGCATATTACACACGCTCTACAAATGTTATTTGTTACTGTATTTCAGCGAGTCTGAGATGCAGAACTTTTCACATTTTAACATATCTCAAATTCGTATGTAATTTATAGTCGGTGCCAAAACAAATTTGGCAGAGGAGTGAGTTGTGACATAGATGTCAATGCCTGCACATGTGCAAATTAGCATGTGGATGGGAGGTTATAGATTCATCTGAGTCTCACCTAAGCTGAGATATGAGCCTTGTTAGCATGACATGTAGTTGAACCTCAGTTTAAATCTGGGCCCTAACTGTCATTTAAAATGTCTTTTAAAAGAACCTATTAAAATTTAACAGGGAAACAAATAATAATTATCTTTGCAGAACAGAGTCATGCTCTACATAAAACAAAGGCAATAAAAATTACCAAATGTCTCCGCATGGCTTTCTCAAAACTATAAAAATTCAGTGATGTCTGCTCTTGAATCCCAAACAGCTACCACTCTGGTACCAGCACCCATCTATCAGAAATCCCCAGTTGAGGGGCGCCTGGGTGGCTCAGTCGGTTAAGCGTCCGACTTCAGCTCAGGTCATGATCTCGCGGTCCATGAGTTCGAGCCCCGCGTCGGGCTCTGTGCTGACCGCTCAGAGCCTGGAGCCTGTTTCAGATTCTGTGTCTCCCTCTCTCTCTGACCCTCCCCCGTTCATGCTCTGTCTCTCTCTGTCTCAAAAATAAATGTTAAAAAAAAAAAAAAAAAGAAATCCCCAGTTGATTCTTAAGAACTGTTTAATGTCCAATATATAATTCGGTGAAGGGGGAACATATAATCATGATTTTAACCACATAGGAACTGTTAATCCAGCCTGGAATACTGTGATACGCCTTTTGTTCTGAAATATGCTAAAGAGAACCAGATGATAGAAGAAGGGCCTGAGGTACAGTGGTCACCTGTACCTCATGGTACCTGACGTCACCATGACCACTATGGGTGGTCTTCAAAATAGACCTAGGAGAACATTTGGATTTTGAATGTGAAAAAGCATAGGTTCAAATCAAACTTACGAATTGAGGAATACGTCTGGGGCACCTGGGGGGCTCGGTTGGTTAAGCATCTGACTTCAGCTTAGGTCATGATATCACAGTTAGTGAGTTCGAGCCCCACATCGGGTTCTCTGCTGTCAGCACACAGCCCGCCTTGGATCCTCTGTCTCCCTCGCTTTCTGCCCCTCCCCCACTCGTTCTCTCTCTCTCTCTCTCTCTCTCTCTCTCTCTCCCTCTCCCAAAAATAAATAAACGTTAAAAATAGATCTACATATATTGAAGAACATACGTCTATCAGAAAAAGAAAGGGGCAGCTGGATGGCTCAGGTAATTAAGTGTTCGACTTTGATTCAGGTCATGATCTCACTGTGGGACAGTTCAAGTCCCTGTGGCAGGCTCTGCACTAAAGCACGGAGCCTGCATGGGATTCTCTCTTTCCTTCTCTCTCTGCCCCTCCCCTGCTCACATTCTCTCTCAACAAACAAACAAACAAACAAACATTTAAAAAAGAGAAAGGGCTGGGTAAATTTATGGGCACTTCTTTTTCCTGAAAAGCTATGATAAAATTCACGGGGTATCTAACAACCTATGGTGTCTGGTGTAAAGGAAGTGTGGGATTACCTGTTTCGCCCACCATCCAAAAAGAAAGCATCTCTCCGAAACCTTTGGTAAGCTGAAACGGCATAAAAAGAGCATCCTTCCCCTTTCCACGGTTTGCCACTTGGCTGACCCAAAAGACTTGCATCAGCACAGTAATGGCTTTTTTCCGTAAATCAAAAATCCGCTTCGAATTTCTCTCACTCAGTGAAAAGGAGGTACTAAGGTAGGTCTTTTCATACAAATGAAGTGCGTGTAGCGAACTTCCGAAAACCAGGGGACACCTGAATTAACTGTATGAGAAGAGCTGTATAAGGAGAGAAGAAAGAGACAAATTCCTGTATCTCCCGAGCTTAGCACTAGAGGATAGTTTTTTGAGTTTATTTTCCCCAGTGTCATTGTTGGTAGTATATTTCATCAAATCTAATAATTTAGTTGAAAAACACCATTATTTTAAAAGCCACTAAGAAAAAAAAAACCTACCAATTAAACTGATAAAAGTAACCTTCTTATCAGTTAGAATTTTAGGTGTAATATTAATACCATGATGACATTTTTTTTAAAAAAGCCCTTATCTTTTAGGGTTACATGTTGAAATATTTACATAAAAGATAATATGAAATCTGGGATTTGCTTCAAAATAATGTGGGAGGGTAGACGTGAAGGGGGGTATGTATGTGTAATAGGTAGACTTCTAGAATGGTTCCCAACGATCCTCACCTTGGTAGCTAACACCCTTATGTAATTCCCTCCCCTTGAGTGTGGGCTGGACCTAATGACTTATTCCCAAAGAACAGAATTTGGCAAGAATGGTAGGATGCCTCTTTTATGATTAGGTTATAAAACACTGTGACTTCCCTTTTAGCTCACAAGCTGTCATGTTGTGAGATGCTCTACAGAGATGTCCATGTGGAAAGGAACAGAGAGAGGCATCCCTTCAACAGCTCATGAGCCAATGACTCCTGTCAACAACCACTTGAGTAAGCTAGGAAATGGGTCCCTCCCACGTGGGATTTGAGGTGACTGCAGCCTTGTGAGATAAGCCAGAGGATCCAAATAAGCCCTATCCAGAGACCTAATCCACAGAAACTGTAAGATAATAAATATGCAGTGTTTTAGGCCACTACATTTAGGGTAATTCATTTTACCCCAGTGGATAAATATAGTATGCTACAAGACTGACCGTGGTCTGATGACTTTGGGGGTGAAAAGTGTATGGAGGTTCACTTTTTATTCTTTCTACTCTTGTGTATGTTTGAGATTCTCCATAACAGTGAGTGCTTCGAAAGCAATGAGTGAGATATGGTAATAACAATTCATTGCCTTTCCTGTCTTCCACCACTTAATGGCAGTACAGATATTTTCCATATGGCTAGGTTTTGTCTATATCTTCTGTTATGATACGTTTCCTACTCTGATTCGTCTACTGGGCTCCATAAGACAGTAAATATTTAGGGTCTGCTAAGTACTAATGAAGAAAAGACCTCACGCACCAGTTTAAAAAGCAAAAAAAACCCTAAAAGACTCTTCTTCCATTTGTGATCACTTTGGAAAATGGCAACAGCATAAATGAAGGTAAGTGATGATTAAAAGGATACGTAAATAAAGAAGGGGGCAGGGAGGGGGGAGGAAGGCGCTCTGGCATGGGACTAAGAAAACAAAGATGAAGGCAAATGTGTTAGTTCATTTCCCAGGCTGTGCATTAATTGGTGTCTCTGCTTTTGTTTTGTTTTGTTTTGTTTTGTTTTGTTTTGTTTTGTTCAATCTGCCTGACTTTAGACTATTGCATTAGTTCTTAAATCTCTACCAGCAGGGCAAAAGGGAAAAAAAAATGTAATGCAGCATTCGATATTCCCCTTGTCAACACATGTAAGAAAATGTTAGAGGTGATGGAAACAAATAGCAAAGCTTAAACATTAAGTTAATTAACACAAATTAAATATGGAGTGGGGATTTGAATTCCTACTGATCGTGCAGCTTGCCGATACATTCGTCTTAAGTTTATAAGGTCACATCTCGATAAAATTTAACAAGTGTTTTAGAAGAGATATAAAATGTTTTTTATCAAACCCACGCGCAATTTTCTTATCTTCTTTTGACAGGGATAATTTTGAATTAGCTATTTGCCACTTTGTTCTCATAAAATGATTATAGGATGTGACTCACTGAGGCCTAAATTATGTGAATGTGCTAGAAAGAAATCTGCTGAGCATCAGCAGGGGACGAGTAACAGTTTAGTCCTTGGGTGCCGATTCTCTTCTGTTGTGATCCAGTCCCTATAGGGAGAAACTGTAAGTAGTTCAACATACAAATTCTTGGTGGGGCCACCTGGATTTAAATACAAGCTCTTTTACTAACTAAGGGTATAAGCATGGGCAGGTCCTGTAAATGCTCTAAGTTTTAATGTACCCGTCTTATCAGATGGTATGGTATTATCAGTATGATAATGTAGTTAACTCCTCTGTTGTAAGGATCAAATGAAATTGTGCATGTAAGTGACACAGCCCAGGGTGGGACACCATAATTGTCCCTCAATAAATGAGAGCTATTGTTGCTATTATTACCAAAACCAACAGAAGACAATCTTAGACCCTCGGCCACCCAAACTCATAGTCTTAGGACGTGTGAGTGTGAATTATGGTACAGAGTGCAATAAACCTCCTACTCCTTTTCAGTTGATATTTTGATGTTAAAATTTGGTGGAAGGAAGTTAGGAGGATGGGTTTATGCATATAATTTGCTTCCTTATGTTATTACAATATAAGATACTTCTAGGATCATAGTATACCCCTAATTCAGTGGTTTTCAGCTGGGGGCAATTGTGCCCCCTAGTGGGTCCCATGGGACAACTGGCAATTTGGGACGTCTGAAGACATTTTTTATTGTCATGAGTGGGAAGGTGTTGCCGGCCTCCAGTGGGTAGAGGCCAGGGATGCTACTGAAAATCCTACAATGCACAGGACAGCCCCACCTCCACCACCACCACGAAGAATTATCCAATCCAAAATGTCAAAGGTGCCAAGGTTGAGAAACCCTACCCTAGCTAAAGCCAAGAACAGAACTGTCCTTTTAGTTGGCCTTTTAAAGGTTTGGAGCACGTATTTAACAATAGCTAAGATGGCTTTTAAGCGCTCTTACTTTCAGCCAATGGAAATCCTCATGACTCTTTAATCCTACTGACCAAGATTTCAGAAGGCCTCTTCCTGATGCTGTTAATTAAAACAGACTTTACTTCTTGAGAAGAAAGAAGAAAAGAATAGATATGCCACAAATAAGCAGAACTGTCATATTGTTCCTCATTATTGTGACCTAGAAAAACTGATACATATTATATTGTATATGTTATAAATATATGTGAGAGAAATAATTAGCATGGACTATCTTATACTTCCCTATACCAAGAGTTTGTGGACCAACCGACCCAACACTGTTGTATGTTAAGGGTGGGTAGGAGAAGGTAACAATTGAGGCCCTGCAAGATTTCTTCAGTAGCTCTCATCTTCCAACCAACCCTCCTCTCCACTCCAATCAAAACACTTCTAACAGTCTCTGTGGATATTTCTCCACTAACAACGAACAACAGATCCCCACCACCATCGGCTACCACGGCATTTCACACCACCTATCATTATTAGAGCTTGAAACCAGGAGCCCTATTTTTCCACACTGAAAATATTTGAATGGGCTGTCAAAAAGACAGAAATACGCCCCATCCAACAGCAACAAACCCTGTGCAAACAAATCAAGTGGTGCAGAAATCCTTTGCACAAGATGATAGGGAAGGCCTCCATGCTGACACTGTAGGCGAGCCAAGTTTTCATGTACTTGGATGGCTGACCTCCAACTTCTGACATATTCATTATATTCCAGCATGTCGGCTGCAGATTGCATTGAAGTGATGACAGCTACAAGACAGCCAACGAGGAATATGGCCATTCTGGCAACAGGTGGCCTTTCACTTGTACTGGGAAAGTTAATCTAGTTTATCATCAAAGTATATTATGTTCAAGGAGTGTCATGTTTTGAGAGCTCTAGTGACAGATCAAATAGAGAAAGCATTCTTCCGTGGAATGTGACATTTTGGGGAGACCAACCCTTTCAAACCACTTCATTGTTTATGCTTGATTCAGGTCTGTTAAGCTACTCCATTGTCTCAAGGTTTACATTATAGTTTCCAGCTTATGGATTGTGTTCCCCATCAAAGGCTGATGGAGGTGCCCACAATCTCACTTTTAATAATCAAATGCCCGGACTGCAAGGAATTTTTAATGGCCCTAATTTGTCAGTAGAAAAAAGTATACATGTTGAAGAAAAGGCCAGCAGCAAAGGTGTATTCGTATCCACGCAAAGTGACCATCATATTTCCTGGTGAATTTTCAAGTTACAGACATTCAAAACCAGCCTTGCGGACCCCCCTTCAGAATACAATTGTTAAAAATAATCATTGAAATGAAATCATGTTCAAGGCTCATAATGGGGAAACAATAGCCCCTGGAGGGTACTAACTTCTCTTCAGGTTTAACCTTGGATTTTGGCAGGAAATTCCTCCCCAACCTCTCTCCCATTCCCACTAGAGTTGGAGATAAATGATACTAGATGGTAATATTTATTCAATCATCCCATTCCATGGCTGCCCTCCAAGTTGGATGATTATGTTTTGCTGCACTTTGGACCTCATTTGAAAAACTCTTAGTACTTCTAAAACATGGGGAGGCAATCAAAATTCTCATTTGCCTTGTGGAAAATAATTCTGATTTTCTTGAAAGTCTTCTAGGCAATCTGGCGACTCTTTATGAAGAGTCTTTATGGAAGAAAGAACAGGGTAACACTCTTTATATTTTTTTCATTCTATGTGAACTCCTTTTTGCCCAGGGACAGTCAAGACATTTAATCTCTAAAAGCTAATTAGTCTCTTTAGTCCACAACTACTTCTCAGCATTCAAAAGGATGGCAATGGTCCCATAAACATACATAGAGAAGGTTATCTATTCATAATACTGTCTCATGTTCTTGGACCCTACTTAAGGATCGAAGAGTAGGCATTACCTGACTCATCTCAGATGTTGATGATTCTGAAGCATTAACATTCCATCCTAGCAATCTGGCAAGTACCTCTTTGGGGATTAGTCAAATTGAGCACACTTTGGACCAACAATCTCAGAACATGCGATTCTTCTGGATACTGAACACTTCAGAGAAAACAAAATATTGCCAAATGTGAGGAAACAAAAGTAATATGTTTAGTTTTATTCTATGACCATTCCAACCACCTGTTACTTAAAATATGGATTAAATACTTTGTTTAATTCAAAGAATCACTTACATAGCACTTAGTATGTAGTAGACATTGTTCTCAGTACTTTCATATGCATTAAAGTATTTCATCCTCATAAAAATCCCATCAGGTAGATATTATTATTACTTTTTTTAGGTGAGAAAACTGAGGTACAAGGGCATAAGTGATTTCTCAAGACCACAGACCTAGTGACAGTCCAGGGTTGAATCTAGTCAGCCTTAATCCAGAGTCCACGACATTAACCACCACATTGTACTGTCTCTACCAGCAACATAACAGTATGAATAACCCACAAAATTTAATGAGCCATACTAAACACTGTGCATGTTATATTTAATCCCTACTATAACCCAATGAGAAGGGTCCAATTATCATCCCCATTTTACACATGAGAAAAATGAGGATTAGGAAGATTCAATCATTTGTCCAAAAACTCACAGAACCAGCCAGTGGTGGAGCTTGGGCTAGATATTGTGGAGGTGAAGAGATGACATAGAATATAATTTTGTTTTCAGGGGACTGAGTGGCTCAGTCGGTTAAGCGTCTGACTTCAGCTCAGGTCATGATCTAATGAGTTCGAGCCCCACGTCAGGCTCTGTGCTGACAGCTCAGAGCCTGGAGCCTGTTTCAGATTCTGTGTCTCCCTCTCTCTCTGCCCCTCTCCTACTCTCTCTCTCTCTCTCCCCCAAAAATAAATAAACATTAAAATTTTTTCAAAAAAAAGAAAATAATTCTGTTTCTCTGGTTTCTAATAGTTTATAAAAGTAGGTGCTCATTGGTCTGGGAGCATGGGGACATTTTTAGAAGTATAATCTTTCCTTTTCATAAAAACAGAACATGACCCTCAAATTCTGGTTTGCTGGCCTTCCTCAGACATTATAGGTTATATTCCTAAAGAATTTGGAGATTTAGTTGTTACTTCATTAGTTTAATAAAACCCTAAATCTTCAAAAATACCCAAAGCTAATTCACTTATAAAAGGAAAATTTTTTAAATTGAATCCTTTCACGAATATAAAATTATATTGCCTTTAAGAATCTCAGCATTTGTAATTCTTCTCTTAAAAAAATAATAATTAGAAACACAAGATGTTGTCTTTAGAAGATGAAATGATGTCAAGGGATAAACCATTCTAGTAGATGTCATTGTTTTATCAGGAAGAACACAAGGTCTTAGGGGGAAAAACAACGCAAATTAAAAACAGAATAAAATATTAAGTTTAAAGACCACACATATGGTGAAATATTATGCAATCATTTAAAATTGTATTTTTATGGGCCTAGAATAATGTTTATTTATGTCAAGGGATAAAGCAGCATAAAATCTGAGTGTAAAGTACAATACAATTCTTTTTTAAAAAATTTATTCATTTAGTCATTTATATGCATATAAATTTCAGGTAGTAAATGTACCAAAATATTAACAAAGGGTACCCCTCAAGGGTAGGATTCTGAGTGGTATTTTTTCCCTTATACTCTATTTTTTAAACTTGCTACAATTCAATATATGTTTATAGTCACAAATAATAAAATAACCATTATTAGAAAACTATGGGATAACTAACTGCCCCATCTACACCGATCCCCATCTCCAGCATCCACAGCCCAGGTCACAGCAGACTGGAGACCAGTTCTCAAACTGGATTGAAATAAAGCCTATATAACTGAGGAAACACATGATATAAAGCAACATGGAAGTCATTGCCAAAAGAGCCAGAAAAACAAATGAAGTCAATTGATGGATGTGACATCAATCACATGTGGAATCCTATGTGGGAACACAATAGTATCTACCTCATGGGATACATGGAGCAAAGCCTGAAGCCTGGAAGAACAGAAACGGAAGAAGAGAGCTGAAGCAGAGTGAAAATAAGTTCAGAAAGAGGACAAGCATTGCAGACTCTACTCAGTTCTGCTTCCCGAACACAGCCATGTGAGCCACCCTGCAGGAGGGAAGTACAAGACCAGGATAACCCAAGGACCGCCCTGTTCCCTGCAATAACATTAAATTCAGGGCAGATCTAGCCTCCCAAGGAGCCCCCCACCACCAGATTCAGGCGTGACCAGAACAAACATGGTGGGCCCAACAGTCATAGCTACTTTCGGGATGCTGAAATGACAGCGATTTTAAGACAACTAAAGGAAGAAAAGAATATCTTGAGATTTAGACATTCCCAGGAAAGAGTCAGCCTTAAGTAATTTGCATTACATGCAGGAGTCTGTATATTTCTATGAAATAAAACTTTTAAACTGCATTGTTTAAATCTTTTATACCCTGTTTTTTTGGCTACTCAGTCAATCCATTGATTTATCGGGGGAAACGTACTACCATCCACACAATGCCTACTAAATTATCCCCTGCTCCTTGAAATTATTTCATGTCTTCTCTCTTAGGTTTTCATGTCCAACTTCCAATTTCCTGCTTCTACTGTGATCTTCCCCATCTCAGCAACCGACAATATTTATTTTTCCATTTCTCAAACTGGAAAACATGGGGCCATTTTTGACTCTTCGTTTTCTCCTGCATCAGACCCATGGGCTCTGTTTTTGAAATTACACCAAACTCTGACTCATTCTCATCCTCTCTAGTGGTCCAAACCATAGTCACCCTGTATGTGGATTATTGCAACAGCATACAAACTGGTCTTCCTGTTTGTTTCCTTGTTCTCCTACAGTCTAAACTCTGCACCACAGCCCGAGTGATCCTTTCATTTTTTAAGCTTATTTATTTATTTTGAGGGAGGGGTGGGACAGAGAGAGAGAGAGAGAGAGAGATAATCCCAAGCAGGCTCCAAGCTATCAGCGCAGAGCCTGCCACTGGGCTTGATCCAGGAACCATGAGATCATGACCTGAGCCAAAATCAAGAGCCAAACACTTAACTCAGTGAGCCATCCAGGTGACCCCAGAGCGATCGTTTTAAAACAAAAGTATATCACGTCACACCTCTGCTCAAGGATATCCCGTCTCACCCTGAAAAAAAAAAAATCCAAAGTCACTGTACTGGCCATCAAGGTCCACACGACCTGATGAATTATTACCTTTCTGACATCATCTCCTGCCACTTTCTCCATTGCTCACTCCACTCCTATCACACTGGCCCCCTTGCTTTCCACAGACACATTAAGCATTGTCTTGCTCAAGGTCTTTGCTTGTGCTAATTCCCCTGCTTTGAAAGCTCTTCCCCTATAAACCCATATTTATTATTCCTTCACTTCCTTTGGGTCTGAACTCAAACGTTATTTTTTTTTAATTTCCCCTTACCCCCTATCAAAAATAATATTCCCATATTGTTTCTCTTTCTCCCCTTACAATATTTTACTATTTTTCATAGTTCATATTACCTCTCCAAATGTGTTTCTTTGCTTAGTGCCTAATTATCTAACCTCTGCTCCCAAAGAAATTAGACTGTAAGTTTCATGACAGCAGAAATTTTTGTCTGTTTTGTTCACCAGTGTGTTCCCCAGCGCCTAGAACAGAGTCTGGCATAGGATGGCTTTCAGTTAATATTAAACAAATGAATGAGTGAAATTTTGAGAACTCTAAGAGAATACGGTATCGAATCACAGACTTCCTGGTGAGTTAAAATGGTAATGGTTATGTAGAAATCTCTTTAACCCTAAAGACGCTTTTGCCCTTAAATTTATTTTGTCCGGATTAAACATAGCTATGCTAACCTACGTTAGGTTAGTATTTCTGTGATGTAACTTCTCCCTTTGTTTCCATTCACCTTATTTTTTTTAAGCCTTTTATTTAAATTTCAGTGTAATATTAGTTTCAGGTGAGCAATATACTGATTCGACACTTCATACATCACCGGGTGCTCATTACAAATGTACTCCTTAATCCTCATCATCTATTTCACACCTCCCGTCTGTCCATTCATCTTAAGTTTTAAAGATCATTTGTAAACAGCTCATACCTAGTTTGATATTTCTAGTGCAATCAAAAAGCTGACTTTCAATTAAATTCACACCACTTACGTTCATTTATTGTTATATTTATTTATTTATTTATTTATTTATTTATTTTGTATTTATTTATTTACTTATGCTTTCTATCTGTAATGCTTTTCCTGAATGTCTTCTACTGGCGCTTCTCAAAAAGTTTGCTGACCTTGCGTCACTACTTTTTAAGTAATATGTTTTTTTCTTTCTGGCTGCTTTTAAGATCTTTCCTTTGAAGTTCATGTTTTCTGTGTCTTACGGTGTTTCATTATGAAGTATCCCGGTGTGGGTTATGTTTTAGTCATTCTAAAGTCACTTATTTTAAAATCTCCTTTTGCTGATTCCATTCCCTCAAATTCTTCAAAGTTTAATTCAGCTGTTTGTTGAATCTGCTGATTCTTATTTGGGGCGGGTGGTTTTTCCTTTTCATGTTTCATAATTTTGAATCATAAATTCATGTTCACTTAGACTTGATAGGTGGGACTGCTGAGGACATAGGTTGATGCTATATCCCTCTGGAAATAGTCTCTGTTGCTTCTGTCAGGCCACCCAAAGAAATTACCAGAAACAAACAAAATTTTGAAGGGGATGCTACCTTAAAAAATTCTTGGTTTACAGATTACCAAATCATACAAGTAGTATAACAAACCCATGTGGGCTCAGATTCATAATTATCGTATCACCAGGAAGACTTTTCCTCCGACCGGGAACCCAAGTCAAAGAGACAGATAAGATCCGCCACCACCACCCCCCCGCCCCGCCCTCCCCACCTTGCTAGTAAGTGACTTTTGGTACGATGTTCATTTGTTTGCATCCATACCTCCCATGCTAATGTCAGGGTAATTTCTTTTAGGATCCTATATATGGGGGTTGGGGTAGAGTCAGTTTCTTTTCTAAGTCTTCTCATCACCTAGACCAGAGATTCCATTTCTATTTTCTGCCTGATGACCATTAAAGTGTTTGCCCACGGTCTTCAGACCCAGCACCCACCTCCATCACAAGGCAGATACAAGTTAACTCCCACGTTCAGCTGAAGTTCTCAGTTTCCTCTCCATCTTCGGCCCCTAGGATTTCTTTAGCTATTTTGAAGGTTCGGCTCTCCATTTAGAAATGTGTCTGTTATATTTTACTAAGCCGATTCAGCTGTTTTGTTGTTTTATGTCAGGCTCCATATATTTCCAGAAATTGAAATCTCAGTCACCTCTCCTTAAAATATAATATACCCGGGGTGCCTGGGTGGGTGGCTCAGTCAATTAAGCGCCCAACTCTTGACTTCGTCTCAGGTCATGATCTCATGACCTGAGTTCAAGCTTGCTTGGAATTCTCTCTCTCTCTCTCTCTCTCTCTCTCTCTCTCTCCTTGCACTTGCAAGCTCTTTCTCTAAAAATAAGAATAAAAAATATAGTATACCCCTCCTTTTATAATCTTTTGTTACTGCAAATTCAAGCACCCTTTCACATGTAATTTACTATCAATCTCACTGTGGTTGGAGCTGGATCTTCTCAGAGGTGCACTGGGGTCTGGGACTCTCTTCCAGACCAGTGTGGCTTCCCTCCTTTTCTCCATCTTAAGTGTCAAACCCTTATTATGGTCTGAAGGCTTCTCCACCTAATCTGCTTCCTATCCTTTCACCATTCACAACATCTCCCCCAACAGGTCTCCAGTACATTCAATTCTGCCTTAGGGTCTGCTTCTCAGAGTCAAACCAGCACTCTCAGTAAAGATGAAGTCTGCCTTTACCATATTTTTGCATATCTTTGTCTCATAAAGTTCATGGTACTTTTGCCTAAATTGCAACAGGCTCTTTGAAGTTTCTGTCTCTCTGTGAAGGTGGCCTACCATTGTTATTACCCACTAACTAGACCACCGCACTTCAAACTCTGACCCGAAGAAACCGCAGATCCTAAAAGACTTGTGACTGGTATGATATCTGTGGGATAATCTTCCTGAATACTTGTCAACCTCATTTCAGAATTACCAGACTACAGGAATGTTCTAGAACCATCTATGGCCCAGTAAAATGAAAAGTCATTCGGGCAGAACACCATTCATGGTCCGTCCACGTAGAAGAGTTGTGTTCTATACATTCCTCCCAGAAATTCTCCACACAGCCAGTGCTTAGGGAAATTTCGATAGGATAAAAATCTCTTTGCTTTCAGGAATTTTCTCTGACTTGCTCTCAAAGCAGTTAGGGTGTTTCTCTCACAAATAACCTCTGGAAAAATTTCGCTGCATACATTATTTCTTTATCAAGTTATGTCACAGAAATTTGATTAAAAATTTGGAATTGAGGTGGTGTTACTTATGACACTCAAGTAGTCCACCATCCCGCAATTAAATCAGGGTTCAAAAAAATCAATCAATCAAGGGACACCTGAGTGGCTCAGTCAACTGAGTGCCTGACTTTGGCTCAGGTCATGATCTCACAGTTTGTGAGTTCAGAGCCCTGCGTTGGGCTCGCTGCCATCTGCACAGAGTCCGCTTAGGATCCTCTGTCCCCTCTCTCTGCCCCTCCCTGACTGAAGTGCGTGCGTGCTCTCTCTCCATCTCTCTCTCTCTCTCCTCTCTCTCAAAAGTAAGTAAACATAAAAAAAAAAAGAGGGGCGCCTGGGTGGCTCAGTCGGTTAAGCGTCCGACTTCAGCTCAGGTCACGATCTCGCGGTCTGTGAGTTCGAGCCCCGCATCGGGCTCTGGGCTGATGGCTCAGAGCCTGGAGCCTGCTTCCGATTCTGTCTCCCTCTCTCTTTGCCCATCCCCCGTTCATGCTCTGTCCCTCTCTGTCTCAAAAATAAATAAACATTAAAAAAAAAAAAAGAAAATAGTCACTTTAAAAAAATCAATCAGGTTCATATAAAAGATTCAACTTTTTGTGTTTATGCCCTGCACTTTTCATTTAAATTGTTCTTTGAATGCTGTGAACTTATTTTGTATTTCTTTGTATCCCATACGACACAGATGATCATTCAATAATATATGAGATGTCAAATTAAAACCTAAGAAGGATTTACTTTCTCAGTGAATGACTATACCCTAGAGTTATTTATGGCTTGAAAGATTTATCAAAAACTTAACTAATTTTTTTAAAGTAATATATGGGGATTAAAGCATTTTTACTTAAAATATTCATGGATATCAACAAGTTCTGAAATACTGAAATAATAACTCTTTATTTTATAGATGATTCAAAATACAATCCTTATTTTTATTTTTATATGAATCAGTTTATATTTGAAATTACTGATAGATGTGGTGATCTTTGGGAAAAAAATTAATCCAATATCTATTAGTTAAAAGTTCAGAAATTATATTCGATAAAATGATCAGTGATCACATAATTCCATTTATTTCTTCAAATTAAGGCATTTTGCCATTAAAGTCCCATATTACCTAACTGACTACTCTTCAATTAAAAGAATGCATTTTTAATTGAGTAAACAAGAAATTCAGTTTCACCAACGTGCTCTATTAAATAGTAACACTATACACAAACAAAACAAGATGAAAGGAGTAAGTATTCATTAACCTTAAGTGTTATAATGAAGCAAATATTAGTTGGATTGTTTTTAATATCATAACACCAAAAAGAGATTTATGTATTTTTTTTAATTAACAAAAAGGAAATGATAAAAGGACTATGTGTTGACAAAGCCTCTATTTGTAGAAAACTCTTCCTCTTAAATTCAGAAAAACTATGCACCAAGATGTTCACATCAGTCTTATTTATAATAATTTGACTACAACCTAAACATTAGCTGTGGCTTGAAACATTTAGCAAATTACTTATCATGGATGGAATAGAATTTAATGATAAAAAAAAATCTTAATTATATTCTAACCTACAAAACACAATCAGTGCTACATTTGTAGGATAACCTTCCTAAAACTCCCGGAACCTCTTTTCAGAATTACCAGGCTAAAGCAGCACTCTAGAACCTTCCATGACTTGGGAAAATGAGAAACTGATTTAGACCGGGCATTCTTTGCGGTCTGTCCATGTAGGAAAGCTTTGCTCTATAAATTCTCAGAGCAGGGAGAGTACAAATGCTCTCTTATCATAATAGGATCAAAGTCAGGATTATTAGTTCACATTGAAATAAGTAAAAATATTGAAAAAGAAGAAAGAAAATTTGTCAAGTAGACCCTAGGGAAGTTTTGCAAATTAAATAAATTTGGACTGTAGTCCAAAGAGTCAAAAGCCCGTCTTCCTTCTCATCTCTGTCCTCCTTGAGCCGTCTGGAGAGCAAGCAGCAATCAGTCGAGATGGGGAATTTTTGACATTCATTGGCAGGTAAAGCTTGTAAAATTGGCAAAGTCCAAGAAAGTTTTCTGAACTTCACTATTTCTATATCAAGGAGTAGTCTGTTCTGGAAAACACAGGAGATAGGGAGAGAGAATCCTTGAGGGCACCACAGATGAACCAGCTATGGGTTGGGGAAAGCAAAGGAGAGAAGGGGCAAACTCAGAGAAGAAAAGTACAGGGAACTGTGGAATGTTTTATTAGGTGCTGCCTGGAGGTGACACTTGCCTTTTGGTATTAAGACTGATGACCCAGATTGAATAGAAGCCAGCTATGTATTGACTCAGGTGACAAACATGTCAGAAGGTCCTTCTGGATCTGTGCATAACAAAAGATCAATTCACTCAAGGAATTTTCACTCTCTCCAATCCAGTCTTCCCACCTAGTGTTTTAGTTCTAGAGGTTCTTGTGTCATACAGGGTAACTAGATTAGGGTGTAATACTTGATTTACCATCCACCTTCATCCTGCCCCACTCAATCTCTACAGGGTTTCAGTAATTACTAACTAAATCACTGCTTTTGGGGAAATGCTGATAGAGGAAATATCTGGCCCATGGAGAAGAATGGTCCCCTTTCTCCATGGTAACAGATAGATGTTAACCACACCTGTGGAGAGGCATTCATTTCTGTGAAGACCTATGGTCCTCTGGGTGTTGAGAAGTCTCTATCCATGGTCGGTTGACAAACCCACAGCAAATACAGTAAATGCAACATTTCTGAACTCCTACTTATCACATCTTCATAACTCAATAGCTAGAAATAACCCTGAGGGACAAAAGGGGTTCAATGAATTACAAATGCCAACAAAACAAAATTCATACTGTTCAAAGACATCAGGTTCAATCAAATAGCACAATATGTTTATTTATAAGCATGGTATGTCTTCCCACATAAGAAAAGTATTTTCAGGTACACCCTTCCTGTATCAGTGCACAACTCACTCTCTTTTCTTTTGTGTAATGTCAGACTACTCAGCTTCACGGTCAGTGCCACTGAGGAGATGCTGGGGGAGAAGATAGGACCCAGAGGCCTAATAGAATGTGTATATATCTTTGTTGACCTATATAACTAAATGGTTAGTTGGTTAGTTATGCCATTTCCCCTCAATTTCTTCTGAGTCTAAAGGTTGGGGAATAGGAGTACAGCAGCAGGGCTCCTGGGTGACTCAGTCGGTTGGGCATCCAACTTTGGCTCAGGTCATGATCTCACAGTTTGTGGGCTCAAGCCCCACTTCGGGCTCAGAGCCTGGAGCCCGCTTCAAATTCTGTGTGTGTGTGTCTCTCTCTCTCAGTCCCTCCCCCACTAGCATTCTATCTTTTTCTCTCTCAAAAACAAATAAACATTAAAAAAAAAATTTAAAAAGCACTGCAGCAGAATTGAATGTGATTTTCCAGTAGGTGAATTGCCACCTTCTCCCTTTATTTTAGTACTGGAGACAGATTAGGAACATAAAATAAATACAGCAGAATTGCAGGGAGCTCCTCACAATTTCACAATTTTTCCTCAAATGTTTGTTTTTTTTTTTAAGTTTGTTCATTTTTTGAGAGAAAGAGAGACAGAGTGTGAGCTGGAGAGGGGCAGTGAGAGAGGGAGGCACAGAATCCAAGGCAGGCTCCAGGCTCTGAGCCATTAGCACAGAGCCTGATGCGGGGCTTGAACTCATGAACCGCGAGATCATGACCTGAGCTGAAGTAGGCCCTTCAGGTGCCCCTTTTTTACTTTTTAAACAAACCACTCTGTTTAAGTGTGAACAAGACATGAGCAAGAAGACAAAAAACAAATCTCAGAAGAACAATATGGCTCTACCTACATATTATTTTAAAATTCTGTACGTAGAAAGAAAAAAAGACTGGAAGGAAATACAACCAGATAACATTGGTTTTCTTTGGGGTTTTCTTTGTGTTTTAGGACTCTGGGTGACCTTTATGTCTTCTTTTCATTGTTCTATTTGTCCTAAATTCCCTATGATGAATAAGTCTTACTCAAAGCATTTAATATTTTTAATAAAATGTAATAAACACTTGTTTAGAAACTAGCCTATGTGGTGCTTTCCAGTCTTTTTAATCTTTTTTTTTTTTTTTTTGAGAGAGAGAGAGAGAGAGAACATGTGTGAGCAGGGGAGAGGGGCAGATGGAGAGGGAGAGAGAATCTTAAGCAGGTTCCTTACTGAGTGTGGAGCCCAACGAAGAGCTCGATCCCACGACCCTGGTATCATGACCTAAGCTGAAATGAAAAGTCAGACGCTCAACCAGCTGAACCACCTAGGCACCTCTACAGTCTTTTAAAATTGGCATTTTTAAGACTGTTTTTCTTTCAGGTGCCTGGGTGGCTCAGTTGGTTAAGCATCCAACTCTTGGTTTTGGCTCATGTCATGATCTCATGGTCCATGAGATCAAGCCCCATGTGAGGCTCTGCACTGAGCACAGCGCCTGCTTGGGATTCCCTCTCACCCTCTGCCCCACTTCTCAAAAAAAATGTTTTTCTTTATTAATAAGCAATCTCATTTTCATCACAATTTCATACATGTACTCTGAGAAGAATTCTGCCTCTTGGAATGAACACCTTTGCAATTTAAACTGGGCATTTCTGATGGAAAATACTGAAATTTTTTTTAGCAACCTTGTTCTATCTTGTATATATGTGTACAATATAGTGAAAGAGGAGTTGCTGGAATTACATGAGAAAGCGTCCTTTCTGAGAATGAAAGTGTAAGTGGGATTCTAATGGCCTTATAGACCAATAGTGGCAGTGAACTATTCATGAAACGCCACAGCTTCACCATAGAATGTTCTTTTTTTTTTTTTTAAGGGGGGGCAGAGGGGCAGAGAGAGATGGAGAGAGAGAATCTTAAGCAGATTCCACAGTTCATAAACCGAGAGATCATGATCTGAGCCAAAATCAAGAGTCAGATGCTTAACCAACTGAGCCACCCAGAAGCCCCAGCCATAGAATGTTCTTAAGAGTGCAACCACCAGGAGTCCTGACCTATATGTTTCTCAAGTGTCACTGTTCACGGGAACAAATGCTTTTTCACAGTTTGTTATAGGCAGCATATTAAATACCCAATCTCTGGAATACTAATTTAATACTGTGTGGCCCCGAGATTGTATATTGGCTTTGCCTTAAGTTTCTTTTTTGTTCTTCTTGGTGTAATTTTAATTCTCGGAGGTGTTAAGGGAATTCAATAAAGCCAAGGATATGTTTTTTTAATGGGAGAGAGAAAATATAATTGTTTTTAGAAAGATCCCAGAGACCTCCTGGAGCACAGCCTCTCCCTTTTTAGATGTAGATCCACAATCCCAAAGGCTGGAAAGACTAGCATACTCCCAGAAGTATCCAGAGCAGTGATTTTGGCACTATTGTCTTTATTTTGCAACATTCAGGAGGCAGAATGGAAGGATCCTCCAATTATCTTAAGTCACGTCATAGAATTTTCGATAAATTATCAGAAAAGTGCAATAGCTCAGAATGCATTTTTAAGAGGAGTGGTAAAAGGAACGCTCTAAATAGCCAGTATGAGACTAAATATACAAATGGAAAGTGGCCAGATCACATGTAAAAATGGTACTCTGAACTCTGACCTACAACCTTCAGAAACCCTGCCCAGGAAACCGAGCCCTCATCTTCAGAAAACAGCCCAGGAAACCAGCCTACTATGAGACTTGCCGGAAGTCGGACTGCTATCTCTAGTAACAATCCAGGAAGCTAAACAATAATTTCTGTAACAATCATCCCCAAATGGCCAGATATTGATTAATAACTGACAACTTCCCTAATTGCTGTCCCTGCTTCCAATTTAGGAACAACCAGAGAAAGTCAAATATGCACCCCTAACCGGTCACATAGGATGCCCACCTTCTGATTATCCTGCCTCTGGCTCCCCCATGCCAGCAGCCTCCAAGCAGGGCACACCCAAAGCCTTTTCTTTTTTCCGCTCTAAAGCGTTCCCACTCCTCTGCCTGCCTTTGAGTCTCTGCCAAACACAAGTGATGGTGGTTGACTTCCTTGCTAAAACATGCCCTAAATAAATAGCCTCAGCTCTTCTCATCTGATTGGTCTTCATTAATTTCCACACCATGAAAGAACAGGGAAAATGCCGTGACCAACTTGCAGAAGAATTCATAAAAAAGCAAAGCAAGTTAGTTACTGCAAAGTGTGTATCATGGAATTTATACCTAAATATGACCTGCATGGCAATAAGCAGTCAAGCATTAAAGAGCACCCCCTTTGAGAACCTCCATGGCATTTTTTTTCTAATATACCCGCTCACACACAGTGATCTCCAAGCATTCTTAATTCTGTACACCATTAATAAATTTTTGCAAGCATTCCCAAAATATAGATACCTATTTGTGCATTTTATACATGTAGAAAATTTAGACAATTTGAAGGATGATATCAAGTGAAATAAAACTACTTTTAAATATTCTGCGAGGGGTGCCTGGGTGGCTCAGTTAGTTAAGCATCCAACTCTTGATTTCAGCTCAGGTCATGATCTCACAGTTCATGAGTTCGAGCTTCTGCACTGTCAGCACAGAGCCTGCTTAGGATTCTCTCTCTCCCTCTCTCTCTCTCTCTCTCTCTTCCCCTGCCCTGCTTATGCATGTGTTCTCTCTCTCTCAAAATAAATAAAATTTTTAAAAACTTCCGGAAATCATGATGACTTCACACTGTGAAGTAGCTAATCCCTATGTTGCGAATTCATATGTGAAAATTGGTAAGTTTCAAGCCTTATATCCACTAGTCACTTGAGTAGATTGCTATTGTTTTTACCTCTCGAATGGCTAACCACACACTCACATTAGGAGTAGGTCTGCTCTGCCATGTTCTTGATGTTTGTCTCAGCTTAATCATAGATACTGTTTTATCTGTAGTGTCTTTCCAGGAATCTTTTTAGTTCACTTTCCTTTGAAAGATCGAGATTCAAGCAAGATACTACCTTCTATAAAGCCACACAAACAGACCCATATAGGCTATAAAAAGTTTGCAGGAAGCTTGAAAACAAGCAAATGGTCAACCATCTATCAACGTCCAATCTTTTTGGAGTGGAACGCTCCAAAATAAGGATGCAGGGTCAATCAAATTAAATATTCATAAGGCTAATTTATTTCTCACTTTAGATAATATGTTTGTAGAATTAGAAAATTAATAAATAAATAGAATTTCTAATATTTTCCTCCCACATCTCAATAGATACTTCTGTGGAGACACGCTTTATAGACTAGACATTCTACTATATTATTTCACAGAGTTTGATCAACGAATGAACAATTATTTTTTTCTTTTCTGGAATTATTTGGAGGGGAATAAAGGTGAGGAGGAAATGAGGTGGTATGTGTGCTTACATTTTGTTATCTTAAATTTACATCAGATAAGGGATTGTGCACAGTTTTTTGTGACTACTGGCCTTCTGAGCTATAGGAGAAGGATGGCCAATCTGAAAAATAAAATCATAGAAACCTTAAATTCTTGTGATTCCAGTTTCCCTGCTTTCCTTCTTTGAAAAGTGGCAAGTCTAGAGTTCAGTGCATTTAGAGATTTAGTTCACGTTAAATCCGCACAATTATCTTATAAAAATTACGCATAAGTGGTTTGGTAAGCACATTAGCTGATCCTCACATACTCAAGAGGAGGCATGTCAACCAGATGTGCTGATATATATAACTTCAAATTTTCCAAGTACAGTCACTTACCTGCATTTTTAGTAGCCATGTTTGCAATTTTATTATTTATTAGTGATCTAAAATTCTCTTCTTTGTTTCTCCTAGTAATGACAGTTTAAACACCAATATTTCAACCATTATAGAGTCATTCATAGGATGCCTATCTCTACTGATGACTGAACTTTTTAAAAACTTTTATCTACTTCTTCTCTGATATATTTGTGAAAGTCCCATTATCATTATCTCCCTCTGCCAACAAACTCCATTTGCTTTTTGGCTATTATCTTTTCCTTGTCAGTCATAACTAATGGGGCAGGATCTTGTTTAATTTTTTTTTCATCTGTTCTATTCCTGTCACGTTTTTATTTCCCCCTACATATAGATCTTAAAATAAGTCAAAGGAACCAGTTCATTAAAAAATTATTTGAATGCTTCTCACAGCACACAGCCTTTCATTTGGGTGTCAGTTTAAATTCCTCATTTCATTCTTATTCTCCCAACTGGATCTTTCTCCCAGCACAGAATACAAGGAAACTCTTTAAAATAATCATTCTTACAATCTGATATCCAATGTCATGATCTGTAAAACCAATTTGAATGATAGTCAGCCTTCAGTTGGCCATGGTAACTGGGGAAATGTTGGCCTGTTATAATTAATTGAAGGCCCTTGAAAGGAGCCAGAATTCATGGAAGGCACAGCTGTTCACCAAACCTGCTCCAAATTATATGCATTTGAGAGGAGATATCCCAAACTTTCCCATCTATTTTCAGCAGGCGTGATAATACACGTTAAGTTAATTGAAGGCAAAGAGTTAGCAACAATAGCCAACGGAGCAATACAGAAAACTGACACCAAGTCTTAAAAGTGATTACTTCTTGAAAGGCACGCATGCTGATTGGGGGAGAAAAAAGTTGAAGGGGCACTCCAGTTCTATGTATCCCCTTGTGTACCACCTTAATATTTTAGGGCAAAGCATGTACTTTCAACAGATTAAAATAATATAAAGAAAAAGAAGGGGGGCGCCTGGGTGGCGCAGTCGGTTAAGCGTCCGACTTCAGCCAGGTCACGATCTCGCGGTCCGTGAGTTCGAGCCCCGCGTCAGGCTCTGGGCTGATGGCTCGGAGCCTGGAGCCTGTTTCCGATTCTGTGTCTCCCTCTCTCTCTGCCCCTCCCCCGTTCATGCTCTGTCTCTCTCTGTCCTAAAAATAAATAAATAAAAAAAAAAAAAAAAAAAAAAAGAAAAAGAAGGAATCATATGAAAATTAAGCACCTGCTTGAGGGGCGCCTGGGCGGCTCAGTCAGTTAAGTGTCCGACTCTTGAGTTCAGCTCAGGTCATGAGCTCACAGTAGTGAGATCAGCCACGCTCAGCGTGGAGCCTGCTTAAGATTCTGTCTCCCTCTCCCTCTGCCCCTCCCCTGCTTGCACGTGCGCACACGCACACACACACACACTCTCTCTCAAAAAAAAAAAAAAAATTAAAAAATCACCTATTTAAGTGAACTACTGTAAAAACGCATTAATTAATTGCCTATATAATTAGCTATTTCCAGCAAACACAATATATTCTGAAGTTATGGTTAAAGTACAATTTGTTTCTGTGAATTAAATACAGCTATAATATATTTAAAATATATTAAATTTACATTTGTAATATGTAAAGTATACTTAAAATAATATATTAAAATGTATGTGTTTGTGAGGTGTTTTTTTTTTTAAATTTATTTATTTTTGAGAGAGTGCAAGCAGAGGCAGGCAGGGAATCTGAAACAGACTCTGCACCATCAGCTCAAAGCGGGACTCAAGGCTCAGGCCCACCAACCGTGAGATCGTGACCTGAGCCAAAGTCGAATGCTCAACGGACTGAGCCACCCAGCGCCCCTACAATGTATGTTTTTAAGTCAAATATATATTTTATATACATTGCACGTTATGTTTTAGGACCTTTTACGGTTGTAGTCTGAATAGGCAGTCGTCCGATTTCCAGATGCCCGTTCTAGACGTTCGATTCCCACCTGCTCCATCTGAGAAAGAATGGATAGGTTTATCCAGCTCATGTACACCAGAAGCTCTGGACTTAGAAGTCCCAGGCTGAGCTGATCACTGGGATCATGCAGGAAATTGAAAAGACGGAGATGACAGTGAAAATGTACAGACGAAACAGTGATCTTCTGGTTGCCTTTCAGAACGCTGGCAGGCAGACTCCTAACCTGCCCCCATGTTAGCAAACACTGGAGAAATTTAGATGACTCAGCGAAAAGAGTTGGAGAACAACCCCCTCCCCCCACCCCGCCCCGCCCCGCTGCGAGGGCCACCACTGACAAAGCCCCACCACACCTGCAAAGCTGCCATTGACCTTGAGTGCCTTGTTCTCAAATATGACAGTTCAGCCAGAGATCACCAGGGTTCACCAAGAACAAATGTGAAAATCCAAGATCAATAAACAAATAAGAAAAAAGAATTTTTTTTTCTGTCAAAAAGCAAAGAACCCTTAAATAATTATAATAAATTTTCAGGACATTAGAAAAATTCATAAACATAGAACAAAAACAGAAGACGCTTTTTAAAAAGGACATGGAGAGAACTTTTTTAATGTTACAAATTAAAAACATGACAGGAAAAAAAATGAATGATCTAAAAAACTTAACCTCCTATGCTCATTTATTCAGAAATCAAGCAGATGATGTATTCCACCAAAATGAAGAAATAAACTAAAAATGAGAAATACCTGTCAGATCATTCATCTTTGTCCTGATTTACATGTATCTATCTATCCATCTGTCTATATATCCCTCTATCTTCTATCATCTTATTTTACATACTCTCTTGTGGGAATGATGTTATACTTTCTATTCTGTTTTTTTTTTTAATTTTTTTTTAACGTTTATTTATTTTTGAGACAGAGAGAGACAGAGCATGAATGGGGGAGGGTCAGAGAGAGGGAGACACAGAATCTGAAACAGGCTCCAGGCTCTGAGCGGTCAGCACAGAGCCTGACGCGGGGCTCGAACCCACGGACCGCGAGATCATGACCTGAGCCGAAGTCGGACGCTCAACCGACTGAGCCACCCAGGCGCCCCTCTATACTGTTTTAAAACTCATTCTCTCACAAAATAACACACCAACATCCTCTCGTGGCACTAAGTACAGATTTACAGGTTTTCATCATTATGTTAAACCCTGTCCAGTAAAGCCTATAAGCATCATTGCATTTTATGAATCCCAATTTCATCTATGCACAAGAAAAAATGATATCAATATACATCATGGAGATGTTTTTAATTGGGCCTCCTGATGGATGTGAATGTGTGGGGACACAGGAATCATGGCGATCCCTCTGCTCTGTGATCTCTATGGCCACACGTTGGAAACTACAACCTTGCCGGGAAAAACAAGCCCCTTAGCAATGGGTAGGGATAAAAGTGCGTACGCGATGAAAGCAGCGTTTGTCATGTCACTTACTCATTTATCAAATATTCACTGTGAACCTACTATGTGTCCCAGCACAGTGCACCTGAAGGTGGTCGGATCCACAGGACTGTCAGGTACCGTGAGCGGCTGGGGGCCGATGGAAGCGGCGGGAAAAGGAAGAGAAGAGTTAAAATAATAACCAAACTATAACTGCGTCAAACTTTTGTGATTTTGACATTTTACTAAGGGCCAGCTCTGCTTGAGACTGGCCACATGGCCACCCAAATGACGTGACATTTCCTAGACTTTCTCCCTTCCTCAGAGGAGACAGGCATACTTTGGGACCAAACCCAGTGGAACATGTGCTACTTGTTATCTTTTTTTTAATTTTTTTTACTGTTTATTTATTTATTTTTGAGAGAGAGTGTATGTGTGAGAGAGAGAGAGAGAGAGAAAGAGAGAGAAAGAGTGGGGGAGTGGCAGAAAAAGGGAGAGAGAGAATCCCAAGCGGCCCTGCACTGTCAGCACAGAACCCGACACAGAGACCAATCTCATGAACCACGAGATCATGACCTGAGTCTAAATCAAGAGTCAGACGCTGAACCGACTGAGCCACCCAGGCGCCCCCATGCTACTGCTTATCTTCATGAGACCCTGCACCTGCATGGACTCAAGTCAGGATGTCTACAGTTCTTCTGGGAATATTTTACGGGCCGTTGGTATAACCACCAATATCCTAGAAGGAATTTTTTTTTAATATCATAGAAGGAATTTTTTAAATATTTCCCCAGATGTCACAATTCCCTTCTTCGGAAAAATTTTACAAAGCAAATTCAGCTGCGGGGAGACAATCAGGGGACAGGGGTGATCAGAGAACCTCTCCTACTGTTAGTTGAGTTTTTGGAAAATGTTGAGTCAGACCTGGCCACAGTCCTGAGACAACATGTTTTGCGTATTTCTCAGCAACATAAAATAACAAGAACAAAACCTAAGTCAGAAATATGTGGAGCAAAGAGGGAGGCACTCCTCCTTCACTCAAAAAAAAAAAAAAGAAAAAAATTAAGTTCTGGCAATTCTGTAAATCCATCCTGAAAATGACATCCTTATTTTGATGAGTGACAAATAACATCTTATGACTTAGAGCAGAAATTTATGTATATGTTCCCAGGATTAAATCACTCAGGATAGAGCATTTGAGAATTAAAAAAATTGCATCTCAGCCCCGTGCTCCTTATTAATTACGCTGCTAAGTTTGACATCAGTGTGCCTTAATGTTCTTCAGTGATGAAGGGGAAATTACACTGAGGTACATCAGGAAAAGTGTTGGCCTACTCTGATGGATATCAAATAGAAACTAGAATAATGTCGTCCAAGCAGTAATCAAAAAAAAAAAAAAAAAAAAAAAAATGCTGCCTTTCCAATTGAGTTTCCTGAGAAAAAGACACTCTGATGATGAGAGCAGTTATTTAAAGACTGACTGACTGGAGGGGTTGGGAGCAGATACTATTTGATCTTTTGAACTGAGACGATTCGAGTAAAAATATCTGGCCAACGGGATCTTAGCGTGGTGCCTGCGTTTCTGTTTTGGTCAATCGATCAGTCGGTCAACATACCCTATGCCAAGCGTTCCATTTAATCCTTACAAACGAACCTATAAGCCAGGTTTAGTATCCCCACTTGCAAAATGAGGAGAATAAAACCAGAGAAGTTAAATAAGTTATTGAATGGGACAAATTTAAGAAAGAGCCCTTAAATACTACCAACTTTTCCTTCCCTGACCCTTGACAATATCTGAGGCAGATTCCATAGCTTTCCAGTCATTTTTAGGCATTAAAAGAGTTTCGACTTCAGGTGTTAAGAAGTCCAACCCGGTCCAAATCAAAAGGTCAATACTCAGGCTCCCGGGTGGCTCAGATGGTTAAGCGTCCGACTTGGGCTCAGGTCATGATCTCACGGTTCGTGAGTTCGAGCCCCACATCAGGGTCTCTGGTGTCAGAGCAGAGCCTGCTTCAGATCCTTTGTCCTCCTCTCTCTCTGCTCCCTGCCCACCCCACCCCTGCTTCTTGTGCGCTCTCTCCCTCAAAAATAAGTAAACTTAAAAAAAAAATAAAAAGGTCAATATCTCAACTTTCAATCTCTCAGAATGCCCCTCCCCCGCCCCACAGAGATCACAGCAATGGTCATTTTACTTTTCATGCATTTTAAGTGAAAATTCTAAAACAGTGAAAGAAACCTGGCCATTGTAGGGAGGTGGGAAAGACTGAACTGTTTGGCAAACTTTTGGAGCAAATGCAGGCATGAAGCGGAGAGGTATTGGAGACATTTAAGAACTTCTCGCCTCCTGCACCACTAATCCTAACCCACGATTTTACAGACATGAGTGAAGAGGGAAGACAGCATGCTCTCTTTTCCTCTCTTTAATCCAGCTCCTCACTTATTCGTGGTCACCTTACCTCCTCCAAGGTCAAGAGAACTAACTAGAATAAGTGGTAAGGGACTAAAAGCTTCTTTTTTTTTTTTTTTTAAATTGGTGCTTTTTACAGTTGTCTTTTATGTCTAATGGTCTTTGCAAAGCAGTCATCAAATTCTGGCCCTTCTATGGGGTTCACCGTCAGTTTTTCCAGGTCCTTCTCGGAGGCCTCCCATTGGACCAATCCTCAGGGCGGGGAGTGAAATTTCAAGCTGACCTCCTTTACTCCAGCTCTATCCCAGCCTCTGTCGGTACACCTCCTGCGATCTCTTTCTGTCAGGGCTGCTTCACCCCAGCAGACCGTCCTCCAGGACGGTATCCTTCCAACAGGGTTCACTCCCGGCTATCCTGCTCTGAGTCAACGTGGCCTCCGGGAAACTCTGGATGCTTGTCTAGCAAACAATGGAAATACAAGTCCCTCCCTGTCTTAGCCTACGTTCCGCAAAAGTAGGGCCGGACCCAGAGGCTGGCATACGGGTAGTTCATGGACGGTCATGATGCCAGGGAGCCAGAGAGCTGGAGAACAAGAGAGCAACAGAGGGAGGAAATGCCTATACAGCTGCGGTTCATCAACTTGGCCCCCGCGAAGGACAAAGATGTGCCTCCTGTGAGGACAGACCACGGACCTTTATGAAATGCATCTCGGAGCTGGGGGTGGAGAAAACTGAGGAAAATAGGAAGCATCTATCAGTTGTCTCTCATCACCCATTGGCCAAGTGTGACCCCACCGGTATCAACTCTCCAGTATTCCAAGATAAGCACAACGAATTCACGGCCATTATATCAGAGAAGCCCCAGGGCAGGAAGAGAAGGCTGTACAGGGCGGGCCTGAGGCCAGGCCTTATCTCCCGCTACCTGCAGAAAACAGAGGAGACTGGAGCTAGGGGTAAGTGGCCAAGACTATCCCAAAGGGATGCGGGAAAGGTGCTCAGCACGCGTCCTCTAGTGCTCTCTCTCCTTTCCTGGGCGTTAAAGGACAAAATCACCACTCTTAACGCAGACCTAAAATGAACATTTGTCAAAAATGGTCCTTAACTAATTAATTAATGAGGGAACACTGAAGACATTAGAACCAGTTCATAGGAGTATCAAAAGTGCAGTTACATACGCAGCTCCCCAGAAATCTGGAATGAAAGGAATTTGCAGAATGGTTCTAAAACTGGTGCCTTTGGAGGAAAAGACCAGGGAGCCAATTGAATACCCGTCAGACAAAATTCACTTGCATCTTTATGGACAGAAATCATTTGTATTACTACTAGTCAGTTTCCTGTAATTGACAGAAACTATAGAATTAAATGAGAACACAAATATATAATACAAATTAAATTAGAAAGAGAAATTATCTCTTTATAACTTAAAGAGAATGAAAACTTCAGATCCCAGAGAATCACATAACCTGGGAGAGTGTTCCAGACGATGCCTGGCTTCCATTTCAAAAGACTCAGTTATCTTTTCTGCCCATTTCAAGTCTTCCACAACTTTTCCTAACCAGTCCATTATGGGATACTCTGGTCTTTATTTTCTCATATGCCCATCAGACACTCTACCAGAAATTCACTTGTGATCCAACCCAAACTAATAGGTAAATCTCTACATCAGGGTCCATACACTACAACCCACAGGCCAAATATGACCAGTAGATGTTTAAAGAGGAAGTTTTATTGGAATACAGCCACATTTACCTATTGTCTAGGACTCCCGTCCCTCTATAATGGCAGAGTGGGATTGTTGCAACTGGGACCACGTGGCCCACAACGCCTAAAATATTTACTATTTGGTTCTGTGTAGAAAAAAACGTGTCCATCGCTGTTCTAGGTCATCAAGCAAATAGCAGGATTGTGAATGTCAATTTTCCTTTCCATCAGATGGCCCCTGTCTTTAACAATGATTTTCCAGGGTTTGAGGCCAAGAAGGAAGCCAGCATTTTCTAATCCCCCGTGGGGGAGAAAAACCCAGCATTTTCTAATCCCGTGTGGACTCTTCAGAGAATTCTCCTGTTCTCTACCACAGCAGCTCATTTTTCTCTTGCATAGACTGGAGCTGGGCAGTGGGGACAGAGTTCAAAGACTAGTTTTACTACTTCCTAAAATATCTACAAAGAAATGTCTAGACCTTCCTTACAAAGCATGGGCACCCATCATCTTCAGTCCGTGAGCCTTAATTAAAATTCCGAGATCACAGGAAAGGTGATGCAGAACAAGTTCTGTCCTGTAAGTATCCAAAGACAAAACTGCTTATAAACCATTATGGCTGAGATTCAAATCCAGGTCTGACCCGGCCCCAACGTTTCTCTGCTCCTGGGATAGGCATGACTCACAAGCTTAGAGTCCACGCCATCTACTTCCAGAGCCATTTTGCTGTTATTTTAAAAGACACTGGATGTGGCAAGAGCATTGGGGTGAGAAAAAAATGTTTCAGGCAGAATGTTTGATATCTCCTCGCTGCTTCCCCCGCCGTTCAGATGGGGAAGGAAACACGGGTCGGCTTCCACACCAGCCTGGCGGTGCAAACGGACATCTGTCTCAGGACGGGATTTCTTACTCTTGATGGCAGCCAGGAGTGCTTTCTGATCCAAAAGAAAAACTGTGCCCGAGCTAAGAAATATGAGATTAAAATTCAAGCATATTGAAACTCAACTTTGAATTAAGTTTCTTTCTTTAAAAAGACAAAACACACACACACACACACGCACACACACACACACAAAACCCTGCCTCACAACAACAGAAAAAAATCTTCATCTTGCTAAAGCACCAGGTGGGATGTTCCTAAGTAGGTGTTGGAGGGAAAGCATTCCGAAGCCAATGAGTGGAAGGTGAGAGGCGAACCATGCCATCGAGATGCCACATCCTTACAACCAGCCACTTTTTTCTTTCTTTTCATCCACGCAGAAACCCATGCCACGCTTCCTTGTTTCTCTAGTCCTACCAAGACAATAAGAGGCTCAGCTTTTCAGCTGGTTGTCTGATGCCACAGATGAGGACTGTCAATCTGTGTGTTAAGACTGTTTCTTGGGCTGTCTGGAGACCGTAAATGGTTTTCCTAATTTTCTGTGAAGGTCATTCATCCAAGTGTTTTCACTTAGGGAGGTGAGATGTTACATTGCCAGCAATTACAAGGACACTTTGGCCCACTCTTTCTTGACGCATCATGAAATCGAATAGTCAATGGGTAGCATGCATCATTTGGGATTCGTGGTGTGCTGGAAAAATGCAAGGCTTCTGGCTTCAGATTTGGGTTCAAATCCCGGCCCCGTCATTTACGAGCTGGGTGATCTGGTGCAGATTGTCTCACATCTTTGAACTTGCACTTTCTCATCTGTGAGTTAGGGATGATAATCACTCCCTAATTTTGTTGCGAGATGTGAATAAGAAAGGTTAGGAAAATCTTTGCACAGAGACTGACACATGCTAGGTGTTTTGATGTGTTCCCTCCTTCCTACCTCACTGTGCTTTAGTCAGCAGTTACCATGCCTCAAAGAAATTTTATGAGTTTTGATATCGCTCCTACCCAAACATGCCCTCCACTGTGTTAATTTCTCCTGCCTATTTTCTATCCCATCCCTATCACAGATGCATTTGTGTTTCTCATCGGTTTAACTGGAAGCTTCTTGACCAAGCAAAATAAAAGGAAACTCAAAGTAGCTGCCTGCAATAAAACCCGTCACTATGGTTGGGTGTGATTTAATAATTGGCCTAAAGGTCTTTGGTATTAAAATACCAGAGAGTACCTCAGGAGACACAGTTGAAGATGATTAGTCCTGACTGGCGTTAGAGAACAGCAGAACGGGGATAGAAGAAGAGGATGGGAAGCTTTGTAAAAGTTAAGCACCTCTTTGTGTTTAACAGACCACCAGCTGCTTTGGTGGAAAACAATTTCAGAACAAAGCCGTTTGGTGTCTTGAGTTCAAAAGGAAGAAGAGTCCTAAACAGCATGCCAATAAAAGATAAAAAACAGAGGTGCCCGGGTCGCTCAGTCAGTTAAGCGTCTGACTCTTGATTTCAGCTCAGGTCATGATCTTACAGTTCGTGGGTTCAAGCCCCATATCAGGCTCTGTGCTGACAGCATGGAGTCTGCTTGAGATTCGCTCTCTCCCCCTCTCTCTGTCCCTCCTGCACATGCTCTCTTTCTCTCTCTCAAAATAAGTAAATAAACTCAAAAAAGAGAAAGAAAAAACACAAAGTCTAGAAGCAAATAGTCTAGGAAAAGATGTTGGCTGTTTGTTTTGATTTTGATGGACCTTTTTTTTTTTTTTAAAGATGAACTGTTTTGCATTTCTTTAACTTCATGTTGATTTTTAAGCTCCTCAATGGATAGAAAGTAAAAACTACGTGACAATTTAAAATTTGCTTTTCCACGTCTTTCCAAACCAAATAATTTTGCAAATTACATTAGGGTTAGAATTCTGGAAGCCAAGAATGTCTTTATACATAACCCAAAATAAGGCACAGTCTCTCTGCCCAATATAAATATCACCAAAGATGTCTGCTTTCAACTGCATGAATGGTTTTATGCTATTTTTCCTAGTTATTCCTCTGGAAAGTCCCTATGAACATTACCAAATAACTCCAGTCCAAGAAAGAAGTCAATCAAGATAATCTAAAGTCCAGAAACCTGGCCCACAGGGATCTGGTACAATCCACAACGTGCGAGAGCCAAGTAGACCAGAGTAAAAGACGACACTTCCTAGTTCTTTCCCTCCTGGCATCTGCCTCAAACAGGTTTTCTGCCATTAATAGCTGTCATCACAGGGGACTTCCCAACTGCATCCTACCCAGTGCAATATGTGTCAAAAAGGGAAAATTATTTTCTCATCAATCATGCTACCTTAATACCAAGGATAAACAGATACTCTTTCCAAGTTAAGAGGTAGGAAAAAGTCTGCTGGCTCAAGCTGTTAACCAGTTTCTCAGTTTTTCCTAAACATTCGTCGTCTTCAGAACACATATTTTATGTTAATGTAAATTTATACAATAATATTTGAATTTCTGCGATGATCATTGCCAGTTGAAAATAAAATTCACAAGCATAAAACCACTAAAAATGTTAAGCTATAACTGTATCCCCGGCTCTCAGAAGAATGCCTGGCACACAGAAGGCACTCAATAAATGCTTGTGGAGTTAATGACAATCCACAAGAAATAGTAGTTAAGCCCAGAGAGAGGACAAGATCACTCTTGGAGCGTGGGGAGGGAGAAAGGGAAAATATGGGAAGAAAAAGGAATAAACAGGAAGGAAAAGAGGGCCTAGGGAGTAACCATGGAAACCAGCAATAAGTAAGGGATGGACAGAGCAAAAAATGGCAATAAAAAAACTGAGCCTGAGAAACCAGAGAGATAGAGAAAAGCCTCAAAACATAAGATTGTGGAGGGATAAACATTAACTTCATTTAGGACGGGGCACAACATTGCCCTTGTCCACCAGTCTTTTTCTTTCTGTACAGTCTTTTTTTGTCTTTTTTTTTTTTTAATGCTTATTTATTTTGATAGAGAGAGAGAGAGAATGGGGGAGGGGCAGAGAGAGACAGAGAATCCCAAGCAAGCTCAGCACTGTCCGCATAGAGCCTGACTCAGGGCTCCAACTCACGAACTGTGAGATCATGACCTGAGCGGAAATCAAGAGTCAGACACTTAACCAACTGAGCCGCCCAGGGGCCCCTGTGCAGTCTTCTTAATAAATAAACAGATCTATTTTCAACTTCAACTTTTATTTCTGACCCTGTGTATCAACAAATTTAACATATCCATAATGTGACTCTAATAGAAAAGAAAGAAAAAGAAAGAAAGAAAGAAAGAAAGAAAGAGTAAAATAGAACTAATGTAGAAACATTTTCTCTCATATTAAGAGAGATATATGATAGATGGATAGATGATTAGATAGATGATAGATAGATAGACAGATAATAGAGATCATGAGAGAGCAGAGATACATCAGTGGTTCATCCTTGGAGTATTGATGTTATTTTTTATGGAAAGTAGCCCGAATAAAGTAAAAGCGTCCCAGCAAACAATGCTGTCTACCTTTTTGCAACCAGTCCTGGAAATCACAGCATCCCTTTTAAATACTCTATTGTTTAAGGCACTCACAAGTTCACCCAAATTCCAGGGAAGAATTAGACTCAACCTCTCGATAGTGGAACAGAAGGTTCCTGTTAAGGAGCATGGGGAACAAAGGACATCGCTGTGGCCATCTCTGGAAAATACCATCTGCCACAATGACTGTCTGAAGCTTCAGGTGGGGGCAAAGGCTGGAGTCATCATTACCTCTAGAGGCTTTACCCCTCCTGCCTTTCACTGGGAGCGCCCCTTACACCCAGACCTTGAATTCCTCAATTGCCACAGACTTTCTTGCTCAGCTAGAGTGGCTGCGTTCAATACCATCAGTTCAATTCCTCAATCACTCAGTTTCCTGACCACGGGGGAAACAAACACAGCAAAACCACTTACTCTTCTTTTTTTTTTTTAAACATTTATTTATTATTGAGAGACAGAGCATGAGAAGGGGAGGGGCAGAGAGAGGAGGAGACACAGAATTGGAAGCAGGCTCCAGGCTCTGAGCTGTCAGCGCAGAGCCCGGCGCAGGGCTGGAACTCACAGCCTGAGTGATCATGACCTGAGCCCAAGTCAGACGGTTAAGCTTAACCGACTGAGCCACCCAGGTGCCCCAAACACTTCCTCCTCTACGTTCAGGCCTGGTGGAAGAGAAAAACTACCATGGACCGAAACTCCTTCTTGTCATGACGGGAGCTTACGCTCTTCCCCGCTCCCAATCCCGACAGAATTAGGCCCCCCTTCCCTTGCACCCTCATTCTGCAGCTCCTATCCTGGTCCTTACCAAACCGTACCGCAAAGCACGCTTTGATTTGTCTCCCAGTGAACTTCCCAACGAGCCCTGGAAAACAGGGGTGATGTCTCATTCATCTTTGTGTATCCAGGCCTCACCCTAACTAACCACTTCTGTCTTAGAAGTCATAACGCTGTAACGTAAAAAGTCGGGACTTAGCGGCAGAAAACCTGGATTCCTATCCTACTTCTCCAATATACCTGGATGACACTGGCAAATTCACCCAACCTCTCTGAGCTTCAGTTTTCTCATCATGGACAGGGGGATATGGCTACCTCACTGCCTATATCACACAAGGGTTATTTTGAGAATCAACTAGATGATACGCTATAAAATTACAAGGCATTATTTTCCAATATTAGTTTCTAAATGAATATAGATCTTTACCCTTTATTGTCAAAGCTTACAAAATGTCAGTACTTTGCACTACATAGTCTCTGACACGCTGTTGACTTTAAGTGTTTGGGGTCATAAGTCCAAGCTACGCAAAAACTCTTAGAAATGAATTTTAATGAACTGATCAGGAGGGTAATACAGATATATAAAGTGGTTTCTCCACAGAGTATTTCCATTTAAAGCAGGAAAAAGAAAAATAGATAAAGTATTTCTATCTATAAATAGATAAAGGATTTCTAAGGCGCACAGACAAAATGGAAAAGGTACAGTGAACCACTATGAACACACTGAAGAAATATGCAGCTTCTTCCCAAGAATTTGCTTGGCATTTTACATTTAGAGATAGTCTTTTGTTTTTTTAAAACGTTTATTTACTTTTGAGAGAGAGAGAGAGACAGAGCACTAGCAGGGGAAGGGAGAGAGGGAGGGAGACACAGAATCCGAAGCAGGCTCCAGGCTCTGAGCTGTCAGCGCAGAGCTCGATGCGGGGCTCGAACTCACAGACCGCGAGATCATGACCTGAGCCGAAGCCGGATGCTCAACCGACTGAGCCACCCAGGCACCCCCAGAAATAGTCTTCTTAAGGGGCGCCTGGGTGGCTCAGTCGGTTGAGCGTCCGGCTTCGGCTCAGGTCCTGATCTCACGATTCATGAGTTAGACACCGCGTCGGGCTCTGTGCTGACAGTTCAGAGCCTGGAGCCTGCTTCGGATTCTGTGTCTCCCTCTCTCTCTCCCCTCCTCCGCTGGTGCTCTGTCTCTCTGTCTCTCAAAACTAGATATTAAAAAAAAAAAAAAACTTGTTTTTGAAGAAAAGAAATAGTCTTCTTAAAAGTACTTGCCAAGAAAACACATCATCGGCCGTCACTCGTGTACTACAGTTTTTCAGAGAAATAAAATAATTTGTCTGCAAGTCAATGAACATTTGCTACTCCAAAAGCAATAAAATTAAATCATGCTAATAGCTACTCCCTCTTCTTCCAGTCCTCACATCGTACTGTTTTAACGAAACAAATACTTAAATATCAGAAAAATTCTGACTATTCCACACTAACACCAAACCGGCACACTATCTCTCTGGGGGAATGTGCAAGGCAAAAATGTAAGCAAATATATGAAAAGCCAAACACAACTTTTGTAATCATTATCTCTAATGCAGAGAGATAGTGGCCATAAAATTAATGAAATACAGCTGAGAAAAAGAGAGTTTAAGAATTACGTGCAATTAGTTTTCGCGGAGGGAGGTTTCCAGCCAATCTTAATTCCATCAAAGGGTATGATCCCGCTAACACTGGCGTGGAGAAAACCTGAGGAACTGGATTTCTGTCTCTAAGATTGATAAAGACTAGGAGTCCACAGTCCTCACAGGGACCTAAGGAATGTAGAATATCACCAGGTGATTCGGGTGGTTAAGCAGGCTTGGAAACCATGACCTGAGTTACAATCTCGTTGCCAGCTTCTTCCTGCCACCCCTTGGCTCTGTCTTCCAAAGTCTGTAGCCCCCATTTGGCTCTGTGCCTCTTTCTTCCCTCTCACTTGTCATTCTTACTCACCAGTGATCCTGGCACCATAATACCCTGATATTGTCAGAGTTCACAGTTACCGTTTTTGACTCTTTGGGACCAAAAGGGCCAAAAGTGATGAAATTCATCACGGTGCCAAAGCAGGACTTTGAATCATCTGTTTGCAAAGCTTTTGCGAGGGCAGGAGTCACTTTAGCAAGGGAGTATGGCCACTTACAAAGTCAATGTCAACTGTAAGCAATGCAGGTGAAGGGACCATGAGGGAGACCACTATAAATATGACTGTCCTTGGCCAGAAAGACAAAGGTTATAGAAAAGCCCAGGGGGTAGGTTGATTGCATTTCTAGCCATCCCTAGGTCCTTGCCCTTTGCCAGGTAACTGCAAGGCTTTCTGCTGTGGGCAGGGCGATCTGCCCTGCCCCTCCCCTTTGGGCTCAGCCACAGGACTTATCTGGGCCAGTAGAATGAAATATAGGGTTGCCAGATTTGGCAAATAAGAAACACAGGACGTCCAAGTTGAAAATAAGAGTGCCAGGAGCACCTGGGTGGCTCAGTCGGTTAAGCATCCGATGGGCTCAGATCATGATCTCACGATTCATCAGTTTGAGTCCCACATCAGGCTGTATGCTGACAATGCAGAGCCTGCTTGGGATTTCATGTCTCTTCCTCTCTCTTTCTGCCTCTGTCTCTGTCTCTCTCTCTCCCTCTCTCTGTCTCAAAAATAACTAAACTTAGAAAAGAAAAGAAAAGAAAAGAAAAGAAAAGAAAAGAAAAGTGTGCCAATTCCAAGAACTCGGCCTCAAGAGTTCCTGCAGATTTCCACCCACTTTTACACCTGTATCTGCCCGAGCTAGCCTGCTATAGGAGAAGATTTATGTGAAACAGAGCCAGATCTCCTGTCAATCCCAGCCGAGGTGGGCCTAGATTGGCCAGCATTCACTCAACCTCCATTCAAGAGTGAGCCCAGCCAGATCAGCAGAACCATCTGGCCAATCCCCAGGGGAACTCTCTGACATATACATAAACAACAGACATTGCCTCATAGAGGCCCCTGAGCTTGTGGTTGTTTGTAATGTAGCATGATGATGTTAACAGACAGCACGGTAGCCCACAAAGTGAAGTATGCCACAGTGGGATTTGTGACCTGGCTGACTGGGGGTTGTGATTCGTTACCGGGGTGACCAGTGAGTTCCCTCTAAATGCCAAGGAATATGCACCTCTCCCTTCCCACCTCACCCTGTACATTGAAACACCGGGGCCAAAAAAGATAAAAATTAATTTCTCTTCCTCCCCTCAATGAGCTGAAACCCCCTACCCGCCCATTACCCAACCTGTTAGAAGTGCTGGCATTGTCTAGGACAATATAAATATAAATAAAAAGGACTGGTCCCAACAGGCTTATTCTTCTGTGGCTCTGAGGCTGCCAGGCCCAAATCGTGTACCTCATGTCCCTGGGCAGGGGCAGAAAAGAGGCACATATCTAGTTGATCAGAGCTACTTGGGATAATACGCACGACAGCGTGTTAGCATTGAATTCTTCCAGCCTCTGCTTCTACAGGGTGATACAACGGATGTAATATGTCAAAGTGGAAGCAAGGTAAGACCTTCAGCTTCACATACAACCATTTGGAAAGGCCTCGAAAACTTGTCCCATGAATCTTGAAGCTTTCAGTCAGATCAAAAGTATAAAAGGAGACCAAGGAGATTAGCAAGGTTTTTCCTTCCCTTTCCATTTTTCTTTTCCTTTTCGCAAGAAGTGCTACCGTCGTGTGAACGCCCATCCTCTTTATCTGGGAGAATGGCAGGGGTACCATCTTCCACCCTGAAGGGTGTAGAGCGAGAGGCTGCTAGAGAGTTTCAGGGACCCCTCAGAAAATTTGGAAATGGCAACGGCTATACACGAAGGACCAGTTTCCAACTCATGACTAAGAATGCCAGGATGAAGTGTCACCTAAGGCCTGCCTTCTGCAGGGGCAATGTGTCCAAAGAGCAAGGAGCTGCCTCACTCTTCTGGTGCTAACGCTGGGAGAGTGCTCTGTGATGGGGTCAGCCCGCATCCTCAGGGCTGGCGGGGCAGAGGATCCGGCGAGGCGGTGTGAGCCATGCCAGAGAGAGACCCAGCCCATCTGGCTGCCTACGGTAAGAATATCCCAGCAGAGGAGTTCACTGGACAGCCAGCAGCTAAGGGGAGATTCCACATGGCCCACTGGAACAGAGGTGAATCCACACGGGGAACGGAAGCTATGGGAGAAGAGCTCAGCGGAGTACTTCAAAGAGCCCAAAGACGTAGCCACGGAGGAAAGGTCTGTGTTAATCATCGGCAACCTAATTAGGGACGGTAGCTTCAGGCCCAGGGATAACTAAGCTCCCCTCCCTCCCTCTCCTCTCTTTGATGTTCACAAAAGTATACATGGAGGAAGAGGTGAGCAAGGAGGGCAAGGTGAGCAAGGGAGGTGAGCAGGGAGGGGGTGAGAAGGAAGGGAGATGAAGAGGGAGGAGATAAGACTAGAGGAGAGCAGGGAGGGGAGCAGAGAGAGGGTCAGGAGGTAGGGGAGGAGGCAAGGAGTAAGTGGGGAGGAGGGGTGAGGAGGGAAAAGAATGAGGAGAGAGGAAGGAGGAGGGAGGGGTGAATGGGGGGTGAGGAGGGACAGGAGTGAGCAGGGAGGGGAGTGACCAGGGGGGTGAGGAAGGAGGGGTGAGGAGGGAGGGGAGTGACAAAGGGATAAACAGGGAGGGGGGAAGGAGGGAGAGAGTGAGGAGGGAGGAGAACGAGAAGGGAGGGAGGTGAGCAGGGGGGTGAGCAGGGAGGGGGTGAGTAAGGAGGGAATGGGAAGGGAGGGAGGTGAGCAGAGAGTGAGTAGGGAGGGGATGAAGGAAGGGGGGAGGGAAGAGAGGGAGGAAGGAGGTCTGGGAGGTGATCAGAGAGGTGAGTGAGCAGGAGGTTGAACAGGGAGGAGGTAAGGAGGGGAATGGGAAGGGAGGGGAGTGAGCAGGGGGTGAGTAGGGAGAGGAGGAAGGATGCGGGAGGGAGGGCTGGGAGGTGAGCAGAGAGATGAGTGGACAGAGGTTGAACAGGGAAGGGGTGAGGAGGGAGGGGAGTGAGGAACGAGGGGTGTGAGAGGTAGGGAAGTGAGCAGGGATGAGTAGAAAAGGGAGGGAGGAAGAAAGGGAAGGAGGAGGGAGGGAGTGAAGAGGGAGGAGAGGAAAGAGGGAGGGAGGTAAGCAGGGAGGGGAGTGAGTAGGGGCTTGAGCAAGGAGAGGGTGAGGAGGGAGGGGAGTGAGCAGGGGGTGAGGAGGGAGGAGAGGGGGGAGGGAGTGAACAGGGAGGGGTGGAGACAAGAGGACCACGCCTGAAGCAGGTCAGAACTGAAGGAAGTCAGACAATTGGATGCCTTCACGTTCAAAGTTTTGATTAACATCTGCGCCATGACATTCTAATTACTGAATGGAGACTGTGTTTGCAACCTAAAGTGACCTTGGAGTATCTTTTATATAAGATTGGAGGCAAAAGCAGTAAGATGTGCCAGAGTTCACATCCCCGGGCAGGAGACAATCCCACTGAATCAAGCTTAAAGGTTTGTTGGGGGAAAGACTGTCATGCTGTGTTTTGTTTATGTCACAAGCAGTCTTGTTACGCTCACCAGTTACATATGGTTGAAGCTGTGTTTTCTACTCTTGATGATTTACACGTGCTCTTTCCAGTGTCTTGCCCGCGCTCAGGAGTAAGTGAAATTCCTTTGTTTCCAGTCATTGGATCCGGGCTGCGATCAGAAAGAGCCTGTAGAAGATGAGAATTGTTGGGATCTAAACGGCACCCAGTGGACTGTAAGGACGAGGGGACATCTCACACCTCCGCCCACGTCTTTACTGACCACGTGGACTGAATGAGTCGTATCCGCTCTGGCCACCTACTTCCAAAGACCTCTCTTCTTCTGTGTCTTCCACAACCCACGTGGCCCAGCTGGGTCCCCAGCAGCTGAAGAAAAACCCTTTCACCCAAGCCCTTATTTTTCATCTCCATGTGTTTTTATAAGATTTACGCACTACAAGAATTCCATTGAATAGGCAAAAGCCAGGCTTTCTTGAGAAGGCAGAGATGAAAATTAGTATCCAGATCTAGAGACTGCCATTTAACTAGGGCCCCTTCCATATATAGAACATCCCATAGATCTTAAAACAAATGGCCAGAAATAATGAGAATACTAAGATAGAAAGAGAAGAATCACTTATTTTTGAACTATTGAGTCTTACCCTTAACATATACCAACTGATCATAGGTTAGTATTCTAAAACAGCAATGAGGGATGCCTGGGTGGCTCAGTCAATTAAGTGTCAGACTTCAGCTCAAGTCATGATCTCATGTCCATGAGTTCAAGCCCCCCGTTGAGCTCTGTGCTGACAGCTCAGAGCCTGAAGCCGGCTTCAGGTTCTGTGCCTCTCTCTCTCTCTCTCACTCTTACTCCCCACCCTCGCTTGTGTTCTCTCTCAAAAATAAATCAATAAACTTAAAATAATTAAAGAAAACTTTTCCCCTGGAAATTGCCACCTTCAAGTCAATAACCACAAACCAAAAACAATTTCTAGCAAAGAGGACACAAAGAAAGCTACACCTCCCTTTGCCTCAGTTTCTCTGTTTGTGCAGCGGGGATAAAAGTGGTGCCTGCCTCTGGAGGTGCTGTGAGGAATTAATGAGCTCAGACCAGCAGAGCGCTAAAAAATACTGTGTGGCACACAATAGGCACTCGGTAAACGTGCACACAGGACGGCTGGATAAGAGGCCAGCCAGCCATCTCTCTGCGGCAGCCTCTGATTCAGAATTGACACCCAGAACGCTGCAGAATGGCCCGCCTGCGCGGCATGGGGGACGCTGCGTGGGACCCAATTCCCACCTCTCTGCTCCTAACCCAAAGCACACACCAAGAGAAACGGGAGGGCTTTCTAAAGAAGGAATTCCTCTGCAGTAACGCGTCAGCTCCCCTTTGCACCCACAGCCACCTCTCGGAGCCGTTGCAGTCGCGGTCACAGGTGTGGTCATGTGGCTTTGTAAATGACCACAGGTCGCACCGGTCTTCTCCTTGGCTTAACAGGCGCCTTAGGTGCGCCCACGCTCCCTTGCCTGGGATCACAGTGGAGGAGTTTGGAGAAGCTGTATGTGGATCCCCTTGTGCACCTGCTGTGCTCACTCCTGAACAGAATGAGATCAGGGGGATTTAACTTTACCCTTTCTGCTTCAAGGGAACACATATCCAGAAGGCTGCTCTGTAAAGGAAAACCCATGGGGTGCCGGGGTGGCTCAGTCAGTTAAGCGTCCCACTTCAGCTCAGGCCATGATCTCACCGCTCGTGAGTTCGAGCCCCACATCGGGCTCTGTGCTGACAGCTCAGAGCCTGGAGCCTGCTTTGGATTCTGTGTGTGTGTCTCTCTCTGCCTCTCTCTCTCTCTCTCTCTTTCTCAAAAATAAATAAACAAACATTAAAAAAAAAAAAAAAAAAAGGAAAGAAACCCAATATTCTGAATGCCTTCCTGGGCATTTGATACTTTTCACTTTCTCTTCCCTGGTTTCCTAGAAACTTCTGTACCAGATCTGGAGATGAAAATGTGTCCTGAGGAAGAAAGAAGAGGGCTCACCTGTGGGGCCTCCACCAGGCACCCAGCGCTGCTGAATTGTTTTCTATCAAGTAATTCAATTAAACTGCACAACACATTATTAGAAATTCTCTAGATCTTCATGTCAGCTTCAGTTTCTACTTTCTTTTTTTTTTTAAGTTTATTTATTTATTTTGAGAGAGAGACAGAGCAAGCAGGGGAGGGGCAAAGATAGAGGGAGAGAGAGAGAGAGAGAGAGAGAGAGAGAGAATCCCAAGCAGGCTCCACGCTGTCACCACGAAGCCGGAATCGGTGCCCAATCTCACGAACCGTGAGATCATGACCTGAGCTGAAATCAAGAGTCAGACGCTTACCCGACTGAGTCACCGAGGTTCCCCTATTTCTGCTTTTTTAAAGGAGTCTGGTTTTTAGCTCTTAAGCAGAATACATGCGATAAATCTTTAAAAAAAATATATATATATATGGAGACTAGGTCTGAGGGGAAATCTCTGGGGAAGGAGTTTCTGTTGGCCCCTGGTGACTGAGCAGGAGCACGTGGATGTCCATGTTACAGATGAAGAAACTGAGTCTCAGTGAGGTTAAATGACAACTAAAGGTCACGCAGACACTAAGGCCTCAGGCCGGGAGGATTAGAACTGCTATGACTTCAAGTTCAGAGCTCTCTCCTTTCCACTCCACTGTTCTCCACTCTCAACCAGCGTCTACGGTGCGGGCAGGAAGTAAACAAAAGGCAGAACGGAAAGTGGCTACCAGAGCTCGTGTCCAGGGGTCCGCCAGGCAGAAGAATGCAGGCCGGAAGCACCTGGCCTGTGGTTAGGTGGTCACTCCTGAAGCAGAGAGAGGGACTGTTTGAATTTTTCTCGGGTCTGCTTTGTGCAGCGTAAAGATAGACGGAGACAGGAGGTGAGCCAGCAACTCAATGGCAAGACAAAACAGCAAAGTGACGCTTCAGCAGTGAATCTGAATGGGGGTTCTCCGCGTCTTTCCTCCAGGCGGAGTGCACTATAATTCAGCCAGCACCACGGGGAAGCCAGAAACCGGGCGAGCCAAAACCCCGAGGAGGACGTCCGCTGGAGTCTTGGAGAAGTCTCCAGAAGGTCCGGCCAGGATAAAGCTGAACGTGTAAACCCCCGAGTGAGGCAGCCTCGGATGAGGCCTGGAAACAGGAGGGCCGCCTGCTGCCCAGAGGCAGAGTGAGGTGAACCGGCCTTACGGCAGATATTCTAGGCAGAAAAGAGCTTATAGGTGTAAGAGTTGTGGGTATAGTCCTACCTCGTCTGTATCTACATATGGTTTTCCCTCTGCTAATTGAATTTCCTTCTGTAAACTTGCATTTAGAGTGCTGATACGTTTTCCCACCCCTGCTTATCTGTAGAAGATACTCCCTGGGAACGGGAGAGAAGATAATAAACCAGAGAGCGGTTCTGAACGGTTCACTTCTCCCGGCCTAATCCGGTGGAGCTGGTACTCAACGCTCTTTGCGAACTTTGATTTTCTTGCTTGGTGTGCGGCCTTGGACAGCTGCCAGGGCCTTCCCTCCCCCACGAAGAGGCAGCTGGAGCTGCAAATGGGAGCTGTGGCTCCAAAGCTGATGAGGGACATAATTGCTCACAACAAGTGGACTTCTCCAGGATTCATGAGTTTAAAAAAGATGCAGCCTTCACATCCAGAAAAGCGTGCTTCCTGGAGAAAAGTGAGATAATAGATCATTAAAGCAGGTTTTTGTTTCTTTTGTTGTTGTTATTGTTAAGTTTATTCCTTTATTTTGAAAGATAAAGAGGGAGGAGGAAGAGGAGGAGGAAGAGGAGGAGGAGGGAGAGGAGGGAACGAGTGGGGGAGGGGCAGAGGGAGAGAGAGAATCTTAAGCAGACTCCATGCTCAGAGCCAGACTCAGGGCTCAATCTCACAGCCCTGGGATCATGACCTGAGCAGAAATCAAGAGTTAGATGCTCAGCTGACTAAGCCACCCAGGCACCCTTAAAGCAGTTATATATATATATATATATATATATATATATATATATATATATATTTTTTTTTTTTTTTTTTTTTTTTTTTTTCCTTTTCTAAAAACTCATAATGAGAGACAGCCCAGATGAAAATCTTGGTTTCCCCTTCCAGGCACTTTTTCTATTTATCTCCCTGTGTTATTGGAAGTTCAAGCTGTTGTGTATGAAGGCTGGAGGTCTTGCCTTAAAGGATCATAATTAAGTGAGTTCCACCCTTCTGTGGTATCATAGCTACAGCGTGAGAAGGGAAATTGCCTAGAGTTGAGACTTGTTAAATGACATTAAAAATATACACAGTATAAACTATCAAGTACAGACAGTATAAACTCTAAAAGGTAGTGGAGGGCGGGGAAAGTGCCCAAACTGTGATAAAACATAACGGGAAGAAATGTGAAGTCTTGTCTTGTATAGACTGGACCACCATCTTAATTCCTTCACTGTTAGGTAATATCTCCTTACTGTTCCTTCCTGGTTTTCTTTCTTGCTGTTACTGCCAGAGCAGTAACATTGGAAAAACAATATCACATGGATGAATTTCCAACTCTTTTATTTGGACCCAACATGGCTGTTTGGGCTGGGTATCTCATTTTGCGTAACAGATGGATTATGTGAACATTCGAGGTAATTTGGACACAATATTATAAATGTGTAAGGAGGGGAGCCTGGGTGGCTCAGTCAGTTAAGCGCCTGACTTCGGCTCAGGTCATGATCTCACGGCTCGTGAGTTCGAGCCCCGCATCGGGCTCTGTGCTGACCGCTCAGAGCCCGGAGCCTGCTTCGGATTCTGTGTCTCCCTCTCTCTCTGCCCCTCCCCAGGTTACACTCTGTCTCTCTCTCAAAAATAAATGAAGATTAAAAAAAAAAAATGTGTCAGGCAATGTCACTGTTTAAAAGTATTTAGATACTCAGCAAATTATTAGGTGGACCCACCTCTGCTTATTTTATAAAGGAATCAATCTTTTTGTACAGGCATTATCACTTCAAATATATCTGAATTTTCACATACCGAGATTTCCTACAGCAAGGCAGGACTGTGTTTTATCATCTCGTTACTTCTGATTGGCCTGATATTGTTTAAGAGTCTTGTACAATTTGTATTGCTAGTATATATAAGATGTTAAGTATACGGGGCCTGACCCTGTAAGTGAGAAGAGAATAAATTGGAAGCCACTGGGGTACAATTTGGTATATTAACTCACCCCTGATCTAAATTTTAGCATAATAGAATGAAGTCACAGCTGGGTGGAGAGAATAGTCCCCCGCCAGTCAGGGTAGCGGCTCGTGAGAGAGGGACCGCTCACTCCCCGGGGGGTAATAATATGGGCAGAGGGTAAAAGTTTCTGCAGCTTACACGTGGCCACACTCAGGCACTCCAGCCCGATTGCATCCCTTAGGATATAGGTCTACTTATAGATAACAAAGATCCAAAATAATGCACATTTTAAGAAGGTAATTTATTTCTCACACCTAAATGGGTGATTCATGCCTGCCTGGTAGCTCTGGGGGCGCCCGGGTGGCTCAGTTGGTTAAGCATCCAACTTCGGCTTAGCTCACGATCTCACAGCTCGGGGGTTCGAGCCCCGCGTCGGGCTCTGGGCTGACAGCTCAGAGCCTGGAGCCTGCTTCGGATTCCTTGTCTCCCTCTCTCTCTCTCCTCTTCCCCTGCTCACAATGGCGCCATTACCCCAGCCTTGCACGGCCCATTAAGATTTTTACAGGAGACGGAAATAAATTTTCTAGCTTTCCAGCCTCTGTCACTGGAGTCTCTGTTAAATGCTGATGCCACTACAACCCACCTAATACCCGCATCTTACGGGAGCTTTCCTGGGGGCTGGGGCAAGGTCAGTATTTTAATTACTAAGGTTCAGCGATTAGCCCCGAAGCCTCACCACTGGCCCTTAGCATGTGCACATTCAATAGCTATTTATCTAGCCTCCCATCTTCCCAACGGGGCTCCAGGCCCTTAGGGCGATGCGAAATGAATGTGCTCTGCTCTTTCCCTCAAGGAACGTATCAAATTGAGGAAGGAATGAAGGGAGCAAATGTTATTGAATGCTACGAACATGCCAGGCAGGCTGTAGTTATTTTCCCGTGTGGTAGATCACCTCACTTGCCCCCAACAAAATTTCTGTGGAGTTTCGCATCGTAGATGTGGGTGCTGAAGCTGAGGGTTGTGGAATGTTGCCCAGAGCTGCGCTTAGAACAAGCAACGGGATGGAGATCTGGGTTTTGGCTCCTGACTCATGAGTCAAGCAGTCACCAGGCTGCTTCGGGGACATGCATATGTGGACCAAGAATGCAAGGCTCTGTGTGACAAGGGCCAAGCACTTCAGGTGCTTGACCTGGCGTGTCCCTAACTCTTCTTGGGAGGCCGCCCGCCATTACAGTTTTCTCAAGGTTTCTATGGGACCATGAATAAGCAAGGAAGAGTAAGCCCCTTAAACATGATGGTGTTTACACCTGCATCATGGGCACGAGAGTGTCACCTTGCGGGTCTTATAACAATAACTACAATCCTCATTTTCTTTTCTTATTGGAAAAAAATATATATATTCGATGGACAACTTCCCTTCTGACCATCATCTTGCCTGCTTATCTACTCTGGACTCCAGCCTTTTTCACTCTGGGCATTTCCCTCTCCACCTTCCACAAACATAAAGTAGCATTTGGAACCTGTATCCTCCTTCATTCAATGGGCTTATTATGCCTAACTGACCCTAAAGCATATAAAGTAGCCTGTCCAGAAATTTACAGAATTCTTATATCATCTCTTAAATCATGTCACACCTTCTGCTAAAAAATACCCAGCTCTTAAATCATTTGCAGAGGTAAGCCAAGGTTCAAAATCCCAGACAACCATAAAGTCTGAATGGAAAGAAAAATTTAAAATCAGTTGAAGCATTTATATGTGCTCGAATTATAATTTTAACTCTGAATGATCACCTACACATGAGCAGGCCTGGCTTGCCTACCCATTTTGAGAGTAGTAAAAAAAAAAGATGGCAAGCCTCTCTTATATACCAGGAGAACTCATTCCAGAGAAGTATCTGAATTCAGCCCAGCAGAGGTCTTTGCCAGCAGTAGCTTTGCAGAAAGGGGCTGTGGTCCCTTACATTATTTATAGTGAAGGAACACTACTTGATGAAACTAAAAACCCCCAGATCCTACCGGCTTCACGAAATAAAGGCTTATTTATTTCTCGTATCATCCTCTTGGGTTTTCAGCGGCCAGCCTTCACTGAGGTGATTTGAGGACCCAGGCTCCTGCCATCTGCTTGCCTCCTCAGAACGGTTCCTCTGCTTTGGGCCCAAAGCCAAGGGAAGTCACAAAGTATGAGATACCGTGCTGCTCTTTTACGGCCAGGTCTGGACATCACATCATGTCCACCAGGATCCAGAATCCAGAATCCAGATTCCCTGACCCAAACCTAACTGCAGGGGAAGCTGGGGAACTCTGCCCCACCCCTGGGGGCAAGACTTTGGCAGCTGGCCTCACCACCCATGTCTCTTGGGTGATACGTATTTTCTCACGCCTCTGATTGCCTGGATGCAGGTGTGTCTGACATCTACGAGGCACTGGAATTCTGACACAAAGGAAGGGGCAGATCTTGGCCATGAATTTGTAACTACTAGTGGCTACCTTTTCAAATAAGCGTGGATTTCTGTTGGTATCCCTACCCACCATCCTCTACCCACCTTTACTGCCACCACAGCCTGACTTTCCCCAGTTCTGGGAAGTGGACCACTGACTGTCTTTCCCTTCGGCCTCCACAACGAGCAGAGAAGGCCCACAGATAAGAAGTTTTACTCCAAGTATATTGCTTTTGTTTGGAATAAAAGCATCCTATCTCCAGAAGGGATTCTCTGTTAAGACCATCGAGAAAGACCCCTTTCCGGGGGCACTTGGGTGGTTTAGTCGGTTAAGGGTCCAAATTCAGCTCAGGTCATAATCTCACAGTTTACGAGTTCGAGCCCCACATCAGGTTCTGTGCCGACAGCCCAGCACCTGCTTCGGATCCTCTGTCCCTTTCTCCTTCTGCCGCTCCCCCCTCTCTAAAATAAATAAACATTTGGGGCACCAGGGTGGCTCAGTCGGTTAAGCATCCAACTCTTGATTTCGGCTCAGGTCATGATCTCACAGTTCGTGAGTTCGAGCCCCACGTTGGCATCTGTGCTGACAGTGTGGAGCCTGCTCGGGATTCTCTGTCTCCCTCTCTCCCTCTCTGTCCTCCCCCACTTGTGCCCTCTCTCTCAAATAAATAAAAAATTTTGATAAGTAAATAAACGAACAAACATTAAAAAAAAAAAATGAAGGCAAGAAGCGTTCCCAATTCGGCACTTTGTATCCTCATCAGAGGGAGACTGGCAACCAGGCCTAACTGTGTGTTCTTCTGCGGCTCTGGACGGGAGAAACAGCGATGAACTCAAAATTTGGCCGTTGTCCTACGGAAGTCATTAGGGTCATTGGGTCTGTTCACGAACATTCAGGTGCTCTTTCCAGCGACCCGGTACGATTGCACTTTCCTAACCACTTCGGTGGGCGTTAGCAGGGCCGCAGGGGTTCGCTTGGTCAGTAAAGATGTGTTACCTGGACACACCGCTTCCAGGTAGGAATTGGAAGAGCCAGGGCGGGACTCACTGTGTTCCTTTTCCCCTCCCCCCATCCCCTTAGTAGGCGATGATCAGGCGATAATTTTTCCCAAAGACATTACTCATAAGGCCCTTCCCATAGCAGCTCTGTCAGCCTGGGTCCCTCAGTCACCACAATAGTCAGGAGTATCTGATGACTCTTGTTGGACACATAGCTGTGAAAGAAAAATAAACCTTGCTTCACTAAGCCAGTGTGAATTAGAGATGGCTTGTTACCCAGAATAACCTAATGGGACCTAACAGATACAGCGCTCGTGATTTCTTTCTAGGACATACCCTTTTTCCGGTTACTTTTATGGTGTTATGAAAAATTTCATGCTTGCAAATGATATATATACCACCTCTGTCTGATTTTTCACATGCACTCGTGTAAACATCATCCAGTTTCAGAAATAAAACAAGACCAGTTCCTTCCAGCTCCACCAAGTGACTCTCCATTGATTACTCCCTTCTTCCACCACCCGCCCCCCGCCCCCCGCCCCCCGCAAGACGACAGTTATCTTTTTCTTTCTGTTAACAATTCACTTGTGTTTCTTGATCATTTTATCTCTCATGCATATTGCTTAGCTTTGCATATTAGGTAACTTCATTCGACTGAAATCCTACTGTCAGAATTTTTCTGGAACTTGCTCTTTCGCCTAATGTTATGGGTTTAAGATTCATCCGTGCAGATGCGTGGAGCTCTATTTTACTCACTCTTGCTGCAGTTGTGTGCCTATAACAATACGAATTCGCCCCTTCTCCCGGTAGATGGTTTTGAATGTCCCGTTGGGAATTTTTGCCGTTAGAAACTACGCTAATAAAAATATTCTCGTGTATATCCCCGTGCACATGTGCGAGAATATCTGTAGGGTGTACACCAGGAAGGAGAATGCTCTATTTTACTCCATAAGATCACATTGTTTTCCAAAGTAGCTGTTGCAATTCATACCGCCACCAGCTTGTGTGAGAGCTCCGTGTCTGACATTCCCACCAACACTTGTTACTGATGGCATTTTTCTTTGTTTCCCCACTGTGGTGGCTGTAAATGGTAACTTATCATGGTTTTAAATTTCTTTAAGGCATACTTTCATCACAGGTGAATTCAAGAAACCAAGATGAGAAACTGTTCAAAACAGCTTGTCATAGATATGTTTATATGTTTATATATATATATATATATAGAGAGAGAGAGAGAGAGAGAGATTTATTTTTTAAGTTTATTTATTTATTTGGGGTAGGGGGAAGTGCAGAGAGAGGCAGAGACAGAATCCCAAACAGGCTTCATGCTGTCAGCACAGAGCCCGACATGGGGCTCAATCCCACGAACCGAGAGATCATGACCTGAGCCAAAATCAAGACGGAGCTTAACTGACTGAGCCACCCAGGCGCCCCGCCATAGGTATGTAGAAAAATTGGATAAACTTCATACATTAGGTCCCTTCTTATAGAGGAGGTCAAATAGCTGGAAAAGGCCCCATCGTTCATTTTTGGACATCAGAAAATACCAAAGGGTTTATGCTACTGTTTGCGTTGTAGGTTAAACAGCTATTTCTTAAATGGTTCCTTTTAGAGGGCTAACTGTATTATCTAAAGCCATGGGAGAAACAAATACATTTCAGGGAAATTATAAACATTTCTTTTATCTTACCAGATAAAGAGATTTAGTATAAATCCTAATGTACCCACTTGGCTGTACACAATTTATAGCAGATGAAGAGTTTGAAACACTTTTATGTAAACAATCATAAATTTTTTTTGAAGGTTGCTAAAAGGCTGTGTGACACTCTTTGTAAGTGGGGAGCATCTCAGAATAAGAGCCGGTTCTGGATAATATCAGAATTCATTTCCCGCTAGCAAAGCATCTCCATTAAGCACTTTCTTCATCTCTGAAACCTTTACTTTTATGTAATGTTTACATCATTGACACCTCCTCTTACTGAATCCCTAATATAAACAAGAGATGTAATAAGCCCTAATGTACTTTAACAAGATTTTAAGAGATGTGCCTATGAGATGACGATAACCAAATGGGGTGCAAAGTAAAGCGAAATTTTTATAACACCTCAAGCCCATCTGACATTGACAACTCTGAAAGTTAAGTCCAGGAGAGAAACATTGTCCCTGTGTTTACTCATCAGTTAGAATTTGACGAACTCCAAATGTTATCTGGCCAGCCAAGTTCTGTAACACAGCCTTTAAGCAGAAAATTAGAAACTCAGTCCTATTTGGAAGACAGATGTGAAAATAAATTTACTTTGCTCCATATCTATGTACTCAGGGCAACTGTGAGTTTCATGAACCACAACAGTAATGCATGAAAAGCAAACCTTTGTAATTCACCATCTTAATCCCATAATGTAAGAAGGCAATCCATCCAAGACTAAAATTTTGCCTGGTCTGTTTTAGCTGAAAAGCGTTCTTTGAAAGTGAGCTTAGTAACTGACCAGCCTAGGTAGAAGGGGTAGGGGTGGTGGGTGGGGGGGGCGATGTCTGGTCAGCAATCATCTCTATGATTCTATTCTCTTCTTACAAGATCGGAGGTATTCCGTGGCAGAGGTCCGTAAGGTCCAGGCAGCAACAGCGATCGTTCCAGACTGAGGAAGGCCAGTGTACTGGCTTACATGAGTGACACTCAAAGCGTGGTCTGTGGACGGGTGCAACCCCATGCAGCCTCCAATAAGAAAGGTAGAGAAGTTGAGAGTAAGCATCTAAAACTCGTATAGCGATGGACGCCCCTGCAACAGCATAGCAGGGAGAGCTGAATTTGTCTTGCCGAACAAGATGTTTTACAAAATAATGGGCTAGTGACAAATTTCTAAAAGTAGGAAAGCAAAACACTTGCCCTTCATCACGGGTAGTTTGAGAAGCACGGGTCTCAGGGTATGGTTAAAACTCAGACTCTCGATCGCCAATCCCAGAGATTCTGATTCAGGGATTCGAGGTGAGATCCGCGATCCTGCATTTCTAACAAGAACCGAGGTGGTGCCGATAGTGCTGGTCAGGACCACATTTTATGTGGCGATGGTCTAGATCAGTCTTAATACCAGCTGCTCCCCACTCTTCGTCACTGCTGACTCACAAACCTGGACATTTTAATTTTGTGGTCCCAGAAGGTAAGACCTTTCAGATGTTTCTATTTGGCACCTTCTGTGTGTTCAGGAGAGTGTGGGAGTTACCATTTGTCACGCTCCCAGTGTTCTGCTCTTCAAGACTTTTCCATGTCATCCCCTTCTACCCTCTCAGAACTGGCATTATGGTGACATTCTCCTGAATTTTTAGAGCTTCCTCTTTCACTGTTTGAAAGCTTTGCCAATGTGTTAACAGCATACACATGCTGGGTCTCATAACCAGAGCAGGCAATGCCTTCTGGAAATAGGGATTATAACTGGCATCAGTACTGACCTGAATTTTAAGACAGACTCATAAAAGAAAGGAAAGGCTTGCTCTCCGGGACTGAAAACCCACAGTGCCTACCACCCAAGCTCCTCAAGTAATCTTTGAAGACTCGCCTGAGTCTCTTTGCTGCTGCTTCTAGAACATCAGCCAATCTAAGTTCTCTTCCGAATGAACAAAGCCTTAGCACTTAGGAAATTAACTGTCTCTGAAGGCAGTTAGTCACCTTTTCTCCTGTGAATTTATAGGAAGAACAACTGGGAGCCCTTCCTGGGCCCTTCAAGACTTCCATCAGCACCCCTGCCATAGAAATGCAGGGGCTTTCTGCAGTGCAATTCTACAGCTCAATTATCACAGGGTGTGGCAGGCTTTTAGAGAGATTAAACTACCCTTTCTACCAGAAGAAAATGATGAATTCTCAAATGAGACCCCTGTAATAATAATCCATTTGCTCAGCTACGTTTACTCCTATTGGCCAATTATCTAGCTCGATCCCCATTGTTTGAACAGATGCCTTGGAATTCTGGGAAAGATGCACAATTTGGAGAGCCGCTTGTGCGTGCGAAAGGGGGCTGCGTCCTTAGAAGAGAACGTTCTCCAGAGTCTGAGAGATTGAAAGCAAATCTGTAAAGAGAAAACATTTCAAGGAAGTTCTGAAAGAGCATGCTTTAAATTCTGAGTATATCCCAATTATGACAGTTTCTTTACTTTGACGTAGCTGCTACTAAATATCCACTGATGCCCCTCTGTGCTTCCACCTCATCTGTAAAATGGGGATAATGGTAGTACCTACACCATAGGGTTGTGGCAAGGACTAAGCGAATTCATACATGTCAAGGCTTGAAAATAGTCCTTGGTGCCAAGTAAAGGCTGCATAAACTTTCCCAGGATCTCACCGTTATCAAGGGTCTTAATAACTAGGTGCACTTGGACCTCAGCCCACCCCACCCCATACCCACTCCTGGTAACTTGCATCCCCTAGTCTAAATACTGATATTATCCAGGCTGGTATATACTGGTAAGACCATAAACCAACTCCGTCCAACAGAAATATAATATGAGTCCTACATGTAATGTTCATATTTTTTAAAAGCTAAAAGGGGTGGAATTCATTTTAACATTTAAATATATAATAGGGGTTCCTGGGTGGCTCAGTCGGTTGAGCGTCTGACCTCGGCTCAGGTCACAATCTTACGGCCCGTGAGTTCGAGCCCCGCATCGGGCTCTGTGCTGACAGCTTGGAGCCTGGAGCCTGCTTCGGATTCTGTGTCTCCCTCTCTCTCTACCCCTCCCCCGCTCACACTCTGTCTCTCTCTCTCTCTCAAAATTAAAAAAACCTAAAACAATTTTAACAATTTAAAAATATAACCCAATGTACCCAAAATATTATTATTTCAACATTCCATCAATATAAAAAATGATTAGTGAGATAGTTGATGTTTTTTGTTTTTTTTTTTTTTACAGTAAGTCTTCAAAATGTGTCTACCTTTACACTTAAAGCATATTCCAATTTGAACGCTACATTTCCCTTGGGTGTATTTGCTAAGCAGGTAGAGCTCATCAAATGTTCAGTTGAAAAAGTAAGCTTCCGACTGCAGCTCAGGTCATGATCTCTCGGTTCGTGAGTTCGAGCCCCGCGTCGGGCTCTGTGCCGACAGCTCGGAGCCCAGAGCCTGCTTCGGATTCTGTGTCTCCCTCCCTCTCTCTCTGCCCCTCCACTGCTCGCACTCTGTTTCTCTCTCTCTCTTAAAAATAAATAAACATTAAAAAAAAATTTAAAAAAAAAAAAAAAAAAAAAAAAAAAAAAAAAAGAAAAAGTAGTTTCGCTGACCCGAGTTGTTACCAACATACTTGACACTTTTCCAGTATCTGAAGGGAGTTTTCCAATCGCTGAATTCAGTATCAGTTTTTTTAAGTTTAAACTGAATAAAATTATACATTCAGTTCCTCAGTCATACTAGCTGTATTTCAAATGCTCACAAGCTACCTGTGGTGAGTAGGGACCATCTTAGGTAACATGGGTGTAGACTTTGAAAACAAACCGGTCTCCCACTTCATGATACGGTCCTGGACAAGTTATAGGACTTTTCTTCTTTCTTATTTACAACTTAGAAATCTACTAATTTGCAATAGAAGAAAATATAATCGATAAGTATATTAATACATTTATTCTCTTTAGTGTTAGAGGGGTTAATATATCTAAAACGCATAGCACAGTGACAAACAGACTGTAATAGGGACTATCAGTGAATAGGGACTATTTTTTTCCTTAACATTTTATTAAGAAAAAATTGAAATGTCAGAAATGCTAAAATTGTACAGGGAATCCCCACATACCCACCCCCTCGATTCTATTAATTGTTAACATTTGGTTATGTTGCTTTATCACATGTTTATGATACCTCCATTTTGACCTCAAACTTTCTAATTAAGTTCTTTCCAGCTTATCTCTCAACTCAGGCAAAGACCTTACAGGCAAAAGCACACCCTGATGGGAACCAAAATTACTCCCTCCAGCAATAGGGACTGCCCTGAGCCAGCAAGATCCTGTGTTATTAACCCCAAGACAGTGATCGACCTGACCTTTACTACCTACACACTCACCAACCTTCGTCGCACAATCTCCTTAAGTAAACCTAGAAGTACCTTCAGTGCTTTGGAAACAGTCTTTGAAACATTAGTCTGTCTTCCCCGTGTTGGCCTCACTGAAATAAAGTCCTTTCCTGTTTCGCCAGCACTGTCTGTCTGCCTTTGGATTTTGTCAGCAGCGATTGGCCAAACCTGGTCTGTTTGGGACCCCGGGACCGGGTGCTCTTGCCCCCCTGTGCCCCAGCTACATCTAGCTATGCATTCGTCAGCCAGCCTTACTTCTCATGTTTCTCAAAGCAAATGCAGACATCAGTATCGTCCATCCTACAGCTCCAGCTTGTGTGTCATTAACTAAAGTTCAATATTTTCTCTTTCCTCTCTCCCTCCCCACCCTTCCCGCCTCCCTTTTTCTGTGACTCCCTGTCTTCCTGCCTTATTTATTTTTAGGTGAAAATACACATAGTGAAATGCACCATTGAATGAATGCTGACAGTGCATATACCTGTGTAAACCAAATCACTATCAAGATACAGAACATGTACATTATCCCAGAAAGTTCCCTCACACCCCTTCCTCATTAATCCTAGCCCTTCCTGTCCTCCCTTCCCCAGGCAATCATTGTTCTGCTTATCCCCTACAGATTAGTTTTGCCTAATCTAGAATTTCAATCATACAAGATGTAGTCTTGTGTAAGGCTGCTTTCATGTAGCATAATGTGTTTGAGATTCATCCGTGTTGTTATATATTTACTCCTTTTTATTATTGAGTACTAATTGTGGCTATTTTTTTTTTATTTTTTTAATGTTTTACTTATTTTTGCGACAGAGAGAGACAGAGCATAAGCAGGGGAGGAGCAGAGAGAGAGGGAGATACAGAATCCAATGCAGGCTCCAGGCTCTGAGCCATCAGCACAGAGCCCAACTCGGGGCTCGAAACCATAAACCACGAGATCATGACCTGAGACCAAATCGGATGCTCAACAGACCGAGCCACCCAGGTGCCCCTAATTGTGGCTATTTTTAATCAATAGAGCTCTTGACCTGACCCACTCCTCCAAGCAAATCATTCCATTCCTTTACAACTTAAAAAAAAAAAGTCTGCATCCTGTCAATCCAACATGGACCTCTCTAAGGCTTTTAGTTTTTGATACTCAACCCCTTAGACTTCATGAAAGAACGTCTTCTTCATATGACATCCTTTAAAATGTATGTATAGTTGGGAGGTCTGAGCCTTCTATGGAGAAGGCAAAACCTTCCTAATTCCTTCAATTCTATGTACAATGATGTGTTAGTTTCTTTCAATGTCCTGGCCATTCTCTTGTGTTCACTCTCTTGGCACCATTTGTAATTCATATGTATTTGTTTTCTTGTTTATTGAATCTCTTCCCTAATGAGTTGTAAGTTCCACTGGACAACATCTTGTCTATTTTATGCACCTGGATACACCCAGCACCTGGTACAATACCTGGTATTTAGAAGGCCCTTGACAAATATTTTTTGAATGAGTAAGTGAATATATAAAGAAGGAATTCTCCCATAAGCATGTTTAATTTTTTCTATACGTTAAGTATATATGGGGACAGTAGACAGGTGTTATGGGGGGGGGGGGTGAACACTGGAGCTTGACGAAAACACAAATTTCCAAGAGCCATCCCTCAGGGAATGTGCCAGACAAGGGCACTGACTCCATTCCTGGCTGGAAGTATTGATGGGATTTTGGAGTGATGGGGGGGTTCGGAGGCAACTGGCCAAGAAAGAAGTCTTGAAGACATCTTTGGTACAAAAAGGTGATTTTATTAAAGCATGGGGACAAGACCCGTGGGTAGAAAGAGCTGCACTGGGGTTGTGAAGAGTGACTGCTTGTATACTGTGGAGTTGGGGGAGGTGAGGTCAAGAGGAAGTTTCTTAAAAGGATTTCCATATGCTAAAGAGGGTTTACAGATTACTGGAGGCCTAGCTATTGTCAAGCTCAGGTTGTTTTTCCCTCTAGCAAAGCATTATCATGAAGATAGTAGGGAATTCCTGGAGATTAGACTAGTGATAAGATTAGCCTTTTCTTGTAATATTACTAGGATATTTGTAAACTGATGGAGATTCTACAGTTTAACCATTTGTTTTCTGTCCTTTCCTTTGTTCTTAGGCAGCCAGGAGTGCCTGAGGAATGTCACACATATCCCATCTGGGTTGGGGTGGGGTGGGGGTGGTGATGGGTTGGGGGGTGGGTGCTAGCTTGTGCTTGGCCCTCAGCTTATGGCCCCTCATCAGTATGCCCTTGAGTCCCTGTCTCCATCTCTTCTCCAGTGAGCTGAATGGATAGCCTGAAACTCCCCTTAAAATCTAAACTCAGTCATAATTAGCTGGGCCCTTACTTTTATTTTCCAAGCCTCCGTAGGTCCCCAGCATTAAGCATGTGCTGTGCTCTTTTCCTCATGCCCCAAGTCCAACTGTGTGAGATAATTTTTTAAAATATTAATTTGTTTTTGCCATTCTTGTATTTTTCTTTCCCCTCTTCCAAGCAGATAGCCAGGATGCTGTGTTCAGCTCCTTGCTTTAGAGGAGTTTGTGATTCATAAAAGCAAACATTGCCTTTAGACATCGTGATCCTCTGGCTTGTTTTTCCAGAAGCATAGGATTCCTGAAGGAGTCATCTGGGGGTGGGGAGAGAGGGGGGAATCTTGGACTGTTGCTAAAGGAAGCAGAGATGTTTCCCCCAGACTGGAAAGGGGTTGGGGTTGGTAGACCCCTCAAAGAGTATAACCCACACCCAGCTCTCCCAGCACCCTGGAGGGGGCAGCACCCCAGAAGGGAAAGGCTGTGGTGCCCTGGAGAGCCTAGACTCCAACCATCAGGCTCCCATGAGCAATGCTGACACTGGGTTCCTGCTTTGCAATGAAGAAGCTGCAGAACTGCCTGCCTAGCTTGGATCACCTAGCTTGGGTTACCAAACGTCAGTGGTCAATGTGATGTCTGAGCGAGAGGGCCGATTTGATAAATGGCCCTAGAGAAAGAGAAGGTGGGAGAACATTCCATCTTTACACCCTTCTCCATAATAACAAAGATTAGATTTCTTGCCAGTGAGGAGAGATGAAGATTCAGGCATGCATTTGATTTGCTCTCAAAAAAATAAAGACTGCACATTTTAAGCACTTGAGATTGTGCATAAGATTTCTACAAAGAGGAGAGAAGAGAGGAATAAGAGGGAGAAATTAGGCTGTATCAAAGGGAGGAGAACAGAAAAGTAGGGAGAAAACGAGGGGACAGAAGGCAAAATATGGCAAGAGTTCAAATGGAAGCCCATATGCCATAGATCTCAATAATTATAAGATATAAAGCAAGTTAACGAACTATTAGAGAATTCATATTCTATCTTCTTCCTTGACAAGTAAGTATTCACAATGATAGAATGAAAATTCTTTTTGAAGCTATGGTTTTTACATGACTGAAAGTCAACAAACTCTCAAAGACTGGATTTAATTATATTGTACATGTCTGAGTGTTTCCTTGATGGGCTAGTGATGTTTGATAAGTAATAAAATAACTCTCATTAATTCACAAATATATTCCATACAAATTTGCTTTTCTTGCCTTTGTTTCGCTAAAACACTAATTATATTGTAATCCACACTTTCATGTATTTGTATTCTATTGACAGTAATGGTAAAATAGATACATTTCTTGAAATATTATAGTTCTAAGGTAATTTCTTTATTATTAATTTCTGTTTGGAGAACATTCACTCTGCTAAAGCAGTAATAACTGGAGTTGTTAACAAAATTCCTTAATCTATCATGTGCAACCATGATATTTGGATTGTGTCCAATAGATTATTGTTACTACAAAAATTAGAAATTTTTTTTAGCATTTATTTATTTTTGAGACAGAGAGAGACAGAGCATGAACAGGGGAGGGGCAGAGAGAGAGGGAGACACAGAATCCGAAGCAGGCTCCACGCTCTCAGCTGTCAGCACAGAGCCCGATGCGGGGCTCGAACTCACAAACCGTGAAATCATGACCTGAGCCACAGTCGGACGCTTAACTGACTGAGTCACCCAGGCACCCCAGAAAAAAAATTTTTTTAATATTTATTTCTGGGAGAGAGTAAGTCGGGGAGGGGCGGAGACAGAGGGGGACAGAGGATCCAAAGCAGGATCTGAGCTATCAAGCTGGCAGCAGCGAGCCCGACGTGGGGCTCGAACCCACGAACCATGAGATCATGACCTGAGCTGAAGTCGGTCGCTCAACGGACTCAGCCACCCAGGAGCCCCAAAACACTATATCATATTTTAATTTCAATATATTAATCATCATATCATGGTTTTCATCATCTTTTAAAGCAATATCTAGAACCATGTAATAATGTAAAGAAAAATACTTCTCACATTTTATCTACCTCTACATCTATACAGATGTAGTAGTAATTTGGATTATTTAACTTTCAGAAAATGTTCCACAGACTCTATGTGCTAGCGCTCTGAACACTGTGCTAATTTGTAAATACCTCTGGAACCACAAAGAGGAATAAGAGAGTGGATGCTCGGCACTAATGGGAAATGATATTTGATCGCACGAGACGCTATCACACTCATGCTATCAGAGAACAATAATTTGACAAGTGAATTAATTTGTCTTTTCTTTTACCTAAGTGCTTCTGCCATTCAAATCTTGTCACCAGGTGCAATGCAATGTTTGTTTCCGATGTATCAGCAGTACAGCCCGGAGGTCTTTATGGCATTTTGATGGAGTCCTCTTTATCATTTTAAGGGCATAGGGCAAAGATGGGAGGTATTTCCCCGGGGCCTGAATGGTGTTAATACTGAGGGTGGATGTTCAGGCTTATGCTGACCCAGCACTGGACACGGGATCCCAAATGACAGAGGTGCCCCCGTGTTCTTTAATTCACTTATGTCTCTTTGAGACAAGTAGGGCTTTCTAAAGGGCGAGGCCCGAGAAGGACCACTTTGGTCTGGTGTAAGCTCAGTACTGATAAGGAGAAGGGAGAATGAAGAGAAGGAAGGAGACACGAGAAAGAAAGGAAAACAGGTGAGAAAATAGATGAGGAGGCCACCTCTCCCATCTCCAAGAAATTAAAGCCTCCCTCTGACTCAGTCGAAAATACTCCTATGTGCTAAGAGCATCCAGTGAAAACTCTTCAGCTCACCTCCATTCAAGAGCATCTCTAAATAAATGCACATAAATATGTAAATACATATTCTCTGTAATTTTTACAAAGTACATATAACACATGATGTATTTTCTTCTTGTTTTTCTACAGCAAGTGGGGTTATTTTCTTCTTCCCAATTTTTCTTCTGTTTTCCCCTTCCGTCTAAGACTCTCTCCACTGATGGAGTTTGGGAGATGCCGGTGTAGGGTGGTGGAGACAAAAAACATTGTACGTGGCGTTGCTGGTTTCCAGAATCAGGATTTCAGGGAACAGTAGGAATTTGAACATTTGCTGAGGGGGAAGGGTAAAATAGGCCTTTAAAAATAAATACCAGCCCTCTGTAATGTCCATCAATTCCTGAGAAAGACATTTCTTTTTTTGTAAGTTTGTTTAATGCTTATTTATTTTTGAGAAAGAGAGAGAGAGAGAGTGAGGGAGAGCACAAGTCGGGGAGGGGCAGAGAGAAAGGGAAACAGAGGATCTGAAGTGGGCTCTGTGCTGACAGCAACGAGCCCCACGTGGGGCTGGCACTCACCAAGTGCGAAATCATGACCCGAGCCGACATTGGAAGCTTAATCGACTAAGCCACCCAGGCGCCCCGAGAAAGACATTTCTAACACAGATACACACAGGCATGAAGAACATACACTTAGACGAAAGACTACATCTTTAAACTGGTTAGTTTTTTGTTTTTGTTTTTGTTTTAACTCATTTATTGCATCTGTGTATTCATCTGTGCGTGTGTTCAAGATCTGGTGAAAGCTTCTTCAGGAACATGAGCTGGTCCTCGGACTGACTTTCGGGATCCAGCACCCACATGTGTCCAAACGAGCCGAGTGAGAGAAGCCCTCGCAAGATCTCCGTCGAAAGACCCCACAGAGGGTCTGATACCGCAGGACGCATTGTTCGTGCCCAGGTTGGTGAGATTATTGCCAAACTGATCAAAGTCTGGAAACCACCCAATATTATTCCTGGCATTGGCTTCTAAACATCCCCATGATGGTGGTTCCTGGAACGTTAAGCCATGAAGATGCGTTTGGCTTATTGAGGCTTTAAGCATAAGAAAAACAGCAGTGTACCCATCTCAGTGGAACCAGAGACTAGGAAAGACACACACACACACACACACACAGCGGTCACTGTGAGAAATATGGCCAGGGGAATAGCACAAACTCTCGTCCTCTAAGGGCCTGAATGAGAGCTGGACGACGGCAGTCCCGGAAGAATAAACAAACACTTTTCGCCCACCCTGAAAATTGAAAGGCTCGGACAGCGTTGACAAATGGCTTCCCTCCCCTCTGTAAAGCAGGTCTGGTGCCCAACTCTACAGCAGGTGGCTCTGGACAGAACTGCCAGCAGGTGGCTGGCCGCAGACTCCACCGCTTCTCTGTACAGGTGCAGAGACGAAAGCCACACCCCCGGCTACGTGGCAAAGGCTCACTGGTCCCCTGGGATGATTAGACTCTTGGGGCAACCCACAGGTGTGCTGACCGTGGGGCTGGTGAGCTCCAGTTGGGTAGACTGGTCACACCAGCTCCTGGCTACAAACTTCGGGCCGATCACGTCACTTCCCCGAAGCTCCATTTCCCCGCCTTTCCGTTGGGCTGATACCGCCTATATGACTATGTTACTGTGGGCATTAAGTAAAAGGTCGTAAATGCAGTAACTTCTTCAGCAGGCACTCCTCCCTCTTTTCTAATGACATTATTTTCCTACCTCACTGTGAGTATCCCACAATTCTCCCCAAATTTCTATCGGCCCATCATCCCATAAAACGGCTACCACCGTCCAAAAATAAGGAGGAGGAAGAGAATGCCTGTTATCTGGGAGGATGTGTTGTTGCCAAAAACTAACGGGGATGGCTCCGAAGCCCTGTGACATTCCAGAGCTCCCGGGCCTCCTCCCCGCGCACTCTCGCCAACCCCACAACCCTAGCCCAAGGATGAGGATTATTGCGATGGGCACATCCCCGCTTTTCAAGGAGCACGTTCAGAGGGTGGCTATTTGCTTGGCCCCTTCCTTCCTGCCGTTGCTACTTGCCAGCTCACGACAGCTGAGGTGTCCCGTCGAATACCCAGTGACCGCCTTCACACTCACGGGAAAAATCACACGGAAGCCCCCGCC